>NC_065581.1:21400500-21701166 GCF_024542745.1 Macaca thibetana thibetana | reverse complement strand
TTGGCCTCTCAAAATGGTGGGCTTACAGGCATGAGCCACCACGCCCCGTGTATATTAGTAATTTTTTAATTCCACACACTGAATTTTAAAACATGTAGGGTAAATTCTTGCAACATGACTAACAAAGTGATACAATCCCTATTATATAAAGACTATGTACAATTAAGCATAAAAAGAATGTACAAATATAAAAATGTACAAAGGATATGTCTGGTAATTGGAAAACCAGTGAGTAATAAACAGGAAAAAATGTTCAAAGGCAAATGTAATCAGAAAAATGCCAATTAAATCTATTTAATACTATTTTTCATCAACAAACTGGCCACAACATTTTTATGCATAATATTCAGAGTTGATGAGAACACAGAATAAATAAGCATGCTCATAGATAGCTTACAGGAGTGCAAATCAGGATCAACATTTCAAAGGTTTATAAAATTACTACAAAAACACATGCTCACTGACCCAGCAATTTAACTATAGGAATTTACCCAAAGGAAATAATCAGAATGTGTAAAAGATATATTTATGTCTATTTATTAGAGCACCATTTCCACATTAGACCTTTTTTTTTTAATTTAGTGTTTAACGAGACAGAATTAAGTACATTTTGCCATAGATGTCTATTGATGTTAACACTAAACAGCCACTAAAATTTGCTTATAATAGAACCCCTAATGCCTTGGGAAAATGGTCACAATGACCTGCTAAAAAATAGCAGCAAATGTGTTGGTTAATAATTAAAATTATGTTTTAATATGTATATATTCCTGATGAGATTGAACACTCAAAAATATTAACTATAGCTCTCTCTAGAGTAGTGGGATTATCGGTGCTATTAATTGTCTTCACTGGGCTTCTCTTACATATCCAAATTTTCCACAATTAACATGTATTAAAATTTTTTAAAAAGCAATCAGTCTAATAAGCATTAAAACATGTTAATATATCAAGATATTAAAATTAAAATCCTTTAATATAGTAATGTATTGAAGTGTGACCAGCTGATAAATTTCAACTGAAACATACTGAGGATTTCGGGGGTGAGGGGAAAAGTCAAACCAAAGATGATCTCTTTTGTTGCTTTTTCCCATAACTTTTCAAAACTCTTTATAATGGAATATGTCAATCATAAACAAAAGCAGAAAGAAAAGAAAGTGAACTCTCATTGACCCATCCCTCAGCTTCAACATTCACCAACTTGGAAGAAAATCCCAGACATCACATCATTCTATTCATAAATATTTCAGTAAGTATCTCTAAAAGATAGGGAAGCTATTGGTTGTTGTTTAAACATAATCAAAATAACATTATCACACTTAAGAATAATTCATAATACATAATCCCTTAATATCATCAAATATTCAGCCAGTGTTCAAATTACCCCAAGTGTCTCATAAATGTTTTGTTTTCTTTTACAGTTAGTATGTCCAAATCAGAATCCAAATAAGGTCCATACATTTATGTACCTCTCTTTTAATCTATAGGTTCCCCTCCATCTCTCTTCTGTCCCTCTTACAATTTCTTTGTTGAAATAATCCAAGTTGTTTGTCCTGTAGAGTTTCCCAGGATTTGGATCGTACTGAATTCATCTCCATGATATGGGTAGCACATTCCCCTGGCCCCACATTTCCTAAAAATATGCTAGTCAGGTCTAGAAGCTTGGGCAGATTCAGGCTTGACAAGTCTATCAAATGGTGGTATTATCTATGTCCAGGAATCTTGTCTGCTTGTCTTTTTTTGTAAAGTTAACATCTATTGATAATTATTGCCTAAACATATAATTCACTTTCAATTGAGGAATGATGGTATCCTATCACTCCTATTCATGTATTACCTGGAACACATCTATAGAGAAATTTAGCTTCATATACTATTTGGTTATTTAGGGGTACAAGTAATGCAGCAACCAAGAATAAATATTTTATTCTTTCTCTTTATTTACATTTGCAAATCTGATCCTAGCACTCCTGTATCTTCCCATACAACCTTTTTTTTTTTTTAGACGGAGTCTCGTTCCATCACCCAGGCTGGAGTGCAGTGGTGCGATCTCAGCTCACTGCAACCTCTGCCTCCTGAGTTGAAGCAATTCTCTTGCCTCAGCCTCCTGAGTAGCTGGGAGTACAGGTGCCCACCACCACACACAGCTAATTTTTGTATTTTTAGTAGAGACGGGGTTTCACCATGTTGGTCAGGCTGGTCTTGAACCCCTGACCTCGTGATCCACCCACCTCGGCCTCCCAAAGTGCTGGGATTACAGGCGTGAGCCACCATGCCCGGCCCTTTCCATACAACTTTTAAAAGGCAAACCATTGCTCCTAAGACAAAGCAGGGCATCTTCAATGAGGTCTTCTAGGCCATGAATAGTCTGACCCTGACCTGTCTCCCAGGTTTGTCTTCTGAAAACCTCTTTGATCCCCACCATGTCCCTGCCCACCACAGACCATTTGCACAACTGTTCCCTCAGCCTGAGATGCTTTCTGTCTTCCCTACATACTGCCTATCATTAATTCCTCTTCATCTTGCAGGTTTTATCTTAAATGCCACTTTCCCTGGGAAGCCTTTTCAGCCCCCAAAATCTGGGTCAGCCTTATTTGCCATATGTCCCTTTGCTTCAAAGCACTTACCTCAATTTGTAACTGAACACTACTTTGTGTGAAGCCTTCATTATTGTCTGTTCCCCACTCCCCAGCTGAAAGCCTATTGGAGCAGTTGCCATGTCTGTTCTGGGCCACAATGACCTGGAGCCAGAACCTAGCTCTATGCCAGATACCTTATTATTTCTTGGTAATTACACGTGGAAACAAACAATGAATGGTGTGTGTTTGTATTCTAACATTTGCTTATTCTTTTTTTTTTTTTGAGATGGAGTCTCACTCTGTCACCCAGGCTGGAGTGCAACATTACAATCTTGGCTCACTGCAACCTCTGCCTCCTGAGTTCAAGTGATTCTCCTGCCTCAGCCTCCCGAGTAGCTGGGATTACAGGTGCCCACCACCATGCCTGGCTAATTTTTGTATTTTTAGTAGAGACAGGGTTTCACCAGGTTGGCCAGCCTGGTCTTGAACTCCTGACCTCAGGTGATCCACCTGCCTCAGCCTCCCAAAGTGCTGGGATTACAGGCGTGAGCCACCGCACCCGGGCCAATATTTGCTTATTCTAGTTCATTCAAAAGGCATTTACTGACCAGAACATCTCACTTCTGTTGGGCATCATGTTACGTGCCAGGGATTTTGAGTTGATGACAATCTAATCTAGAAGATACACAAGTAAACAGACAATTCCAAAACAGTGTTTATTGTTCCATCATACAGGGTACCAAAGAGTAATACCTGAACACCTGGGCTATGTGACAACAGGGCACATTTAAATTAAGGCAGTATTCTCTTCCGGGTAAGAGACAGTATCAGATGGCCATTTTAACAAAAACATGAGTTTTATGAACCTACTGATGATTGAATTCTCTGGCCACAAATATACAACACATTAAGGACTCAAGACAAATAGAGTGTCAAAAAAAAACATGATTTAAACTATTGTGTTCACAAAGCTACAGGAAAACATACAGTAAACTCACTCAGTGATTCAGACCAAATATAATTGCTTAGTAACTATTAGTAGCATAAAACATTTCATAAATCATCAGCATAAGCTATTGGGTATAACAAATCATTTTATTAGCATAGATGTTCTTTTTTTTTTTTTTTTTTTTTTTTTTTTTTGAGACGGAGTCTCACGCTGTTGCCCAGGCTGGAGTGCAGTGGCGCGATCTCGGCTCACTGCAAGCTCCGCCTCCTGGGTTCAGGCCATTCTCCTGCCTCAGCCTCCTGAGTAGCTAGGACTACAGGCGCCCGCCACCGCGCCCGGCTAATTTTTTGTATTTTTAGTAGAGACGGGGTTTCACTGTGGTCTCGATCTCCTGACCTTGTGATCCGCCCGCCTCGGCCTCCCAAAGTGCTGGGATTACAGCTTGAGCCACCGCGTTAGAACCAGAGATGTTCTTAATGGAGAAATTCAGCTCTGTTAGAACTCAGAGTTATGATTACATAGCTATGATTAGATCAGGTAAAGATAGTTCTAGAGGTCAGGCACGTGGCTCACACCTGTAATCCCAGCACTTTGGGAGGCCAAGGCGGGTAGATCACGAGGTCAGGAGATCGAGACCATCCCGGCTAACACAATGAAACACCGTCTCTACTAAAAATACAACAACAAAAAAAAATTAGCCAGGCATGGTGGAGGGCCCCTGTAGTCCCAGCTACTTGGGAGGCTGAGGCAGAAGAATGGCGTGAACCTGAGAGGCGGAGCTTGCAGTGAGCCAAGATCGTGCTGCTGCACTCCAGCCTGGGCAACAGAGCAAGACTCCATCTCAAAAAAAAAAAAAAAAAACAAAAACAAGAGTGTAAATTGTTACAGGTGCTTTTGAAAACTGTAAGTATCTACTAAAGTTAAACATATGACCTGCAACCCAACAGCCCCACTCCATAATAGAAATGCATACATATCTTCAACAAAAGATATGTATAAGGGAATGCTTATAATCATGACATAACGTGTGCATGTATCAAATGATCACACTGAATCCCTTAAATAAATGCAATTGTATTTGTCAATTAAATATTTTTAAATTAAAAAAAAAAAATGTTCAAGCAGCACTATTCCTAACAGTCAAAAACTAGGCATAATCCAAATGTCCACCAACAGGAGAATGAATACAGTGTGGCCTATTCAAACAATTAAGTACTGTACAGCAACAAGAATAAAGAAACTATTGCTATACTCGGCAACATGGTTGAATCTCACAACAAAATGTTGAACAAAGAGGCCAAATACAATGCGGAACACTGCAAACAATTCCATTCACATAAATGGAAAACAGTATCAAACTTCTATTTATAATGATAAGTCTTGATAGGAGTTACCAACTTCTTAACCTAAAAGGTTGACTCTATGGTAATTCATTGAATGGTATACTTGAGACTAGTGTACTTATTTTTATGTATATTATACATAATTAAAAGTTTATAAAGGCCAGACTCGGTGGCTCACACCTCTAATCCTAGCACTTTGGGAGGCCGAGGCAGGCAGATCACCTGAGGTCACGAGTTTAAGACCAGCCTGGCCACTACAGTGAAACCCCATCTGTACTAAAAATACAAAAATTAGCTGGGCATAGTGGTGCAGGTCCCAGCTACTCGGGGAGCTGAGGCAGGAGAATCGCTTGAACCCAGGAGGCAGCAGTTGCAGTGAGCCAAGATCGTGCCACTGCACTCCAGCCTAGGTGACAGAGTGAGACACCATCAGAAAAAAAAAAAGTTTATGAAAAAAATATATACCCAAAAAAAGTTTATGAAAAAAATATATACCCAAGAGATGATACTCCTATGCTTTCTTTTTCACCCAAGACTTATTTACTCAGCAGACACTCCATTGACCTCAGAACCATCTGAAAGGGTTGACAGGGCAGATATTCAGTAAATGTTTGATGGTGATGATGCTGTTGATAAGAATCGACCTCACACTTCCTACTTCAGATGGTTTCTTTTTCCTATTTCTACTCACTGTTCTATTCAATATCAGACCAATGAAGACTACCAGAAAACAAGAAGTGATGTCGCCAAATTTGCAAATTAACAGAAAACTACAAGAGAAATATCAAAACATTGAAAATTCTGGCTTCTTAGGCACTTAAAAAAATAGTTGAGGGAAATGAGAAAAAAGGTATGAGTGTTAGTATCAAGGGGTAAGTGTAACCATTTTTTATGGGCTGAATCACATGTCCCCAAGTCCATATGTTGAAGTCTTAACTCCCAGTACCTCAGAATGAAAGTGTATTTGGAGAGACTGTAAAGAAGTAATTAAGTTAAAATGAGGCCTTCCAACGTAACAGGGATCTTTAGAAGAGGAAATTTGGGGCCGGGCGCGGTGGCTCAAGCCTGTAATCCCAGCACTTTGTGAGGCCGAGACGGGTGGATCACGAGGTCAGGAGATCGAGACCATCCTGGCTAACACGGTGAAACCCCGTCTCCACTAAAAAAATACAAAAAACTAGCCGGGTGAGGTAGCGGGCGCCTGTAGTCCCAGCTACTCGGGAGGCTGAGGCAGGAGAATGGCGTGAACCTGGGAGGCGGAGCTTGCAGTGAGCTGAGATCCGGCCACTGCACTCCAGCCTGGGCGACAGAGCCAGGCTCCGTCTCAAAAAAAAAAAAAAAAAGGAAATTTGGACACAGACACATAGAGAGGAAAATAGCCATTTACAAGCCAAAGAGAGAGAGGCCTGAGAGAGATCCTTGCCTCATGGCCCTACTGACACCTTCATCTTGGACTTCCTGTCTCCAGAACTGTTTTGAGGTGGAGTCTCACTCTGTTTCCCAGGCTGGAATGCAGTGGCGTGATCTCGGCTCACTGAAACCTCTGCCTCCCGGGTTCAAGAGATTCTCCTGCCTCAGCTTCCAAATAGCTGGGATTACAGGCGTCCACCACCACGCCAGGCTTATTTTGTGTATTTTTCGTAGAGACGGGGTTTCACCACATTGGCCAGGCTGGTTGGTTTCGAACTCCTGACCTCAAGTGATCTGCCCGTCTTGGCCTCCCAAAGTGCTAGGATTACAGGTGTGGGCCACCACGCCCAGTCTGAGAAAATCAATTTCTGTTGTTTAAGCCTCCCAGTCTGTGGTTCTTTCTTATGGCAACCCTAGCACACTAATTAACCACTCTCTGTGGAAAGTTCAGAAACTTCTGTGCACGTGTTCAAGATTTGCTGTTGTGTCTGTCATGTGTGTGTCTCAGAGTATAAGCTCCTCTAACACAGGGCTGCACCTAAAAATTTATTCATTTGTCAAGCCATCTCGAGCAGCTATGTGCTCAATACTCTGTTTGTTTGTTTGTTTGTAAAACTAATTTATACTCCTCTCTCAAGGCTCACTTCTCATTTTTTTCCTCTTTTGCATCTGGGCGATCCCCGAACTAGAGAAGTACAAAGTTTCTCCTGCTTCTAGAAACAATGGGTAGAAGTGCCTGTTATGAAAACACAAAGAAGACTTCTTTCCAGCAGATAAATGAATAGAGGTTTCACCTTCCCACTAAAAACAGACAATGAAAAAGGGGGTAAAAGTCACTACTCTAGTGTTACCTGTTTTTTCCCTGCCTTTATGACTTTTCCCCTTTTCATTTTCTCTTTTAGACAGAGGTAGCAGTGGAGGGCTGCAACGAGGAACATTAGAGCTCTAACTTAACCTTTCATGAACATCATTTATCTGCACAGTAGGGTCAAGATCCTGGTCCCACTGTGGTTTTACTGGGCATCCCCAGTTTTCTGGTTCTATTTTTGCCACAAAAAATGCAGTAAATCTTTCCTAAAGTATACACCGGGCTATGCACAGTATACAATTAATTCAATTGCACCTGTAGCAGACCTTCCAGAAATCATTGACAATAATTTGTCAGGATTAACCTTTGATAAAACATAAATGTGTCCAAATCCAAAGCACTTTAAAGAGGTATAGAGGTTCATTTTTATTACACAAATGCTGTTTCCGCAAGATAATGGAGGCAAAAAAAAAATACTGATGCTCTGTTGGACTGCATCTTTAGTGTTATGAAACAGAAACTTGCCATTTCAGCATGGGAAGAAGTGATTCACAACCAACTGCACCTTCCTTGGTTAGTCCTAGAAACGTCAGGCCCTGTAACTAAAAACAGAAAAAGAGACCCTTACAGGTTCACATGCTCAGTACTGAGTATTATAAGGACAAATGAGGACTCTGTGTTGCAGCATTTAAAAAATGTTTACAGACAGGATGGGCACAGTGGCTCACATCTGTAATCCCAGCGCTTTGGAAGGCTGAGGTGGGCAGATCACTTGAGGCCAGGAGTTTGAAACCAGCCTGGCCAACATGGTGAAATCTTATCTCTACTAAAAATATAAAAAATTTAGCCAGGCATGGTGGCAGGTGCCTGTAATTCCAGCTACTCGGGAGGCTGAGGCAGAAGAATCACTTGAACCCAGGAGGCGGAGGTTACAGTGAGACGAGATCATGCTACTATACTCTAGTGTGGGCAACAAGAGCGAGACTCCGTCTCAAAGAAAAAAAAAAAGGCCGTTCTCAAAAAAACAAAAAAAAAGAATCCCCAGTGCAGTGGCTCACACCTGTAATCCCAGCACTTTGGGAGGTCAAGGCCGATGTATCAGGAGGTCAGGAGTTCAAGACCAGTCTGGCCAGCATGGTGAAACCCCATCTCTACTAAAAATACAAAAAATTTTAAAATAATTTTTAATTTTTAAAAATACAAAATACAAAACATTAGCCAGGCACGGTGGCGCGTGCCTGTAATCTCAGCTACTCAGAAGGCTGAGGCAGGAGAACTGCTTGAACCTGGGAGTCACAGGTTGCAGTGAGTCGAGCTGGCGCCACTGCACTCCAGCCTGGGGGATAGGGTGAGACTCTATCTCAAAAAAAAAAAAAAGAGGGACCCTCAGTTCCAGAAATTGCCCACCCCTTTCCTGGAAAACTCATGAATAATCTACTGCTCGTTTAGCATATAATCAAGAAGTAACAATAAAAATGGGCAACCAGCAGCCCTTGGGGCCGCT
Organism: Macaca thibetana thibetana; assembly: GCF_024542745.1. NCBI lineage: Eukaryota > Metazoa > Chordata > Mammalia > Primates > Cercopithecidae > Macaca > Macaca thibetana. The sequence continues at coordinate 21,692,573 of NC_065581.1, read as the reverse complement.
CTGCCTATAGAGTAGCCATTCTTTATTCCTTTGCTTTGGTTTTGGACAACAGTCTGCTCTGTTGTCCAGGCTGGAGTGCAGTGACATGGTCCAGCTCACTGCAACCTCTGCCTCTCAGCTTCAAGCAATTCTCGTGCCTCAGCCTCCCAAGTAGGTGGGATTACAGGCATGTGCCACCACGCCCAGCTGATTTTTGTATTTTTAGTAGAGATGGGGTTTCACCATGTTGGCCAGATTGGTCTCGAACTCCTGACCTCAAGTGATCTGCCCACTTCGGCCTCCCAAAGTGCTGGGATTACAGGCATGAGCCACCACACCCAGCCTTATTCCTTTCCTTTCTGTTCCTTTTTTTTTTTCTTTTGAGATGGAGTTTCCCTCTTGCTGCTCAGGCTGGAGTGCAGTGACAAGATCTTGGCTCACTGCAACCTCCGCCTCTGGGGTTCAAGTGATTCTCCTGCCTCAGCCTCCAGAGTAGCTGGGATTACAGGCACACACCACCATGCTCAGCTAATTTCGTTTTTGTTTTTTGAGACGGAGTTTCGCTGGAGTGCAATGGCTCAATCTTGGCTCACTGCAACTTCTGCTTCCCAGGTTAAAGCGATTCTCCTGTCTCAACCTCCTGAGTAGCTGGGATTACAGGTGCGCGCCACCAAGCCTGGCTAATTTTTTGTATTTTTAGTAGAGACGGGATTTCACTATGTTGGCCAGGCTGGTCTTGAACTCCTCACCTCAGGTGATCTGCCTGCCTCGGCCTCCCAAAGTGCTGGGATTACAGGTGTGAGCCACCAGCCTGGTTCCTTTACTTTCTTAATAAACTTGCTTTCACTTTACTCTATGGATTCACCTCAAATTATTTCTTGCGAGAGATCCAAGAACCCTCTCGAGGTCTGGAATGGGACCCCTTTCTCGTAACATAGGAAAACCTAATAATTCATGGAGTGTTTACACCGCATGCAGTGGTGGCTACAAAAACCTTAGCCTATCAAAATACACACAATATTTGTAAGACATCCTACTGCAAGTCTCTGGCACTCAAAAATGTTGGTAACTGACCAATTCTTCATGATAAGACGTAGAACCCAGCCTTCCAGGGATATTCCAATTTTGCTAATTTGAAATATTCCTTAAAACTGATTTCACTTTCCCCTGGATGATCATTCAAATCATAAAGGCAAGTAAGAGCACTGACTGCAAGGCTCCATCGCAAGCCCTTGGGCAAGTCACTCAGCTTTGCTGGGAAGAACCACTCTCAAGATCCAAGAACCATTTCTGGAATGAACCAACTCTGAGGGAGTCAAGCCATGTTAACATCAATGGAAATGCTTTTACAGCTCACAGCCAATAAGTAAATTGGCCCTTGTTTCATTTCAAAGAAAGGTATTAGAAATTCTGTGCTACATAACTGCGTCCACCCTACCCTCAGGTCTTTCCAACGGAGCTTTTAAGAGCGAGCAAATAAAGTTTTATTGGTTCAATAAAGTCTGCTGCCCAGGGGTCTATATTCACACTATTATTGAGAATGAAACCCTGTTAACTTATTAAATAAACCAAGTATCTCTAAGCTAAAAAAAAAAAGCTGATATTAACCATCGTCATCACTTAGTATAAAAATTGAATCTCAAATCCATGATCAGAAAACCAAAAAAAGCCCTCTAGAAAAGTAATTAAGATACATACAGTTCTTCATTAGTCATGAAAGAAATGATCTTATCCCAGAATTTTCCACTAACCCATCAGTGGAACAATATTTCATATAATAATAAATATTCCCTCGGTTTGCAAATATTAACTAGACCTGCCTCTTGGCTTTTTTGACAATGAGAGATCTGTACCAAATGATTAACAGAGCTCAAGTCCAAGGAGGAAAATTATTCTATTCCCGAGCACTGTCACACCAAAGCTGAAACCAAAGTTTAAAAAGCATGATCGGCCGGGCGTAGTGGCTCACACCTGTAATCCCAGCACTTTGGGAGGCCGAGGCGGGTGGATTACGAGGTCAAGAGATCAAGATCATCCTGGCCAACATGGTAAAACCCCGTCTCTACTGAAAATACAAAAATTAGCTGGGCTTTGTGGCATCCACCTGTAGTCCCAGCTACTCGTGAGGCTGAGGCAGAAGAATTGCTTGAACCCGGGAGGTGGAGGTTGCAGTGAGCCGAGATCGCGCCACTGCACTCCAGCCTGGCGACAGAGCAAGACTCGGTCTCCAAAAAAAAAAAAAACAGCACAATCTCAAGATGAAGAAGCGAGTCACATCTATTAGGTTTCTTTACACACAAAATAAAGGAAAAACTAGATGTGTATGTAAATACAGAAAAGCAAATATTTCTATTTTCAAGCTCATATTTCTATTTTCAAAGCAAATATTACTATTTCCAGCTCTTTTCTTTTCCTTCTTTTTCCCTTAAATTACAGGTACTTCATTTTTTAAAAACTGGCCATTATATCTGTAGCTTTGTAACCATTTCCTGATTCACAGCAACCCTACAGAGTTCTCGTTTCCACAGAAGGGAAAATATGCACCCATCCAATCCATCCTTTTCAATGCCATCAGAAGAAAAACTTGTCCTAGAAGTTCTGCAGAGATGGTTCCCTTCTCCTGAGCATTCTACACGGGAGTAAGTGCAGTGCAAAATCAGATTCGGAATATATTCTCTCTCAAGGAAGAGTTTAAAACATCGCCCTTAAGAGGAGCTATCACCGAGAAAAGACTGGAGAAGTCAAATGCCCTCACCCCCACAGCAAAGAGGACCCCTCAGACAGATCTCAAAGAAACCACATTAGGCTTGCCAACCTTTCCCTGTTCAAAAGCAAGCAAAATCTATGACTTGTACAACCAGGCATTCAGAGAAAAGGGAAACCACTGGTATTCAGGGTGGTCTTGATTCACCACCATTAAGTACCCAAATATCTTATCAGCAACATTTAAAAAATAAGGCTTTATTTTCCTCCATTTAATGAACTGTCCATTCTCCATTTTCTCCACTTAAGTGAATGTCTACTTCCACTACACAGTTATCCACACTGTGCAACGTAAAAAAATACAAGGGACAGTTTTTTGTATTTTGGGGGTATTTTTTCAATTTACATAAATATGAAAAGCAAAAAAAAAAACGATTCTCTTTATTCGTTTTATTGGAAAATAAAATATTTAGCAAAATGTATGTTGCATTTGTTAAAACATTCTAGAACTCTTGTTTTCAGCAAAGGAGTTAACAATTCTTTTCCAAAGTTCAGCTGTGTGGGGGTCAAGGTTTAATACTACCAGACAGAAGATTTTTTAAAATAAACAATAGGAGAGCCTTAGTCAACAGCAACCTCAATACTCATAATATTCTCCCTAAGTCTGTCAGAAATTTGCCAAGCATTGTTGTTGTTGTTTCACAATATTTTTGTTTCTTTTTTTTTTTTAATTTTAGGCCCTCCTTTGATAGTATTGTTGAAGTTATTAATTCTTCCCCGGATAAGGGTTTTTCCACAAGCAATGAAGAGAGTGAAAGTAATAGCAAAGAAACAGTAGGTCTCCGAGGACAAGCCTTTGGTCACCACTCTTTATCATGAAGATTATCTTGTTTAGAATTAAAATCAACAACTACTTGTTTAAAAAAAAAAAAAGTCTTTAAGTTATGCAAAAAATCTTAGGACTTGCTAGCGGAAATCCTATACTCCAAACATATTAACATCATCTAAAAACAAAAAAACAAGTATTTGATCCTGTCTACGTGAGCTTTGGTAAATAAGATACTATAAGAAATTTTAGCTCTAATGATTTCTTATTATTTGTCTCACTTAACCAAAGCAAGATAAACAATGGCTAAAAACATTTTCCTGTCACTAATTTCATATTCTCAAAGTTTATTACATCGGAAAAGAGTTGGATAGGCCTTAAGCAGAATGAAGTCCAGCTATATCTAAAAGCATTTCTTTTTTTTTTTTTTTTTTTTTTTGAGACGGAGTCTCGCTCTGCCGCCCAGGCTGGAGTGCAGTGGCCGGATCTCAGCTCACTGCAAGCTCCGCCTCCCGGGTTTACGCCATTCTCCTGCCTCAGCCTCCCAAGTAGCTGGGACTACAGGCGCCCGCCACCTCGCCCGGCTAGTTTTTTGTATTTTTTAGTAGAGACGGGGTTTCACCATGTTAGCCAGGATGGTCTCGATCTCCCGACCTCGTGATCCGCCCGTCTCGGCCTCCCAAAGTGCTGGGATTACAGGCTTGAGCCACCGCGCCCGGCCATCTAAAAGCATTTCTCTACCATGATCACCTTTCCCCACTAGATAACTGACCTTCGCCTAATGTTGATATAAGTTTAATCGAAATGCATTAACAGAGTCTCCAAATTCAGTTCAATGCCTCACAAGTTAACCCAAGTTAACCCTTCTTCAATTTTCTTGGCATCCTTCATGGGCCCCCTGTGCAGGAGCTACCTGGAGTCGCCCATGTTGAACTAATTTAAACAAAATTCAATTATCTCATTTTCATCAAAGAATCACAGGAAATTCTTGCCATAATAAGGAGTTGCCTGTGGAACAACTATTAGGAAAAGAAGACAAGCATCTATAGGGAATAAATAATTCATTTTTTTTCTCTGAGGTTTTGCACGCAGAAGAAAATACTAAATAAGAACTAATCACGGCTAACAATGAGTACCTAATGTTTCAGAGTTAAGACCTTTGTGGACCGGGCGCGGTGGCTCATGCCGGTAATCCCAGCACTTTGGGAGGCCGAGGCGGGCGGATCACTTGAAGTCAGGAGTTCGAGACCAGTCTGGCCAACATGGTGAAACTTCGTCTCTACTAAAAATACAAAAGTTAGCTGTGTATGGTGGTGCATGCCTATAATGCCAGCTACTTGGGAGGCTGAGGCAGGAGAATCACTTGAACCCAGGAGATGAAGGTTGCTGTGAGCTGAGACCACACCACTGCACTCCAGCCTGGGTGACAGAGTGAGACACTATCTCAAAAAAAAAAAAAAACCTTTGCAAATGTTATCTCTACATCCTGAGACAAATAGTATCCCCATTTTACAGAAGAGGGAGCTGAGACTCAAGAAAGGATAAGTAACTTTTTACACAATCTCTAAAGAACATTTTTTTTAATTGTGTGATTTTTGTTTTAGTTGCACACTGATAGAATAACACGTATCACACTCAATAGCTTATAAAATTTGAGTTTTCTATCTAGTTAGCAAAAATAATTACTTAGAATAGGAGCCTCCAGATGGTATAAATGTAGGCTGCCCAATATGGTAGCCACTGGCAGCCATATGTGGATTTTGAGCATTTGAAATGAGGCTGGGCCAAATTGAGATATATTGTTAAATATAAAATATATATAGTATATATAAAAATATACATTTATTTTGATTATATGTTGAAATTATATTTTCAATATATTGACTTAAAATATTTTACTAAAAATAATTTCACCTGTTTCTTTTTGTTTTAAATGTAGCTACCGGAAAACTTAAAATGACATCTGTGGCTCACATTTGTGGCTCACATTCTATTTCTCTTGGACAGCACTGAATAAACTGTTTATGAACACTTTTCTGCGCACCAGAAGATGAGTTACTAGATTGATATGAGAGCCCAGGACATCCAAATTGCTGGTTAAGGCTTCACTGACATCAAAACTTGTTGATTTCAATAATTCAATCATGAATTCATTCAGGCAACAAATAATTATTTATTGAGCAACTGCTATGTTCCAGGCAAAATAATACAATGTCTGGTACATGGGCCTGTCTCTAGAGAATTTCATAAGGAATCTTTTGGATGATGACCCAGTTATACCACTTAATACTTTGGTTATAAGGGTGTATAACTATTCATAGTAAAAACCAAATGGCATTGGAGCACATTTTAAATATGGCAGAGAGTGAAGGGGATGGAGCTAACATCAAGGTAAAGACCTCATTATTTCAATATGTGAGGTGGACTGACTTAAAGCAAAACTGCCTAATGTCAATTTCAACCTTCATCAGAATATAAGGTCAAATACAAGTTCGATTCAGTGAGAGGAAGGTCTCTTTCAAATCTAACCCTCACTCACCTGCAAAGCCAAGGTGGAGAGTAACTGATTTTACTTTAGCCATACTATCGTAAATGTCTGCTAGAGTTTCTTACTAAAAACAATGAAAGTGACTAAATCTTACAAAGTCTACTAGCATATTAACATTTCTATGTGGCATCAGGCAATAATATAAGTGCTTTAAAAAATAGATTTCACGGGGTTCCCTCTCTCAGCTTTGGAGCCCCTGCTCCTTCTGTCTCTGTACAGCGGAGCTTCTTTCTTTCTTCCCCCTTTTTTCTTGCCTATTAAACTCTCTGCTCCTTAAAAACCAAAATCACAGTAAACCTGTAAAGAAACCCGTACCTATGCTCTAGATCACAACAAACACAAAATCATCAACACACTAACCACAATTTTGTGTGTAGCTTCCCTTTCCTTTGCCATTAGTTTAACAATATTGGTAAAACGTTCTAGCAGTTTATTTTTACTCCTACTTGGAGCAACTGCAATGTAACTGACCTTCCTACATGAAAGATGGTCGAGAAGAGAACTTATTTCCCTACCGAAGAAAAACAAAATGCCTGTTAAATAAATAAATAAATAAAACAACCATAATATTGAAAAAATCACCAACCAGTCTACTGAGCTAAAATCCTAGATACTTTTATGTGGCTTCCTTATATGTAAAAATAAACTGGTTATATTTCCAAAGGAATGTGATCTCACAGTTCCATTCCAATTCAGCTGAAGTCCCAGCAAATACACTAAGAGTTCTGCTTGAGTAAGAACCAAGCTCATGGTTTCAAAAGTACATTTCATGGAAGATTTGAGCAGAAGACATTTTGTGTCTGATCCAAAATCCCAGAACACTGTCAGTTAGATACCGTCAGTGCAAACGAAGACAAAGCAAGCACCGAGGTAGTATCTAATTAAGACATCAAACCACCGCCTTGAATGACTTGCTTTTCTTGTTCCTGCTAGATGAAGTTTTCTTCATGGTATTATTAATATTCCAGCAAGGCAAAAAAAAGATTGCTACATTAAAACGTGGTGTAAATGCAAGCTTCAAGATGCAATAAACTCTTAAGGGACTAAGCCTCAGGGGCATTAATTTCCTTTTTTGCGAATGAATGCTCAGATCTTGCTGGTCTCACTGTTCTTCCAATAAAATTTTAAATACAAATCTTTAGGCACCGAATTTCTGAACCAGTGAAGAAGTCAAGTCAGTTCAAGCACTCGGGTATTTGAGTGCCTGTTATGTGCAGAAACATGCATCCTGTGCAGAAGACAAGAACAAGGACCACATCACCCCACCTCTCGGAAAGTTTACAGTCTGTATTAATTTCTTAGGACTGCTGGGGACAAATTATCACAAATTCTGCGGCTTAAAACAACAGAAACTTATTCCCTCATGCTCTCTGCAGGGCCACATTCCCTTCAAAGGCTCAGGGGTAGAATCTGTTTGTAGAATCTGTTCCTTGCCTCTTCTAGCTTGTGGTGGCTGCTGGCATTCTCTGGCATTCCTTGGCTTGTGGCCACATCACTCCAATCTGTGCCTCTGTCTTACATGTGCTCTGTGAAGATGATCTCCTGCCTGTCTCTTATAAGGATACTTGTGATTGGATATCCCACGTCACCCAGGATAACCTCTCCACATCAAGATCCTTAATTTCATCACATCTGCAAAGACCATGTTCCTTTATGGCAACATTCACAAGTTCCAGATATTAGAACCTGGTCTATTGGGAGGAGGCCTTTATCCAGCTCACAGTTCCCGAGCTTCTATGGGGAGTGGGGGATCCCAGCCATGAAACTGAAAACCAAGCAAAGCAGCACAGGGTAAGTAGGTGCTAAACTATATGTTATCAAAAATCCTTCCACTTGTGTTCAGGGAATACGATCCATGCTGCCTAAATAGGAATGGTTCTCCTGGGACCTGATGAGGCTTACTGTCTCCCAGAGGTTCTCAAACGATCGTATGAGCCTCTGAAGGGTTTCTGTAAGCCCTAGTGTATTTATCATTATAGCTACTTTGAATGGCCTCCTGCTTATATCATCTTTATTTCACTGAACCTCCATTCCATTTCTGTTCCACCTCATTATGATCTTGGCAGGGTTTTGTTTTGTTTTGTTTTGCTTTGAGACGGAGTCTCAGTCTGTCACCAGACTGGAGTGTAGTGGTGCAATCTCGGCTCACCCGCCTCCCAGGTACAAGCAATTCTTCTGCTTCAGCCTCCTGAATAGCTGGGACTACAGGCACCCGCCACCACACCCGGCTAATTTTTTCTGTATTTTTAGTGGAGACGGGATTTCACCATGTTGGCCAGGATGGTCTCAATCTCTTAACCTCATGATCCTCTCGCCTCGGCCTCCTAAAGTGCTGGAATTACAGGCTTGAGCCACCACACCCAGCCCGCAGGGTTTTTTTGTTGCTATTTTGTTGTTTTTGTTTGGCTTGGAGCCAGTCTTTTCATGGCTGTAGTCAGCAACGACCTTATAAGACCAAAGAGACACGGAAAGGTTTCTGCTGCCCCAAATTATTACTCTACAGGACACGTCACAGTGCCTAAAATTCCTCACGTTTCCTCCCTGGACAAAAGCCCACTGTTTAAACTCAAATATTATTTTGTAGTGGATTGCACATTAAATCACAGTCACTGTGTCTTCGGATACACTATTTCCAAAATGTACATTTGTCAAAAGATTAGTTCTGTTGAGTTTTGTTAATGAGTGTCCTGTGAGTCTTTTTTTTTTTTTTTTTTTTTTTTTTTTTGAGACGGAGTCTGGCTCTGTTGCCCAGGCTGGACTGCAGTGGCTGGATCTCAGCTCACTGCAAGCCCCGCCTCCCGGGTTTACGCCATTCTCCTGCCTCAGCCTCCCGAGTAGCTGGGACTACAGGCGCCCGCCACCTCGCCCGGCTAATTTTTTTTGTATTTTAGTAGAGACGGGGTTTCACCATGTTAGCCAGGATGGTCTCGATCTCCTGACCTCGTGATCCGCCCGTCTCGGCCTCCCAAAGTGCTGGGATTACAGGCTTGAGCCACCGCGCCCGGCCCTCCTGTGAGTCTTTAAAAACCAAAACAAATACAATAAATGAGTCCAAATTCAAGGTTTTTTTTGTTTTTTGTTTTTTTAAGTTAAACTTTAACCATCAGACATCTCATAGGCTGGCCGAGAGGGCCTGGTGAACCTCCAAAAGGGGTATGCATACAGTCTGCAGAGTTCCCCAAACTCATTCATACACAGAAGCCTCTTTTCTTTTCTTTTTTTTTTTTTTTTTTTTTTTGAGACGGAGTCTCACTCAGTCGCCCAGGCTGGATGGCGCCATCTCGGCTCACTGCAACCTCATCCTCCCAGGTTCAAGCAATGCTCCTGCCTCAGCCTCCCGAGTAGCCGGGACTACAGGCACATGCCACCATGCCTGGCTAATTTTTTATTTTGTCTCCAACCTGGGCAACAGAGCAAGACTTCATCTCAAAAAAAAAAAAAAAAATTCTCACCATAGCTTCATACTTTTTAGATAATTGAGAGGCTCTACTCCCATACTTTCAGGATGTCATTTATAGCAGCAGTCCCCAACCTTTTTGGCAGCAGGGACTGGTTACGTGGAAGACAATTTTTCCATGAACAGTGGGAGGTGGGGGAATCGTTTGAGGATGATTCAAGTGCATTACATTTATTGTGTTATTTCTACTATTACATTGTAAATATATAACAAAATAATTATACAGTTCACTATAATGTAGAATCAGTGGGAGCCCTGAGCTTGTTTTCCTACAACTAGATGGTCCCATCTGGGGGTGATGAGAGACAGTGACAGATCATCAAGCATTAGATTCTCATAAGGAGTATGCAACCTAGATCCCTCGAATGTGCAGTTTACAAGGTTCATGCTCCTATGAGAATCTAATGCCACTGCTGATCTGACAGAAGATGGAGTTCAGGTGGTAATGTGAGCGATAGGGAGTGGCTATAAACACAGATGAAGCTGGGCTGGCTTGCCTGCCTGCTGCTCACCCTGCTGTGTGGCCACACAGCAGGAGGTGAGTGGTGGGGAAGCAAGTGAAGGTACCGGTCTATGGCCTGGGGTTAGGGACCCCTGATTTATAGCATTTGAATCAATGAAACACCCTGGAGAAGGGCAGAAGTGATAGCAAATGGAGAGTTCTGCTTTTGGACATCTACCGGCTGCCTTTTGATTTTTAGCAACATGTTAGGATCCAAGATTATTCTGTAAGAACAAAGGCAGAACCTGAGACCACTGAGGTTGGCCAAGATCCACTGAAATTGGCCAGCCATGAGAATCAAGGTCTAAAGAAGGCAAGAACCAAAGACAAGAAGCAGTATCAGGGTAAGAGCAGGCAGAGTTGAGGCCAAGGAACACTAAAGGCTGGGATGTGAAAAGACATACTATTTGAAACTGTGAACCATGTCATAAAATTTGCACGAAGTCAGAATCAATAGGTAGATAGTAACCTAAGTTGATGCAGAGAAAGGAGGCAGAAAATAAGATGAAGCTATCATGTGTTGGGGACATCGCATGTTCAGACTCTGAGCCCATTTTCCAGGCACCCGGATTGACTCCCATGTTCCAAAGGAGATCTAACAAGTGTGGGTTTGCCGAACTCCCATTCCTGGCTTCTGAAGCCTCAGATCACACAAACTCTAGGAACTCCAGAGGTCATACCACAGAGCTAGGACTTGGCATTAGGATAATACCATGATACTTCTTGCCATTCTTTGCTTATTTCTCTTACAGCCATTTGGCTACAAACCTATTCAATATATTTAGGTATAGCAGCTTCATCATTACAGTAAAGTGAGAATTTTGAATTTGGCTGAGGAGTCAGGCAGATATTGATGGAAATTTTTGAAGAAAAACATTCCATGAACTTTCACCAAAATTCCCACACTGGGATAAATGCTGAACACTTATTACAGAAGTACCAAGATTTATTTATCTTAAAGACAAAATGAAAACAAGTGAATTTTGTCTATTCTTTGAACTATACTAATCTGCAAAACTCAAAGAAGCTGAAAATGTAGCTGATAATTTTTGTTGCTTGCCACCTCTTTGCATTTAATCGCTGAGACCAAATATACTAGGTGGCATTTCAGCAGGGTTGTCACATAACTAATCATGCCAACCTCCAATGGGCATTACAATGATCAGCCATCACGGACTGGCATCCTGACTGTGCTAGCGCAGTGCGATGTATTTCCAGGAGGAAGGGGCAGGCAGGAAGAAACAGCCTTCCAGAATGTCAATTTGAGGTGGGGGCTAAATATAATGAGGACAGGACTCATGGGAGTCACCAAACAAAGCCTGAGTTCAAAGAACTGCCCATCTTTGGGTGTTCTGAGTTTTTAGACTTCTTTCCTTTAAATTGTATTTACCTTCCGATGAAAGCAATGTGAAAGGGTCCCCGTTACACATTCTCATAGCTCAGTTCACCCACTGTAATATCCGGGATTCACTCTTTACGCCAAGGAGTTGTTGTGCACGTGTAGGTCCAGGCCTTGCATAGGCTATGAAACTTCTGGTGTGGAATATTAAAGAAAGCTTGAGCTCTCCTCTTCCTTCCAGGCCAGTACTGAAAATCAGGGGCTCAAGAAATCTCCCAATAAAAGAAACCCACATCACAGAAAGGCAGGCTGAGTTCAAACCCAAGGGAAAGAAGAAAAGCACATACAGGTTGGCCCAGTTTTGCTCTAGGCTTTTTTTAAAAATTATTTTTTATTTTATTTATTTATTTATTTATTTATTTATTTTGAGGGTGATGGATCTTTGCTCTTGTCGCCCTGGCTGGAGTGCAACGGCATGATCTTGGCTCACTGCAACCTCTGTCTCCTGGGTTCAAGCAATTCTCCTGTCTTAGCCTCCCGAATAGCTGAGATTACAGTTGTGCACCACCTCGCCTGGCTAATTTTTGTATTTTTAGTAGAAACGGGGTTTCACCATGTTGTCCAGGCTGGTCTCGAACTCCTGACCTCAGGTGATCCACCTGCCTTGGCCTCCCAAAGTGCTAGGATTACAGGCATGAGCCACTGCACCCTGCTCTAGGCTTTTAGAAAAGAGGGTCTTGTTCCCTCTATTGGAGTGGTGAGATCCAGAAAGCTAGTAGGACCCAGTCCTGGGATGTGGGAAGGAAGGCATGAGCCAGGTCACTTAGGCCTACCTCTGGCCTGGCATAGGCCCGTCAAAAATAACAACAAGAGGCTGAGTGTGGTAGCTCACGCCTGTAATCCCAACACTTTGGGAGGCCAAGACAGAAGGATTGCTTCAGCTTGGGAGTTCCAGACCAGCCTGAGTGAAAGAGCCAGACCTTGTCTCTACAAAAAATAAAAAATAATTAGCCAGGCATGGTGGCATGCACCTCAGTCCCAGCTACTCAGGAGACTGAGGTGGGAAGATCGCTTGAATCCAGGAGTCCGAGGCTGCAGTGAGTTATGATCGCACCACTGCACTCATGACAGAATGCAGTCTGGGTGACAGAGCAAGACTCTGTCTCTAGAACAACAACAACAACAACAAAGAAAAGAGCAAGTAGAGCCCCCAGAGGGTCATCACAGTCCAAAGCAGCTACTCACCAAAGTAGACAGAGCAGAATAAGAGCTAGAGCTATGAATAAAGAGCACGTCATTGCATAGAGTTTCTTTTCTCTCATACATATAGAAAGGGAGAGAGAGGCCTAAACGCAGAGACAAAGCACGGTGCAAGCCACAGGGAAATCTTCAATTCAGGGTTTTCAATTCAGGAATTATGAGTCTGCTCAGACTTTCTTGGACATCTGACTTGAAGAAGAGAGGAGATGAAAGGATGACCTGAAAATCATTTTTCTTTTGCTGCAGAATGGGGATTCTATGAATATTTCCATGTATCATCTTTTGGGAGTTCCATAGAGATAATGATGCCATCCATTAAAATCTGACAAGTAAAACTCTTGAACACAGATGAATTTCACCACCATGCTGGCTTCTCAACTGCTGCTGCAACGCAATCTCTCCCTCTGAAATCTAAAAACACCGGCAGAGTAGACCATCCTCTTTTTAAGCCTCATTAAATGTTTGGGTCTCAAGATATAGTCACAGTATTTGCAGAATAAGAGTAAGTCTCATGGTGAAACTAGAAAAATTATCAGGATGAGTGGGAGCACTCAAGGAAACATTCTCTCTTCCTGGTTTACGTTACTGATCCGTAATATCTAGTGCAAAGTCAAAAGAGTTGCATTGTGCAATTTACTAGTTTGATAACTTGAACTGGACAGTTCTCTGAACCCCAATTTCTTCACCTATAGAATGAGAATGATACTAACAGCTATTATATGGAATTCCAATGAGAGTCAAATAAGATGATGCATAAGATACTGCTGCACAAGTACTTCTGTAATGGTTACTACTTCTCTACCACTTCTCTGAGAAATAGAATACTGAACTATAAATTTTAAGATGTATACTTCATATTCAGTAACACCAGTAATTAAGAACCTTGGCCAGACATGGTGGCTCACACCTGTAATCCCAGCACTTTGCGAGGCCAAGGTGGGTGGATCACCTGAGGTCAGAGTTCGAGACTAGCCTGGCCAACATGGCGAAACCCTATCTCTACTAAAATTATAAAAATTAGACAGCCATGGTAGTGGGCACCTGTAATCCCAGCTACTCAGGAGGCCGAGGCAGGAGAATTGCTGGAACTCAGGAGGCGGAGGTTGCAGTGAGCCAAGATTGTGCCACTGTACTCCAGCCTGGGTGACAAGAGCGAAACTGTGTCTCAAAAAAAAACCTTAAATTTCTCTTCTTGGTTTTTCTTATTTCTAAAATGAAATAGTCTACAATGAGAGAACTATTGGAGTTGTTTGGGTTAAAAAAAAATAGTCATGGCCTGGCTTGGTAGCTCACACCTGTAATCTCAGCACTTTGAGAGCTGAAGCAGGCAGATTGCTGTCGCTTGAGCCTAGGAGTGCGCGACCATCCTGGGCAACACGGTGAAACTGCATCTCTACAAAAAAATACAAAAATTAGCTGAGCATGGTGGTGTATGCCTGTAGTCCCAGCTACTCTGGGAGGCTGAGATGGTAGAATCACCTAAGCCAGGGAAGTAGAGGCTGCAGTGAACTGTAATCGCACCACTGCAGTCCAGCCTAGGCCACAGTGATTTTGTCTCAAGAAAAAAAAAAAAAAAAAGACACTATGTAATCCAAAATATTAGTATTAAAACCACAGTTTCAAAGTTCTATCACAGTCTGTAACGATACCGACTCAAATTTGAAGAAAAAATGGAAACTCATCCCATTAATTTAAGAGAAGTGTCACAGAAATCCATTTCAAACACTATTTCCCCCCACAACGATCTGAAGCTATGCATAAATTATTGGAATTCTCTATCCATGCATTCCAATTATACAACTTTTTGCTTCAGATATTCAGGGACTTCTAAGCATGAATTGCTTAAGACCATATAACTCTACTTATCATAAACATATTGACCCGCATGTTCTGGATTTTCCAAGAGAGGGTGTGATAGCGTATCAATATCCCCCCACATAGTAGATTTACCTATCCTTATGCATGTGTACCTCCCAATAAAATACATTTACACAAGAATAAGGTAAGACTATGAAAATACAGTCTTTTTTTATTCCATCCAAGCCCAAATAATTTTTCTCAAGTTGCTGCCAAGTTGCTGCCAAGTTGCCCAACACTTAACCTTGTCTAAATATCTTTCTACATCTTAAGCCAAGGATTTGGTGGCTGTTAACTTACACTTAACCAAGATTATGAAAAACTGTTGCTGGGATGCTGGAAGAATTACATGTTGCCTCACAGAAAAGGAATGCTGGGGCTTAGCAACTGCCTACGGAGTCACTTAGCAAAGCTGTGCTTGTTTTGCCATTTGTTTGGACAGGTTACGTTTCAGAAACTCTTTTAATTTTTATTTATTTATTTTGTAGAGATGGGGTATCACTAGGTTGCCCAGGCTGCTCTGGAACTCCTGGCCTCAAGTGATCCTCCCACCTCAGCTTCCCAAAGTGCTGGGATTACACACATGGGCCACCATGCCTGGCCTCAGAAACTCCTAATATGTTAGTCATAGAATACCTCAATAACCTAACTTCCACCAGAGTGGATTGTTTCCATTAGAGTTTGTAACTTCTAAAATCATGATTGTGGCTGGGCGCGGTGGCTCACACCTGTAATCCCAGCACTTTGGGAGGCTGAGGAGAGCGGATCACCTGAGGTCAGGAGTTCAAGATCAGCCTGGCCAAAATAGTGAAATCTTGTCTCTACTAAAAATACAAAAAATGAGCCAGGCGTGGTGGCGGATGCCTGTAATCCCAGCTACTCGGGAGGCTGAGGCAGGGGAATGGCTTGAACCCGGGAGGCAGAGGTTGCAGTGAGCGGAGATGGCACCATTGCACTCTAGCCTGGCCAACAAGAGCGAAACTCCATCTCGAAAAGAAAAGAAAAGAAGAAGTTGAATATAAATTACCATACAATCCACAATTCAACTCCTAGGTATCTACACCCAAGAGAAATAAAAACAGGTGTCCACACAAAGACTTTTTCTTTTTTTGAGACAGAGTATCATTCTGTTGCCCAGGCTGGAGGGCAGTGGCGTCATCACAGCTCACTGCAGCCTCGACCTCCCGGGCTCTGGTAACCCTCCCACTGCAGCTTCCTGGATAGCTGGGACTACAGGCATGTGCCACCACATCCACCTAATTTATTGTATTTTTGGTAGAGATGAGGTTTCACCATGTTGCCCAGGCTGGTCTCGAACTCCTGGGCTCAAGCAATCCACGAGCCTCAGCCTCCCAAAGTGCTAGGATTACCGGCATGAGCCACCATGCCCAGCCAATGCAAACAGTTATGCACATATGCTCATAGAAGTATTATTCATAGTAGCTACAAAAATGGAAACAACTCACATATCCATCACCTGGTGACTAGACAGGCAAAATGTGGTGTGTCCACATGACGGAGCACTACACAGCAATGAAAAGGATCAAACTACTGATACATGCTATGACACAGACTGACCTCATAAACTTTATGGTGAGCAAAAGAAGCCAGACAAAAAGGCCATTAATGGTAAGATTCCACCTCCATAAACTGTTCTGAAAACGTAGATGTATATAGAGATAGAAACTAGTGGTTTCCTGTGACCAGTGGGTGGGAATAGAAATTGATCACAGTGGACAGAAGGGATCTTTAAGGAATGATAGAAAGTTCTGGAAATGGTGAAAGTAGTACAATTCTGTAAGTCTCCCCACACCAAAAATCATCAAATTGTATACTTAAACGTGTGCGTGTGTGTGCACATGTGTGTATTAAAGACAAATATTCTTTAAGGTGGCTCATGCCTGAAATCCCAGCACTTTGGGAGGCTGAGGCGGGTGGATCACGAGGTCAGGAGTTCAAGATCAGCCTGGCCAAGATGGTGAAACCCTGTCTCTACTAAAAATACAAAAATTAGCTGGGCGTGGTGGCGGGTGCCTGTAACCCCAGCTACTCAGGAGGCTGAGGCAGAAAATTACTTGAACCCAGGAGGCGGAGGCTGCAGTGAGCTGAGTTCATGCCACTGCACTCCAGCCTGGGCAGGACAGAGCAAGACTCTAACTCAAAAAAAAAAGACAAACATTCACCCTTTCTTTCCTAGGTCCAGGTTACCAGCTGACCAGGAACCATGATGTTACTGATCTGCTAAATTAGCCAGTCGTGGAACAGCTCTACTCTGAATTCCTTCGAGGTGAAACAAAAAAAGAACGAAATAAAGAACAAATGAAAGAGAGAAAGAGAGAGAGAAAGAGAGAGAGAAGGAAGGAAGGAAGGGAAGGGGAGGGAAGGGGAGGGGAGGGGAGGGGAAGGCAGGGGAGGGGAGTGAAGGGAAGGGAAGGGAAGAGGAAAGGAAAAATCCTTACTTTTTAGGCCACCGTTAGTTGACTATTTTCTTACTTGAGGCCAAATACATCCTGATTGATATAAACTAGACATGGAGTCACCCTATTCAGTGGTATACGATCCAGACACACATACAATTTTGGAGGAAAAATCGAGTTTTGAAAATGTGCATCTGTGGCTGGGCACAGTGGCTCACTCCCATAATCCCAGCACTTTGGGAGGCCGAGGTAGGCTGATTACCTGAGGTCAGGAATTTGAGACCAGCCTGGCCAACATGGTGAAACCCTGTCTCTACTAAAAATAAAACAAAAAAAAAAAACAAAAAAAAAAAGGCAGGAGAATCTCTTGAGCCCAGGAGATGGAGGTTGCAGTGAGCCGAGATTCGTGCCACTGCATTACAGCCTGGGCAAGACTCTGTCTCAAAAAAAAAAAAAAAAGAAAAATGTGTGGTAATGTACTTACGTTCAAACATTTCTAATTAGGTTTATAACTTTTGGGCTCTGAGGTACATTAAAATGGTACATAGAATTGTGCTGTTAAAATTCCATTTTAGGCCGGGAGTGGTGGCTCAGGCCTGTAATCCTAGCCCTTTGGGAGGCCCAGGCAGGCAGAACACCTGAGGTCAGGGGTTCAAGACCAGCCTGGCCAACATGGCAAAACCTTGTCTTTACTAAAAATACAAAAATTAGCCAGGCGTGGCAGGGAGCGGTGACTCACGCCTATAATCCCAGCACTTTGGGAGGCCAAGGCAGGCGGATCACAAGGTCAAGAGATCAAGACCATCCTGGCTAACACCATCTCTAATAAAAAATACAGAAAACCAGCTGGGCGTGGTGGTGGGTGCCTGCAGTCCCAGCTATTCAGGAGGCTGAAGCAGGAGAATTGCTTGAACCTGGGAGGCTGAGGTTGCAGTGAGCTGAGATCACACCATTTCACTTCAGCCTGGGTGACAGAGTGAGACTCTGTCTCAAAAAAAACAAAACAAAACAAAACAAAAACTGGCCGGGCACGGTGGCTCATGCCTGTAATCCCAGCACTTTGGGAGGCCGAGGTGGGTGGATCACGAGGTCAGGAGTTCAAGACCAGCCTGGCCAACATAGTGAAACCTCATCTCTACTAAAAATGGAAAAATTAGCTGGGCATGGTGGCAAGCGCCTGTAATCCCAGCTACTTGGGAGGCTAAGGCAGGAGAATCGCTTGAACCAGGGAGGTGGAGGTTGCAGTGAGCTGAGATCATGCCACTGCACTCCAGCCTGGGCAACAGAGTTTGCACGTGTGTGTATTAAAGACAAATATTTGGCCGGGCAAGGTGGCTCGATTCTAGATTGTGAATCTAGAAATCCTACTTGGTCCATTTTTTTTCTCATTCATTCTTTTAAGTAATACTTATTTGGTACTTTCTGTGTGCATGTGCCAGGCATTGTTTTAACCATCAAGGAGACAGAAAAGAACAAAATTAATTCAAGTCCCTGCAGGCTTACAGCTTTTACTAGGGACGGTAAAATATGTTTAAAAGGAGCAACTATTAACACTATTGAGAAGAATAAAGCAGAAAGGAGAAGATTTTTTTCTCAAAAAGAAAGAAAGAAAGAAAAAAAAACCCTTTTTTAATTGTAATGTGAACTAGCACTTGTCACTCAGCCTAGCTCCCACCTACTCCCCTGCAGGGTCAGTAGGTATGAAATGGCTGGAACATCCCAAACACATTACAGATTCCATATTGGTTCATCCCTCCATGTTTCTGCACACCACGGTTTCCAAGCCTAAAACATTCCTTTCTTTGACTGTCTCTCAAAATGCTACGTATCTTTTAAATCCCAACTCAAGAAAGTCTTCCCTTACCCGATAAACAATCACTCCCTCCTCTACTTTAATTCTATGCTTTGTATACACCACCATTATCACCTCTATCAAATAATATTGGAATTGATTTCATTACTGCTATCTCCCCTACTGTGAAAGGCAAAGGGTTTCAAGTTAAAAGGCAGTTCTACCTTATATGTGTGCGACTCTGTATAAGTCATGTTACTTCTGAGTCTCGATTTCTTCTTCTGTGAGGTAAACACAGATATTATCCCATCTCTCTTAGACTACTAATGAGGCTTAAGTAAGATAATATATGTGAAAGTATTTTTATCAATTATAAAGTACTGACAAATTTTAGTTTGAATAGATGGGATTTTTTAAAGGTATTTAATGGACCACACGATGTAGGAAAAAGATGTGATCTCTCCATTCTGTTGAAACGGCTCTAGTGAAGACTCCCAGTGAGCACTGACCTCCAAAATGCCTAAACCCACAGATCTATTCTCAGTTCTCATCTTCATCCTTCAGCAACACTTGACACAGATGGTCTTGCCTTCCTCCTGGAAACACTTCCTTCCCTGGGCTTTCACCCCAGCGGAACTCCCTTTTCATTATTACTGCTTCCTGCCCACTTCTAAATCTGGAAGACCTTAAAGCTCAGTACCTAGACCTCTTGTCTTTCTATACTCACTCCTAGGTAATTCCAGCCAGTCTCCTGGCTTTAAATAGCACTTAATTTCTTACAACTCACAAATCTGTCTCTACGCTTCTCTGAAAACCAGACCTGTTTATCAAATTGCCTGAATGCTTAAAAAGTATCTTAATTTTGGCCAGGTGCGGTGGCTCATGCCTGTAATCCCAGCACTTTGGGAGGCCAAGTCGGGTGGATCACCTAAGGTCAGGAGTTCAAGACCAGCCTGTTCAACATGGTGAAACCCCATCTCTAATAACAAAGAAAAATTAGCCAGGCTTGGTGGCAGGTGCCTGTAATCCCAGCTATACAGGAGACTGAGGCAGGAGAATCACTGGAATCTGGGTGGCAGAGGTTGCAGTGAACCAAGATGGTGCCACTGCACTCCAGCCTGGGCAACAGAGCGAGACTCCATCTCAAAAAAAAAAAAATTTTTTTAATTGCACCCAAACTGAACTCCTGGTATCCTATGCCCCAAGCCTGATTCTCATCTCAGTTATTAGCTATCTGGTCCTTCTGGGAGTTCAGGACAAAAATCTCAGACTCATACTCCACTCCTCTCTTTGTCTCATACTTCCCATCCAACCCACCAGAAAAACTTTAATACCAAAATATATTCAGACTTCAACTCCTTTTCACTACCTCTATATTACTTTTACCCTGTTACCAAGTCAATATCACCTCTCATTGGGATAACCGAAACAGCTTCCTAAATGGTGTCCCTGTTTCTGCCCCTGCCCACTCCTTTCACCTGGTCTCAACCCACCAGCCAGAGTTATCCTGTTACAGCAGAGCATTCATCCTTTAAAACGTTTCAATAACATCCCACATCCCTCGGTATAAAATCCTAAGCCTTTACCATGGCCTTCAAGGCTCCTTGGCACCTACCCACCATATTCCTCTTTCCTCTCCTACCACTGTCCCCATTGCTCACTCTACTCCAGCCACTGCACCCTCCTTGCTTTCTCTGAATACATCAGACACTTGTCGTTTCCTCTGCCTGCACACTCTTCTCCTGAGCATCACGTAGGCCATTCCCTCACTTTCTTCAAATTCATCCTCACATGTCACCTTCTCCATGAGGTCATCCCCCACTATCCATCTGAAGTTTGCAACTCTCTCCCCTTCTACTCTTTATTCCTCCTTTCTGCTTTATTCTTCTCAATAGTAATAGTTGCTCCTTTTAAACATATATTTTACCGTCACTAGTAAAAGCTCTAAGCCTGCAGGGACTTGAATTAATTTTGTTCTTTTCTGTCTCCTTGATGGTTAAAACAATGCCTGGCATAAGAAAGTACTAAATAAGTATTACTTAAAAGAATGAATGAGAAAAAAAATGAACCAAGTAGGCTTTCTAGATTCATAAAAAACATACTTCTAAATACCTTTAACAATAATGGGCAGAACTATAATCAAAGTTCTTAGAAATGGACGAAATTTTAAAATTAGCAAATTTGGCTGGGCACGGTGGCTCATGCCTGTAATCCCAGCACACTGGGAGACCAAGGTAGGTGGATCACAAGGTCAGGAGTTCAAAACCAGCCTGGCCAATATGGTGAAACCCTATCTCTACTAAAAATACAAAAAAATTAGCCAGGCCTGGTGGCAGGCACCTGTAGTCCTAGCTACTCCTACTCGGGAGGCTGAGGCAGGCGAATCGCTTGAACCTGGGAGGCGGAGGTTGCAGTGAACTGAGATTGCGCCACTGCACTCCAGCCTGGGTAACAGAGTGAGGCTCCAACTCAAAAAAAAAAATCAGCAAATTTGAAGCCACAAAGGAGAAATCAAAGTAAATTTGGGAACACAAATAAGTACCAAAAGAAACTTATAGCAAATAAATGAGTAGAAATGGTTCTCAGAATACAACTAAATATGCACCTCCTTGACTTAATATAAAAGCCAAAGTTAAGGCCGGGCACAGTGGCTCACGCCTGTAATACCAGCAGTTTAGGAGGCCGAGGCGGGTGGATCACCTAAGGTAGGGGGTTTGAGACCAGCCTGACCAACATGGAGAAACACACTAAAAACACAAAAATTAGCCTGGCATGGTGGTGCATGCCTGTAAGCCCAGCTACTCAGGAGGCTGAGGCAGGAAAATCACTTGAACCCGGAAGGCAGAGGTTGCGGTGAGCCAAGATGGCACCATTGCACTCCAGCCTGGGCAACAAAGCAAAACTCCGTCTCAAAAAAAAAAAAAAAAAAACAAAGTTAAATAAATGCTTTTGATTTACTTATGAGATGCTTAGCATGCATTATATTCATTATTTTTAGAAGGCATAGCTGAATATTTAGGTTTTCTTTCTGTGTAAGTTTATTGTGAACACCATGGTGGACTGTTCTAGGTTCAGTAATTCAAACTGATCCAAGTGAATGGGCAGTTTTAAATAACCAAGACTATAAAATCTGATATCTATAGTAAAGTTTTTAAGTATATTTGGTTATCACTTCAAACATTAACAATATATAGACATTTTTAAATGAATGTATTATTTTAAACGCTGTAATTACAAAGTATTATATTAGTAGTTGCTATACTGATGATGCATAATCTGCTAATTAAAATGAATGCTTTCAACAAACAGAAAATTTCGGAAACATATTTTAAAAAGGATCTTTTCCTATTTTAATACTGATTAATTCCATATTTTTATTCTTAACATTATTATATCTAGGCAAATATCTGCAAGTAAATTACAAATGAGAAGTAATACCTTAACATTCCTACCTGAAACTTCCTAAAGATAAAATGAATATACTCTTCCTTGAACTAAATAATCACTCAGAAGGCAATGCATATTGCTATATTACAGACCTAGAAAATGAAAATCCATGACTTGAGACTTCATTTCAAAATGAAATGCCATGCTTCTAAGTGCTATGTATATTAACTATAAGTTTTTTATTTAACTAAAGACCATTCTATAAAATTAGTAATAGAAAATGTGCTACAGTTCTTGATTTCCACATCAAGAAACCACTGAGTCATCACTTTATATTTTAGCTGAAAAGTGAATAAACACGAGTTTTTAAACCATATCTAAATCATTGATAGCACTGAAAATAGAGAATTTCAGTAAGCCAATTATAGAAAGTCACTATTATCTCAATCTACAGATATTTCAGTTAGAAAATGTAAGGGTCACATACTCCAAGGTGAGCCATGACCTTCAGAAATATACTCATGCATAGTACAACTTAATAAATGCTTGTTGGAGTAAATTTATCTGCATTCAACTGGATATAAGATTTGAATTAAATATAGTTTTACAGAAAAACATTTAAACACATACAAAGTTCTGTCCAAATTGACTTTGAATATTTCAGTGAATATTTGGTTAATGTGGCTTGAAACTTGTAAGGCAGACAACAAAGGAAGTTTGAAGTATTAAAACATCACTAAGTCATTATGAAAGCAAGTAACAGTACTTTTTATTACGTTTACAGATGCCTAGCCCTGTTTTTTCCTACATCTATGCTTTTTAAAAAAACATGACAACAACCCTATGAGATAAGTGTTAGGATACACACATTGCAAATGAGGATATTAGGAGCCATGAAAATCCAGTAACCTGGAGGAGGTATCATAGTTAGTAATTGCCTAGGCTATGATTCGAACTCAGGTCTGTTTTACTCCAAAGTCTCTTTCTAAATCTCTGATCTCAACTCTGGGTGGCCATTATAACAAATTCAAACATATTCACTTCAGATATTTGTAGGTAAAACCCTTGTCGGGAAGTAATACTGTACTTTCCACCTCCAAAATAATATTCCAGCAGATAAACTTTTATTGAGAACGTTTAAGGAAATCTGAAATTTCCATACAGCACACTTAGTTGAGAGTATACTTTACAGAAATTTTAAAGCATGTTTCTTGAACTAATCCTATCTGAGCTAAGCAGTCAAACAAAATAATTGTAATTAATTCTCATTAAGTTTATCATGCCGAGGCCAGGCACATGGCTCACGCCTGTAATCCCAGCACTTTGGGAGGCCGAGGCGGGCAGATCACCTGAGGTCAGGAGTTTGAGACCAGCCTGGCCAACATGGCAAAACCCGGTTTCTACTAAAAGTACAAAAAATAGCCAGGCATGGTGGTGGGCACCTATAATCCCAGCTACTCAGGAGGCTGAGGCAGAAGAATTCCTTCAACCTGGGAGGCAGAGGTTGCAGTGAGCCGAGATTGCACCACTGCACTTCAGGCTGGGCAACAAGAGCGAGACTCCGTCTCAAAAAAAAAAAAAAAGTTTATTATGCCGTTAACTCTATTGTTCAATGATGTAAAAGAAACTTTACAAGAGAGGATGTATCTTATTTATAGAAGCAAGCAACAAATCATAGAATCTTAAAAGATTTGAAAAATCTTTTAAGTTATTTAACTTAACCTTCATTTTATTGGTAATAAACAGAAGCCCAGGAAGGTTAAGTAGCTTATTTATGTTTACACAACTAGAAAGAAGCAAATTGTAATGTTACTTTTTTACTCATAACAAGATAAAAATATTTCCAATTCCCAGTTAATTTATTTGACCAGACCACAGAAAGAAAGTTCTTACTTTCCATCGCAAAGTCACTTAAACAAGGATTGTAAATACCGTATCAAAATTAACTTTTTATATTACCAACAGTAGTTATGTGAATTTTTAACTACTTTCTCACAGAGGTGAACAAAAACTAATTGTAAGACTTAAAAGAAGGAATAGAAGACTCTTATGACCACTATAAAAACTTGATGTACACCATAAAGATCAAACAAATTTACGGGCTCTGTTATTACAAACTCAAGGTTTTCATTTTGAGATAACTTATTACAAACTCAAGGTTTTCATTTGGAGTCAATTTTATATTGACTCCCAGTCTTTAGACATTTATTTTGGGCCATTTTTGGATTTTGTTTACCAAAATGAAGTGTCAAAATGAAGAAAAATAATGGTAACGCAAACCACATAAGCTCTGCTAACACAGAACTTACAAATATCTACTGCGATATTTAAGAAGCAAATCAATCATAAAGTAGGATATTTGCCTACTGGATGCATCAACATTACAAAATTTCCTTAGTGACCATAAAATCTGCATTCATTATGTGTGCTAATCTTGAAGAACACATGGTAAAATTAATAAAATTCCATCACAAGTACCCAAATCATCATCCTAAATAAGAAAGGATCTACAGAAAACAGTTTAAAACAAGGAAGTCCAAAGTCATAAATCACTCTGATCACACAGCCGCTCAAAATAACTAGTCAAATCTCTAGGTATAAACCCCAGACCAAAAATGAAGTCCTCATAGAGTATCTAAAAAGCAACATACCTTTTTTACGGTGGAGAATTCCCAGAGATCAAATTGTAATCCATATAGAAAAGGTATCACCAAAACTTCCAATGATTTAACTGTTAAGTAACTCCAGATGAATCCAGGAATGATTTGACCTTGTATTGGTACTTCCATATTGTTGGCTGATAGAAAGATCCAGTAAGAACAACGCAGAAGGAAGGAGGTCAGTGCTAGGAAGTACTCCAGCAAATGCATGATGCTTTATAGATGCTGATAATAGTAATTACACCTATACAATTGAAATTAATTAAAGTTAGCTTCCAAGTTATTCTGCCTCCTCACTTTCTAAAAGGAAGTAATTGTTGCAATAATATATTTCAGTCTTTGATACGAAAACTCAAAACTACGTAGTTCTAGCAGTTGAATCATTTCTAGGTACAAGTCTTCAATAGTAACTACTATATACAGAATCAAAAGTTGAAGAAGCTAAAAGACAATGTTTGGGTGTTTCCTCAAGTTATTGACAGTGCATGCAGTTTGATGTTTCATTTGTCTCGTCAAAAGTAAGTCCAAGGGAGTGAGGAAAGCCTCTAGCACTTGGGAATATACGAGAGAAGAAAGTGGAGAAGGCAATAAACTATCTTGGCATTAGAAATGATCTCACAAAACATACCTGAAGATAATAATCTTTAGGTTATTCTGCATGTAGAATTCCAAAAGCCTATTCTGCATATTCCTAATATTTATATATCACCTCAGATAGCGCATACATTTGCCCACTTTCAACAAACCCCCCAACTTCAGTCTCCAAAATGCTTTTCCTTTTTTTTTTTTTTTTTTTTTTTTGAGACAGAGCCTGGCTCTGTCACCCAGGCTGGAGTGCAATGGCATGATCTCAGCTCATTGCAACCTCAGCCTCCTGGATTCAAGCGATTCTCCTGCCTCAGCCTCCCAAGTAGCCGGGACTATAGGCACGCACCGCTACGCCCAGCTAATTTTTGTATTGTTAGCGGAGAAGGGGTTTCGCCATGTTGGCCAGGCTGGTCTCGAACTCCTGACCTCAAGAGATCCACCCGTCTCGGCCTCCCAAAGTGCTGGGATTACAGTGAGCCACCGCGCCCGGCCCCCAAAATGCTTTTTCTACAAACCAATTGACAGTATGGGATAAACAACTCCTGTATAAAATGGAAAAGCGATGGGAGAAATTGTACCTAAACTGGCAATGTTTACTAGGTGTTGAGTGTTCCCCTCATTCGAGCATGACCCAACCTAGAAACATTCCGAAGTTAAGCTACTTAGGAAACAAAGTTAGGGCGTCTTCTTTAGCCTATGAAGACGGAGTGGTCTGCGCTGCCTCTTCACCCCGCAGAAGCAGTAACAGCCATCCCTCTTTTGGGCGGGCGTGGCAGATAGAAACAAAAGGTTAAAACACAAAAGGCGGGGCGGAAGGCTGGGTCAGAGGAGCTTCTGGGGCTCACGTTCTGCTTTCTATTCAAACACGTTGAAATGGGGTTGGGGGCGGGGGTGATGGAAAGTGAGAGAGGTGAGGACGGATCCCAAGGATAGCCTGGGTTATTCCGGGTGGATCGTGAAATTGAAAGGGGCGAACGGGATGGCTCTAACTAGTGGTCCAGGCCCCATCCCCTCCATCCCTGCATCTCTGACAGTCTGGAACCTGTGGCTTCCTCCACCCCTCTCAGCCCCGAAGAAAACTTTCTGAACTTTTAGATCTGTTTGTTGTAAACCTCTCCTTGACCGCTAACACAAGGGTCCAATCCCCTCCAACCCAAACCTTTCTTCCTTCCATTGTTGCACCGTTTTTATATTGTGCGTGGTATCTACAGAGCGCTCTGCAGACAGCTAACTTATACAAACGACCCCCATATCCATATCGCTTTCTTTTGCATGACCAAAGTCAGGGTTAGGGTGGGGACGAGGCTGGACTTGCCCCTCTCAATTTCTGCATATTCATCCCTACAAGAGTGCAGCTGGAAGAAAGCGAGGCAGTACTCCCTCACCCCACCCTTTTGATACCCTCCTCCCCATCCCCCCAGCCCCTCATATAAAGAAGCACATGAGATAAATGCCTACTTGGCTTTTGCCTATTAAAAATAAACAAATGAAACAATTGCGCGAGTTCTTTAAAGAACAAAAGGGAGGGGAATGGGGAAAGGAGGTACAATTTACCAGCCAAACTTTGCCACTGAGCTACTCCTCTGCCCTCCGAAGGGCGGGGAGCGGGGCGAGTTGAGGGGAGAGAGGTAAACAGGACAACAGTCCCCACTCACCTTCTTCCCCACTTCGTCGCACTTTTAAGGGACATTTCCCCCGCTGCAGTCCGCGAGGCGTTTGGACACTTTTTCCTGGCCTGACAGCAGAGAAAGTCGCGGCGGCAAAGTTGCGAGAGGGAGATACCCTGGCGTCCGGGGAGAGAGGAGGAAAGAGAGTTCATCAGAGTTCCCCCTTTTGTTCCAAGTCCCGGAGCAGACAAAGAGGCGGCGAGCGGCGGCAGGTTTCTCCCTCTCACCCCTTCTTCCTCTCTCCCTCCCCCCTCCCTCCCCGCCCCCTCCCTCTCCCCGCATCTCCCGCCCGGCTCGGGAACCTCCGAGGCGAGCTGGGGCTGCTCGGTCCCCAGTTCATCGCAACTCTGCCCGGACCGTCTCCTCCCACTGCCTGGCTCGAAACTTTTCCCGGGAGATGCCAGCCCTGGCCCCCTCCGCACCGCGCACAAGTCTGGGGCGGTGGGCAGGGGATCTCCAAAATCATTGTTTCCCGGAGATGCACCTCTTTGTTTGCACTTTCCCTGCCAATCAATGTGAACCACTCACTTGGGCATCGAGTTTCTGCCCGTTTTTCGTCATCCCAAGAGACAAAATGCAAAGGGTAGGGGGTCAACCCTAGATAAAGGCGCTTACACAATCAGAGGTGGGGCGCAGGATAGGCTCTTCATCCTCCTTCGTCCTCTCGGATTCACCCTCCTCCACCCAACACACAGAACAACTCTAAGGGGCTCCAAGTGTTAGGAAATTCTCCTCACCCACCCTTCCCCACCTACCCCCACCCACGCTGTCCCTCTGTAGAACCCTCTAATTGGCAGGACAAAGGCCAGCTCGGGGTTCGGCCGGGGCCTCCATCCATCCCTCGGGGCTACCTGTTGCTGTAGGCGCAGCGCAACTCGGTCCAGGGGCTCCAAGGAAGGATTCCCAGCTCCAGCATCGTGCCCACCTTCTCAGGCCCCGAACTTCCCTAATCTCAAACTGCGAAGGTAAGGCTCTCAGGACGATCAGGCTCCCTCCGACCCTAGAGCCAGGCGCTGCTCACTCGTCCTCTTCCCTACACCATATCCTCGTGCTCACCCCAAAGATATGAGTCGGGGTCCCAGACCGCCTCCTCATCCTCTACCCCCTGCCGCGACACGTCCCGGCCGAGCATCCCCTCTTCCCTTCCCCTCCCCCACTGCCTTGTCCCGGACAAATCAGGTGTCTCGGACCAGGGACAGCTTCTGACCCTTCCCCAGGTCCTTTGCTGTCATCCTCAACCTCTAGAATTGGGATCCCATCCAAATGGTCCCCCACCCCTCGACCCTGATCCCAACTTCGGGCCACAGCACTGGCTCGCTGAGTGACTCAGAGCAGCACTCGTTTTCCTTCTAGGTTCACTAGAATTGAAGAAAAAGAAAGCAGGGAGGCGGGGGAAATGGGAGAGAGTGGGGCCCGCATGGGGAAGCAATTTCTAGGGCAAAAGAAAAAAACATTCCCATGCCAACACCCACCCTCTAGTTGGTATCCAGCCTGTCGCGCACCTTTGCTTCCACCCTCTTTCCTTTCTCCCCATCCCAGACTTGGGATCTTTTCGGGTTGATGAAGTTTGGGGGTAGAGGGATGAGGCAGACGGAAGCTTGGGGACCTGGGGGCTATGTCCTGGGTAGGCTTGCGGGGGGAGGGGCATTCAGGGGAGGGCTCCCGCTGGGTCCGGAATGTCGTGGCGGTAGGTCCCTGCACCCGCCCGGCGACTCCTTGCCAAGGTCTCTCCTCCAGAGCAGAACAAAGACGCCGCGAGGAGAGCTTCTGTCCTCGCCTCCCCCGCCCAGCGCTTCACTCGCACCAGCCCACGCCGCTCTCGGAAACTTTACAGCCAACTTCCCCTAGAGTTCGTGCGCGCGGCGAAGGGGGCCAGAAGGAGAAACCGGGACAATTGCATCCCAGGACCAGAGATGCCCTCTTCCCCGTCCCCTCCCGGACAGGGAGCACCTCTTGCGCCACCCGTCCCGGCCCGCGAGCTGGGCGACCCCCGGTGCCAGGGCGAGCGGAGCACGCGCTTTCCCCAGCTCCTTAAGGGAATGATGTTTCTTTAGTTTGGACGCGTACAGTGCTGGGCAGTGGGGTCAGAGGAAAGAGGTGGCCAAGAGATAAAGAAGCGGCCGCCGGCAACGCGCAGGGCCGCGGCTCTGGCCGCTAAGTGAGGCCCAGGGCGCAGGAAGCGCACGGGTGTGAGCCGCGCCCGTCGGGCCGGGTTCCTGCGCGTCCCGTTCCGCCCTCGGATCCCAGGGAGCAGCCGTGAGGCAGGACTCAGGGCCCGCCTGGGCGGGCCTCCTGGAGCGTCGGCCTCCTCACCTGCAGGGAGCCTCGACACCTGCGCCGTCGCCTCGCGGAGCCCTGGGTCTCTCGGGCAGTCAGTCGGCTACTGGAAGCTCAGGAACCTCATCTTAGGCGAGGAATCTTGAACGCACCACAACCAACCACAAAGAGAAAACAGCCCCCACCCACTCCTGTCTGGCACATTTTCCTCTTTGTTTAATTATGTTGACTTCCAGAATTCTCTTTTTAGGAGAAGCCTACCCTCCCCGAGACAAAACCTTTCCTTCTCTTATCCTCAGGGATCTGCGTGGAAAATAATGAAAAGTCAGTACTTTGAGACAATTCCATTCTGCTGCCTCTCGAAAATCCAGGTTATAGGGTAAATCAACCAAGATAGGGTTTTTGACTTCGAAATAACACCCAATACTCCACTTACTAAGCAGAGCTATTAAAGCATTACCGATCCTTTGAAAATGTTTACTGTTTGTTTCTCTCTTTTTTCAGGGAATGAAGAATAAGGGTCATTTGCTAGGTGCAAAAGTCAATATGGCCTTAAGAAGGCTTTCTTCCTGCTGCCTGTCTTTATGAAATATTGCTCTCAGAGCTGTATGAAGTATCTCTCTTTCCCAACCTGCTGGTGAACTAACTGATTTCTTCCTGGAATCTTGGTCTTCCACCCATCAGAGCTCCATCTCTGTAATAAAGCCGGCTGCTGGGACAATGTATGAGCTATACACTCCTACCTTTTAAAGCATACCATCTTTTTCTCAGATGTCACCAGAGCTTTAATATCTTTTTAAAGAGTTAATTAACATCATCTAGGCTCAAAGATGGATATAGCAGAGCATATAAGCCAGGTATCTTTTCTGTACTAACAGGGTTGGGGCTCCAACAGTATGTCATGGGCTTCCTACTGGCAGGCCAATGGCATCTTACTCTTCCCTCTCTGCTTCCCCATTCAAGGGCTTCCTCTGGCTGCCAGACCCCACTTTGCCAGTGCAGAGGGGCAAGCCAGAGGAGCCAAGCAGTTAATTCCTCTCAGAGCAGCCCTCAACCAATCAAAGATTGGTTTTGAGGCCAGGCATGGTGGCTTACAACTGTAATCCCAACACTTTACAAGGCAGGTGGATCATTTGAGGGCAGGAGTTTGAGACCAGCCTGGCCCACATGGTGAAACCTTGTATCTACTAAAACATACAAAAATTAGTGGGGCGTGGTGGTATGTGCCTGTAAACCCAGCTACTCAAGAGGCTGAGACAGGAGAATTGCTTGAACCCATGAGGTGGTGATTGCAGTGAGCCTAGATAGTGCCACTGCACTCCAGACTGGGCAACAAACTAACACAACGTCTCAAAAAAAAAAAAGAAAAAAAAAAAGATGTTGACATAAAAATACTCCAGCTTCCCACTGAGCTTAGGACTACGGTAAATTGTACTCTAGTCTCCCAAAGGTGCCCAACTTTTGAGGTTCAGGTACACACAGCAGTAACCTCCCCTTTAGGGAACAGTGTTACCTGCCTGCTATCCTTCCTTCCTTCCTTCCTGGTTTCCCTACTTAATTCCTACTCTCTTCCCCACCAATGCTTTCCAGGATCACATCCCAAATAGATTACAATACTTGCCCTCAAATCCTACCCTTTGGGTCAGTTTCTGGGGAAACACAACCTAAGAAACCTCTTATATATGTTCCTTCTAAAGGGAGGACTCTGTTCTATTTGGAGAATGAAGTTACGATATCCGATTTTCTCTAAAAAAGACGTTATTTCAGTAATGAGAAATGTTTTGAGTTAACTAGTTCATTTTCTATGTAATAGTTTAAAATTAGATAGCATACTAACATGAAAGAAATATATTAAGTAGCAATAAGTAGAATCATATGTCATATGTGAAAGTTTTGCACATAGAGTCATTAGATAAACAGAAAGAAGCTCCATAAGTCTAATGCTGGCAATCAGCAATGCAACAGGAATACCGTTAGAATCACACTGCTGAAAAAATTAGTCAGAAGTAACATAGCTTTTGATTGAATCCCCCACGAGAGTGAAGAAGTATGATAAACATTTCCCATACTATATGACCAGTGAGAGATCCCACAGTGTCTTTCTGCAAACTTCTTATAGCATTAATTGGCCAACTACTTAATGCAATATTTTTTCTTTTTTTTTTTTTTTTACTCTGTTGCCCAGGCTGGAGTGCAGTGGCGCCATCTTGGCTCACTGCAAGCTCCGCCTCCTGGATTCAAGCAATTCTCCTGCCTCAGCCTCCTGAGTAGCTGGGATTACAGGCGTGCAGCACCACGCCCGGCTAATTTTTGTGTTTTTATTAGAGATGGGGTTTCACCATGTTGGTCAGGCTGGTCTCGAATTCCTGACCTCAGGTGATCCACCCGCCTCGGCCTCCCAAAGTGTTGTGATTACAGGCGTGAGCCACCTCGCCCGGCCGCAACATTTTTTCATAGGTGTGAAATGATATATTAAATATCCTCTTAGCCACCATTACGAATAGGTCATCAACTGTTCACATAATTATAGGTGCTTAATGCTGTTCCTAGCTCCAGAATTTTCTTTCTTAGGTTGCTTTCACCTCTGTTTTTCTGAAGTTATCACTGTAGTAGTCATCAGTGCTATTCAGCAAATTTTTCTCTCTTTCTGGCTACATGGTAGAATGCAATTCCCTGCCTATCCTGGGTCAGATGTGGCCACATGATTTGTCCTGGCCAATGAAATGCGAGCATGAACTATGTTTGTCTCTTCCAGGTGGAAACTTTAAGATTTTGGTGTATGATTTTGACATGCCCCTTTTCCATCTGCTACAGTGCTGGATAGGGATGCTGATTTAGCCTGGGTACCAAACTGAGTACCCACCAGTCAACCCTCAGTGGTCATTTAGTGTGAACAAAAAAATGAAATTTTCTTATCACAAACCACTGAAATTTTAGGGTTGTTCGTAATCGTAGCCTAACCTGGTTGATTCTCACTTGTTCAGACACTCTCAGTCATTTATCTTTGCCAAGTTACATGTATGGTTTCCTTATGGGTTTTAGATCTTGGAAAGTTTACTCAGAAGCCCACATGAACTTCCCACAGTATTCTCTAGGATTTCAAGTTTAACGGTACTGTGCAGGGTAAATTGTTTTCTTTATGAAATATTAGTTTATCTTGTTAAAAAAGACTATCAACCAATTAATAAGAAAGGACTGAGGTCGGGCGTGGTGGCTCATGCATGTAATCCCAGCATTTTGGGAGGCTGAGGAGGCAGATCACTTGAGCTAAAGTGTTCAAGACCATCCTGGCCAACATGACAAAACCAGTCTCTATTAAAAATATAAACATTTTTAATTTTTACTAAAAATACTCTACTAAAAATATAATATATATATACATCTACTAAAAATATAAAAATTAGCCAGGCGTGGTGGTGTGCACCTGCAATCCCAGCTACTCAGGAGGCTGAGGCAGGAGAATCGCTTGAACCTGGGAGGCGGAGGTTGCAGTGAGCCGAGGTTGCGCCATTGCACTCCAGCCTGGGCAAGAGTGAGACTGTGTCTCAAAATAAATAAATAAATAAATAAATAAATAAATAAATAAATGTAAGACTCCATCTCAAAATAAATAAATACAAAAATTATCTGGGCGTGGTGGCACGCACCTGTAATCCCAGCTACTAAGGAGGCTGAGGCCTGAGAATTGCTTGAACCCAGGAGGTGGAGGTTGCAGTGAGCTGAGATCGCACTACTGCACTACAGCCTGGAGGACTGAATGAAATTGTTTCTCAAAAAAAAAAAAAAAAAAGAAAGAAAAAAAAGAAAAAAGAAACAGGCCGGGCATGGTGGCTTATGCCTGTAATCCCAGAACTTTGGGAGGCTGAGGCAAGCAGATCATGAGGTCAGGAGTTCAAGACGACCCTGGCCAAAATAATGAAGCCCTGTCTCTACTAAAAACACTAAAATTAGCTGGATGTGGTGGCACGTGCCTGTAGTCCCAGGTATTGAGGAGGCTGAGGCAGGAGAATCACTTGAATCCAGGAGGCGGGGGTTGCAGTGAGCCGAGACCACACCATTGCACTCCAGTCTGAGTGACAAGAATGAGACTCCATCTGAAAAAAAAAAAAAACATAAAAACAAAAAACAAAAATTAAAAAGAAAGAAAGAAAGGGGTAGGATTTTTCAGACTTTGGTATATTTCGTTTTTGTATCTGTCCACAGAGATAATCAACTCTCCTTAGTCTTTATAGTTGGCTTACCAATTTTCAGGGCTTTTTTGACTAGCACTGGGAACTCAGCAAGTCTTCATCCTACTTTGTTTTAAACTATATTTCTTTAGACAAGTCATTGGTTTTATTTACCTGCTGAAACTGAGAAGTAATTACCTACTTCATAGGGTTGTTATGAGGATTAAATGAGATACTTAACTAAAGTGCTTAATCTAGAAGTGACATACAGTAACAGCTACCATTCAGTTTCAAATACTCCACGGCTTGCCTAACAATTTTCCTGCAGTCAGAAACATTACTGAGGAGAGCTGCCTGTTCTGAAATGTTTTTCATTTTCTTGGTTCCAAGCAATGATCATTTTATTGCAGAAATTTTTTTTTTTTTTTTTTTTTTTTTTGAGACGGAGTCTCACTCTGTTGCCCAAGCTGGAGTGCAGTGGCGCAATCTCGGCTCACTGCAAGCTCTGCCTCCCGGGTTCACGCCATTCTCCTGCCTCAGCCTCCCGAGTAGCTGGGACTACAGGCGCCCGCCACTGCGCCCGGCTAATTTTTTCTATTTTTAGTAGAGACAGGGTTTCACCATGGTCTCGATCTCCTGACCTTGTGATCCGCCAGCCTCGGCCTCCCAAAGTGCTGGGATTACAGGCGTGAGCCACCGCGCCCGGCCCTATTGCAGAAATATTTTTAAGAATAATGAACAGTCCATCTTTTTCCTTTCCCAAAAGGTATCTAGAAGACTGAAATCCTGTTTTTTTCTAAGTCCAGATTGTTGGTTTTTCCTTGTACACTGGTTGTTTTTACTATATTATTCTAATTACTTTCATTTCTTAGGGTAAAATCTAAGCTTCATAGCATACCGAGGCCCTCCTGCTATGGCTTTCTCTTTACCCCTCCCTCAATCTTTAATTTCCATCAATCTCTGACTCACACTGCACTCTGATAATGCTAAACTGCTTGTAGCAATACTGTGGCAGGCCTACGTGCTTTTACTCACATTATTCTCTCTGATGACATTTATCGTACCTTTCTCCTGTTTCTAATTCTTATTCACCTTTCAGATCCTTTTAAGCCCTCATTTCCTAAGGGAAGCCTTTCTAGAACCCCCCAAGTTAGACTAAGTGTCCCTCCTCGGTGGTCACATTGCAGATCTCTATCCTCTCAGGAGATAGAATTTTTTATTAAGAGTGTGAATTTTTCAGTCACCTGCTTGGTGTGCAGAACCTGGCTTGCTTTGTGCTCATGATCAGATTACTTTTTTTTTTTTCTTTTATGAGACAGAGTCTTGCTCTGTCACCCAGGCTGGAGTGCAGTGGTGCAATCTCGGTTCACTGCAACCTCCACCTCCCGGTTCAAGAGATTCTCATTCATGCCTCAGCCTCCCAAGCAGCTGAGATGACAGGCATGTGCCACCACACCCAGCGATTTTTTTTTTTTTTTTGTATTTTTTATAGATATAGGATTTCACCATGTTGGCCAGGCTGGTCTCCAACTCCTGGCCTCAAGTGATCCACCTGCCTCAGTCTCCCGAAGTGTTGAGATTACAGGTGTGAGCTACTGCACCTGGCCTACTTCAGCATTTTGAACCTCTGCTACCATGTGTAAAACAACATATCACCACCTGCATCATAAGACTGTAAAGAAAAAAAAAAAAAGACTGTAAAGATAAAATGTCATCCAAAATGTAAAGTGCTTACCAGATAAACCTGACAAGTAAAAACAGCTGACATTTATTGAGTTCTATCGTTTAGAAAGAAAGTTAAAGCAGTGAGATAGTAGATGGTAAATTTCCTTTTGATTCTCAGCTATAAAGGTCTGGAACTTCTGTAAATGATCTTCCTTAAGGATGATGGGCATTGAAAATAAAAGCTACACAAATTCTCAAGAGACCTCTGATCTACATAAGTTACACCAGAAACTAGACTTCTGAATCAGCAGCACTACTTTTTTTCTTTCTTTCTTTTTTTTTTTTTTTTTTTGTTTGAGACAGGGTCTTGTTCTGTTGCCCAGGCTGGAGTGTAGTGGTGTGATCTCAGCTCACTGCAGACTTGACCTCCCAGGCTAAAGCAATCCTCCCACCTCAGCCTCCTGAGTAGCTGGGACTATAGGCGAGTGCCACCATGCCCAGCCGGTTTTTTTTGTATTTTTTGTAGAGACAGGGTTTCACCATATTGCCCAGGCTGGTTTTGAACTCCTGAGCTCAAGCGATGTGCCCAACTCGGCCCCCGCAAAGTGCTGGGATTACAAGCTTGAGCCACCACGCCCGGCCAGTATCTTTCAAATATAGATTGAAATATTTCTTCCTACAGATGTTTATTTCCTTTCCTCCCCAGCACCTTTGCAGTCCTGCTTTTGCACTCCCAGATCCTATCAGATAACTTTCCTAACATTTGTGCTGTTATAATATACACTTCATGTGGAATCAGTTTTCTATCCATTATAGAGCTTTCTCTGAAAACCTTGGCATTAGTTAGATGAATGGGTGGTACCTTTTTCAGTAAAAAGTACATCACAGCTTCTGATTACAAACTCATGTTCTTGGATGATCACCCTATGTAGATACAAAGCAGTCTTCAGGCTAACATGATTATGCAGGAGAAATATTTTTAACTTCCTGGGAGAAAAAAAGATCCTGATCCTATTCTAATGATGCTAAATGGCATTATTTGGGGGTTCCACTCCTGGCTTTCTGTTGCATAACATTTATCCCTTATACCTGACTTAGAGATTCTTTACCCCAAAGGCAGTAGAATTGAATGGAAATACTCTTACCTGTTTTCTTTTGATTCTGCATTATATTTGTGCTCCAAAATTCACGTAACTTTGCCATGACTTTTTATTTTTCCTATAGAAATACTTGTTTGAGATGATAACAGCCTTAAACAAGAATAGAACTGGTGAATATTTTGTTTTGTAGAGAGAGGTATTATTAGACTTTCTCCTCTGGGCTAAAACAAAACACAAAAAGCTCAAGGTTATCCTAGGCATAAAAGCTTCTCAGAGAGGCATTTTTATTATAGCTTTGACTTACTCAATCTGGGAAGCCTATCACCCATAGACACAACTGAGAAGCATAAGGGATAAACAAGGTGGCTTTTCCCCCAGCCACCTGCTTTCTATCCCGTGCTTTCTAATGTAATGCCCTGTGTATGAATAATTACACTGATCACACTTTCTCTACCTATTTGGAATAGGCAATCTTGTATATTTGCATGGGTTATTGCCTGCTCTATATACTCAGTTTTGATATTTACTTTTCCTTCTGGTTTATGTAAATCTCATATGAGGTTTCCTTCAGTTTTGTAGTAGTTTTTTCTCTCTTTATTTGTTACATTTGCTTTTTATTTGCTGGCAAGCTGAGTCCTCAGAAAAAGAGCTAGAAACAAACCCCTGAATCCAGAACACAGGCAGGGACTCTGATAACAGACCTTCCCAGCCTGGCTCACAGGTGGTCAGATCTTCATCTTTGGGGAATACGCAAGGGCCATCATCCTATTTAAACTAGGGCAAAGAGGCAACCATTTGTCTTCTCCTTCAGAGCCAGCAATTTTTCCATGTAATAAATGACTTCATTCTGCAGCTGGAATTACAGAGGTTAAATTTGCAGCTAAGTATAATCCTTTACCTGTTGCAGCAGCTTCCAGAGGCTTCTCTCATTTATTAGCAAAAAATATCACTTTGAGTCAACAACAGAAGTGGGTATGTGCTCAGACAAAATTGTTAAGAATGTGGGTGAGAGCCTGATATGGAAAAATACAAATTATTAATCCAAAAGTATTTCTATAGTTTTTCTCCTAACTTGCTTTATTGATTTATTCCTTTATTTATTTATGTTGAGATGTAGTGTCGCTCTGTCGCCCAGGCTGGAGTACAGTGGCGTGATCTCAGCCCACTGTAACCTCTGCCTCCCAGGTTCAAGTGATTCTCGTGCTTCAGCCTCCCACATAGCTCGGATTACAAGTGTGCACTACTACGCCCAACTAATTTTTGTATTTTTAATAGAGATGGGGTTTCGCCATGTTGGCCAGGCTGGTCTTGAACTCCTGAATTCAAGTGATCTGCCCGCCTTGACCTCCCAAAGTGCTGGGATTATAGGCGTAAGCCACCACACCCAGCCTCTCCCGGCTTTAAAATGAAGTAATAAGACAATTAGCAATAATTTTTGGTGTCTCAATGTACAGTTTCTCTCCAAGAACAATCCTTGGTCCTTTTCTCTTCTTATTCTTCACCTGTCTATCCAAGCCAATTGCATCCAATGTGGCCCTGAGTGCTGATGACTCCGGTCTCTCTACCTCCAGCCCAAGTTATTCTTTCTTGAAACAAACACTTATAACTGCAACTACCCACTCCATGTTTCCAGCACATGTCTCACAGATATCGCACACTTAACATATCTTAAACGGATCTTGTCAGCGATTTTTCTTTTCTTTTTTTTTTTTTTTTTGAGACAGAGTCTCACTCTGTCACCCAGGCCCAGGCTGGAGTGCAATGGTGCAATCTCGGCTCACTGCAACCTCTGCCTCCTGGTTTCAAGTAATTCTCATTGCCTCAGCCTACCAGGTAGCTGGGATTACAGCCGGCTAATTTTTGTATTTTTAGTAGAGACAAGGGTTTCACCATGTTGTCCAGGATGGTCTCAAATCCCTGACCTCAAGTGATCCGCCCACCTCAGCCTCCCAAAGTGCTGGGATTACAGGCGTGAGCCACTTCCCCTGGCCAGCATTTTTCCAACATCAGAAACCCTCCCCCACAATCTTTATTCTTCTTAGCAGTACTACCATCTAACCTGTAAGAGAACAAAAAATGTGGGAGCTACCCTGTGCTCTCCACTCTCCCCTCCCTGCCCTGGCCATTGCCTACATCAGCAAAGAATCCTCCCTTTCATTTCATTTCCTTAGCATCGCTGATATCCTTCCCCACCTACCCTCTAACTACTTAGTTCAGGCCCTCATCCTCTTTTACCTAAACAATTGTAATGGTCTCTGGACTGAATGTTTGTGTACCCC
Organism: Macaca thibetana thibetana; assembly: GCF_024542745.1. NCBI lineage: Eukaryota > Metazoa > Chordata > Mammalia > Primates > Cercopithecidae > Macaca > Macaca thibetana. Next base: position 21,654,101 of record NC_065581.1, on the reverse strand, counting down.
CCAAGTTCATATGTTGAAGCCTGTATTAGGGTTCTTCAGAAGGACAGAACGAATAGGATAGATGTATATATGAAAGCTTGGTAGGAGTTATTATGAAATTATTTTAGGCAGATAGAGAGGAAAAGGGGTCCTTGTAAAGTTTTCATTTTTAAAGCTGCTCCCGAAACGTTTCTTGTCTAGCTGGAAAGTCCGGGCTCTTAGAGCCAGGCCAGCAACCTTTGATATGCAAATGTAGGCCATTAGAAACTGGGTCCACCCAAACATGGCGATTCTTGCAGCCTCCTTGCCCTTGCCCGGACATGTGCCTGGCAACATGGCCACCCCCAGGTTTCCCCACGTGTGCAAAACATCATGGCTGCCTGCATTTGCATATTAACAGAATAGGGTGGGAGGGCCGGTTTTGTCGCTGGCTACCTGAATGACATGCCTGGTCAAAGCAATCCCCTGAGCCCCATGCAAGTCAAACATTGCCTCCTCCAGCCTCTTCATATACCTGACTGGTATCCGTGGCACACAGGGTCTCCTCTCTCTGCTTTGGAGCCCCCCTTCCTCTGTTTGTGTATGGTGGAGCTTCTTCCATCTTCTCCCTTCCTTCTTGCCTATTAAACTCTCTGCTCCTTAAAACCACTCCACGTGTATCCGTGTCATTTTATTTAATCCCACTCAAGACGAAGAACCCTGGTGTTCCTCCACTCATTGGAGTCGAATCAAAAGGGTTTTTATTAAGGAGAATTGACTCACCATCACAGAGTGAAGGAGTCCCACAATAGGCCTTCTGCAAGCTAAGGACCAAGGAAGCCAGTAGTGGCTCCATCCAAGTCCCAAAGCCTCAAAAGTAGGGAAGCTGACAGTGCAGCTTTCAGTCTGTGGCTGAAGACCAGAGAGCTCCTGGCAAACCACTAGTGTAGGTCCAAGAGTCCAAAGGCCAAAGAACTCAGAGTCTGACATTCTAGGACAGGAAGCATCCAGCATGGGAGAAAGACGAAAGCTGGAAGACTCAGCAAGCCAGCTTATTCCACCTTTTCCTGTCTGCTTTTTTAGTTGTGCTGGGTGCCAATTGGATGGTGCCCACCCACACTAAGGGTGGGTCTTCCACTCCCAGTCCATTCACTAAGGGTGGGTCTTCCACTCCCAGTCCATTGACTCAAATGTTAAACTCCTCTGGTAACACCCTCACAAACACACCCAGGAACAATACTTTGCATCTTTCAATCCAGTCAAGTTGACACTTAATATTAACCATCAAAATCCCTAACCCCTAGTGTGACTATATTTGGAAACAGGAACTCTAAGGAAGTAATTAAGGTTGAATGGGGTCATAAGGGTGGGGCCCTGATCCCCTAGAATTAGTGCCCTTATAAGAAGGGACATCAGAACTCTCTCTCTCTCTCATTTCTTTTTTCTCCATGAGCATGCACAGATGAAAGGCCATGGGAGGACACTGTGAGGAGTTGACCATCTACAAGCCAGAAAGAGAACCCTCACCACATACCGACCTTGCCAGACCTTGATCTGGGACTTCGAACGTCCACAACTGTGAGAAAATTAATATTCCATTGTTTAAGCCCCCTAGTCTATATCTGCAATATTTTGCTATCACAGCCCAAGCAGACTAATGCAGACTCCAAATTAGTTTCCTTCTCCATAATTACCCTAGCACCATGTCCAAACCATTGGAAGCAATATTCCAGAGTGACCTTTATAAAAATGCCATTGCGATCACATTATTCCTGTCTGTAAGAAAAAATAAATAAAAATCAATGGCTCTCTCCACTGCCAGAGTCCAAACTCAGTTTCCTCTCTAATGGCCTTATCTACCCTCACTACATCATTGCCTACCATCTCCCCTCCCCACACATCAACATCTCCATCCAAACAAAGTCACTCATAGCTCCCTGAATACACCTCTCCTGTGTTGTTCTGTCTGTTACCACTCCACTCCCCAAGGCCCAGGCCTAGTGAAGGTCTATTTTTTAACTTGGGCTCACCTTCTCATTGGAGCCTTTCCTGATCTTCAGCTTGCAAGGAACTGAACTCTCCCCACACTCCATGCCACAATTGTACCTAATTCATCTTCATTACGACACTTACATGCTGATATGGTTTGGATCTGTGTCCCCACCAAATCTCATGTGGGGTTGGAATCCCCAGCATTGGAGGTGGGGCCTGGTGGGGGGTGACTGGATCATGGAGGTGGAGTTCTCATGAATTGGTTACACCATCCCCTTCGTGCCATTCTTATGATAGTATGAGTAATCATGAGATCTGGTGGTTTAAAAGTATGTAGCACCAGGCTGGGCCTATAATCCCAGCACTTTGGGAGGCCAAGGCGTGCGGATCACCTGAGGTCAGGAATTCGAGACTAGCCTGATCAACATGAAGAAACTCCGTCTCTACTAAAAATAGAAAATTAGCCGGGCATGGTGGTGCATGCCTGTAATCCCAGCTACTTGGGAGGCTGAGGCAGGAGAATCGCTTGAATCCGGGAGGCAGAGGTTGTGATGAGTCGAGATTGCGCCATTGCACTCCAGCCTGGGCAACGAGAGCAAACTCCGTCTAAAAAAAAAAAAAACGAGGCCGGGCGCGGTGGCTCAAGCCTGTAATCCCAGCACTTTGGGAGGCCGAGACGGGTGGATCACGACGTCAGGAGATCGAGACCATCCTGGCTAACACGGTGAAACCCCGTCTCTACTAAAAAATACAAAAAAAACTAGCCGGGCGAGGTGGCGGGCGCCTGTAGTCCCGGCTACTCGGGAGGCTGAGGCAGGAGAATGGCGTGAACCCGGGAGGCGGAGCTTGCAGTGAGCTGAGATCCGGCCACTGCACTGCAGCCTGGATGACAGAGCGAGACTCCGTCTCAAAAAAAAAAATAAAAAATAAAAAATAAAAATAAAAAATAAAAAAAAAAAAAACGTATGTAGCCCTCCCTCCACCAGCCCCCACCACCGCTGCCCCTGTCTCCCTCCTGCTCTGGCCATGTAAGACGTGCTTGCTTCCTCTTCACCCTCTGCCATGATTGCAAGTTTCCTGAGACCTCCCCGAAGGCCAAGCAGATGCCAGCATCATGCTTCCTATACAGCCTGAGGAACTGTGAGTCAATTAAACCTTTTTTCTTTATAATTACACAGTCTCAGGTACTTATTTATAGCAATGTAAGAAGGAACTAATATGCACAGTCTGGTGTTTCCTATATATGTCTTCCATGCTAGGGTGTGTGCCTTATTTATCATCGTATTTCTAGTACCTAGCATAGTGCCTGGCACACAACAGGCATTCAATGCAATGTTTGTTTAATTTGAAGAATGACATGGAAAGACTGGGGAAAAATACCAAGAACAGTGTTTCCCCTTCTAGCAGGTCAAAAACATGTGACCTTTTTTTTCATCTTTGTTGATGTTGATCTTGATAGCATTATCTCATCACTCTAATCTGCTGAGAATTTTTTTGTTTGTTTTGGCACTTAGATCTAATATGATAAATCTGCCAATCATAAATTCCATACCTTTAGCCAAGTTATTGATTTCATAAAGGGATTAATAAGTTCTGGTGAGAGCCCTGAGGAAGGACGTTAAAAATTTCCCTCTACTTTGATATTAATCCATTATCTTCATCATTCACCTGCTTACTTATCCAACAAATTCTCCTGCCATCCAACCCACTGTAATCTTTTTCCCTAAACTGTATCTGCCTCAGGGAAACTTGCTCAGAAGAACATCCGACCCATTGTGTTATGCTTTCATGGTAAGGTCATGGTAAGGTAACTGCTCTTCTCTCACCCCCTGCTGTGTCTCCATACACCGTTATTTATGTAGTCTGCATACATGGAATTTGATAAAGTTTACTATAAACACTTAAGCATTTTAGCTATGTTTTGAAATTGAGTTTGAGCTCAAATGTTATTATATTCCCATTATTTTTACCACACATGAAATTAGGACTTCAGAACACAGATCCTCAGTGACCCCTTGTAGAATGTGCCTTGGTGTTACACCATTGGCCTTTACTGAAGGGTATCAAAGAACTGGAAACATGAAAGCTCTTTTTGTGTCTATTGTAGTGATGTTGCCAAGGACATTTTTCACTCTATCGTACCATGTCTTCTTTATGAGAATCCATAGGAGAAATATTTCACAGGTTTTAGGATCAAAAAGTGTTTCACCTATAGTTTGGCTTTAATCTTATGGATAAATCTTGCCATTAATCAGGTTCCCTCTTTGCTTGACTCCTCAGAAGCATAAAGCCAGACTTGCTGCTCGTCTCTAGCATCTATTCAAAGTGAGAAGGTAAACATTGTGTGTGCTAATCTCAACTCTCCTTTCATTAATTTAGTTTTTCTACCCTTAGTTCCTGTAGAGCAGTTATCTCAAAAATTCAGTTTCATCTTTTACATTTATGTAAAATGTAGCACAGGAATCAGGGCATAAATAATTTTCAGTCTCTTTTTACAAATAGGGAAACTGAATGCCCTGATAAGCTGATAAGCTTCAGGAAAGGTGTGCTATGACTGATTAACCCAATGATTCCTAGCTTTTCAAACTGACCTGTATTTGCTAGCTGTAATGACAACCATGGCCTGGTTTAGAATTATTTCAATTTAACATTTGTATTCAATTCTTTTTATGTTCACGCTATGGCTACATAATGCCAAAACATTTGGACAGCAAGTCAAAACTTCAGTTATCTTGGTGGTGGTGGTACCTTATTATTCCTTCTTACATTCATGTAATTGATTGTTTTTTCTCTTTACACAAAAGTTTTAGTGTCAAGCCCAGTCATGAAAGTGCAAACATTTTTTTTTTTTTGAGACAGAGTCTTGCTCTGTTGCCCAGGCTGGAGTGCAGCGGCGTGACCTCGGTTCACTGCAAGCTCCACCTCCTCCCGGGTTCATGCTATTCTCCTGCCTCAGCCTCCCGAGTAGTTGGGACTACAGGCGTCCGCCACCACGCCTGGCTAATTTTGTTATTGTATTTTTAGTAGAGACGGGGTTTCACCATGTCCGTCAGGATGGTCTTGATCTCTTGACCTCAAGTGATCTGCCCGCCTCGGCCTCCCAAAGTGCTGGGATTACAGGCATGAGCCACCACGCCTGGCCAAAAGTTCAAACATTATATGGTGTAGAGTGTAAGCCGATGCGGTGGCTCATGCCTGCAATCCCAGCACTTTGGGAGGCCGAGGCAGGCAGATCACTTGAGATCAGGAGTTTGAGACCAGCCTGGTCAACATGGTGAAACCCTGTCTCTTCTAAAAACGCAAAAGTTAACCAGGCACTCACAGGTGGTGAGTGACTGTAATCCCGGCTATTTGGGAGGCTGAGGCAGAAGAATCGCTTGAACCCGGGAGGTAGAGATTGCAGCGAGACAAGACCGTGCCACTGTGCTCCAGCCTGGGCGACGCAGTGAGACTCGGTCTCAAAAAACAAACAAACAAAAAAAGAATGTTAACTCAGAACCCAGAAATCACAGGTTCCAGTCCTGCTTATACTAAGACTTGTGGTGAGGCACTAATGTCCCTGTGTTTACATTTCCTCAAATCCATGAAACAACGGTAATGCCTCCCAGGCTCTATAGCTCAACGGGGAAAACAGATGAAAAAGCACTTTGAGAAATAAGTGCTAGATGATTATTAGAGAATGGCTGTGAGTCAGAAAACACATTATTATCATCTCTACATAATAATACTTTATATACAAAGCTTCTGACTTCTGTAAGTGGAGCGGGTCACAGGAAGCATAAATACACATTCACATGTAGGTTGAAAAGTCAAAAAAAAAAAAAAAAAAGCACAGTGCCTTAGCATTTTAGCCACAGAAATAAGGAAGTGGGGTAGTTTCCTAGAGAACCCCCAGATGCAATCAGCCAAGTTCCACTATTTCTTTGCTGTATCTACATTGTGCTTTTTATTTGTTAATTATAAACCAGACATAACATAAACATTGCCATTTTAACCATTTTTTAAGTGTATAATGCAGTGGCATTAAGTACATTCACATTGTTGTGCAACCATCACTGCTATCCATTGCCAGAACTTTTTCATCATCTCAAACTGAAATTCTATACCCATTAAACAATAACTTCCAAATCAGGCCGGGCACAGTGGCTCATGCCTGTAATCCCAGCACTTTGGGAGGCCAAGGTGGGTGGATCATCTGAGGTCAGGAGTTCGAGACCAGTCTGGCCAACATGGTGAAACCCTGTCTCTACTAAAAATACAAAAAATTAGCCGGGCATGGTGGCATGTGCCTGTAATCCCAGCTACTCAGGAGGCTGAGACAGGAGAACCATTTGAACCCCGGAGGTGGAGGGTACAGTGAACCGAGATCATGCCACTGCACTCCAGCCTGGGCAACAAAAGCGAAACTCCATCTCAAAGAAACAAACAAACAAAAAAAAAAAAACCTCCCCAATCAGTTTCTATCATTGAAGGCTCTATTTCCAACGAGACTCTATTTTAAAGGTCTTTGGTCACATGCGTGGCATTTTTTATCCATCATAAGATTAAACTCCCTTCTATATATGCTTCTTATTTTCCCTTCATGAAAAGTGGCTTTTTATGCAAGTACTGTATTATTTTTGCCCTCTGATACTCCTCAGTTTTTAAAAATATTTAGTGTGTGGCCAGGCGCGGTGGCTCACGCCTGTAATCCCAACACTTTGGGAGGCCGAGACGGGCGGATCACAAGGTCAGGAGATCGAGACCACGGTGAAACCCCATCTCTACTAAAATTACAAAAAATTAGCCAGGCGCTGTGGCGGGCGCCTGTAGTCCCAGCTACTCGGGAGGCTGAGGCAGGAGAATGGCATGAACCCGGGAGGCGGAGCTTGCAGTAAGCCAAGATCGTGCCACTGCACTCCAGCCTGGGGGACAGAGCGAGACTCCGTCTCAAAAAAAAAAAAAATATAGGCCGGGCGCGGTGGCTCAAGCCTGTAATCCCAGCACTTTGGGAGGCCGAGACGGGAGGATCACAAGGTCAGGAGATCAAGACCATCCTGGCTAACATGGTGAAACCCCGTCTCTACTAAAAATACAAAAAAACTAGCCGGGCGAGGTGGCGGGCGCCTGTAGTCCCAGCTACTCGGGAGGCTGAGGCAGGAGAATGGCGTAAACCCAGGAGGCGGAGCTTGCAGTGAGCTGAGATCCGGCCACTGCACTCCAGCCTGGGCGACAGAGCGAGACTCCGTCTCAAAAAAAAAAAAAAAAAAAAAAAAAAAAAATATTTAGTGCCTGCTTTGATGTTTTGGGCGTAAGTGAGAATACAGCATCTAAATTTAAAGCTTAGCATGGCCAATTAGTATGCCCTGCTAATATACTAATCTCATGGATTTGGCCTTGCTCTTTCCATAGTGAGACTGCTTTTGACTTAGGTCCTGTCCACTCTGAAGCCCCTGTGACCTGGGTCACATGGAGGACAAAGGGAAGCAGTATGGGTAAATCAATACAAACTCACTTGAAACACAAGTTCATTTATGAAGGTTAATACATTAAATAGAGACATAAATCAATTTCAGGCACAGTCTATGAGCTCCTTGAGAATCTGTATTATTTACTCATGTATAACCTGTGCTGATTGATGAAAGGTCCTTATTAAACATTTGGTTGAAACAAATTCAGAATAAAACCCTCATTTTGGGCAAATTTTATAAAACAATTTAAATGCATAGGGAAACTAGAAAATATGTTGTAAAATGAGGGAAGAAAAGTATTTATTATGGGCTTATCACAGGCCAGATAGTTATGCTGTCTCAATATTAGCAATTTCATTTAATGCATACATTAGCCCCAGAAAGGTAGGCATTATCTGTCATGCCCACTTCCTGTAGAAGTGAAGTAACTCGCTCAAGTTCATGGAAGAGTGAGGGACAAAACTAGAATTCAAATCTAGATACACCTCACTTGAATTCTCATCTATTTTTCATTTCTGTACTGAGATCACTAAAATCATCTGAAAGAAGAGTGTACTATTCAATCTTTTTCTTTTCTGTGACATGGCTCTTGATTATAACTAAAAGGAATAGATGGTGGATTAGTTAGAACTCAGAAAATTCGTAAGTGAGCAGAGATACTCCAATAACATACCACTCCTGGTTAGCCTCTATAACTCATGCTTGACATACAACCCCAGTATAAGGAAAAATACTACTTACTAGCATTTAGTATTGGAGACCGGGTACAGTGGTTCATGCCCGCAATCCCAGCACTTCAGGAGGCTGAGGTGGGTGGATCACTAGTTTGAGACCAGCCTGGGCAACATGGTAAAAACCCATCTCTACAAAAAATAAAAAAAAATTAGCAGGCCGATCGTGGTGGCTCACGCCTGTAATCCCAGCACTTTGGGAGGCCAAGGTGGGCGGATCACGAGGTCAGGAAATCGAGACCATCCTGGCTAACATGGTGAAACTCCATTTCTACTAAAAATTAAGGACACAGAGACTCAAAGGAGCAGCAGACACGGATCGGGGTCCTAGCTCATGGAACTTTTCTGTGCTAGGACAGGAGATGTAATATTTGCCATGCAATACTATATCTACAACTGAGATCCCTGCCTACAGCTGCCTGTACTGTGAAAGAGGAGCCATAAAAATACCCGCTCACTAAGAGACACAGCAGAGATTTTTTTTCACCAATCTATAAACCTCTCACAAAGAAACCAAAATGTTAAGACTGCACCATACATGTAGGAGAATAGGGTCTGAAGGCAGGGAACCCAAGGCCGATTCCGACTTCCTAGAATTATATCGAAAGGAAAACGCCAGCTTTCCACATCTAAGTAACAAAAGGGCTGGAAGCTACTCCCTCTGCAACACCCCCCCACCCCACTTTCTGCAACCAATCAGATGTTTGCACAGGAGTGTAACTTTGTAACTTCACTTCAGCCTCTGATTGCTAGCCAAGTCTTCCTTTGCATAGACGTGTAACTTTTAACTTCACTTTAGCCTCTGATTGGTTGCTTTCCACAATCAATCAGATGTTTGCATTGGGTGTAGCCCTTGTAACTTCAACTTCTGGTTGTGGGCAGCAACCAATGAGACTGATTGCAGGCGGCTACTTCATTTATATAGGGTGTACACCAAGTAATCAATGGGAAATATCTAGAGAGTATTTAAGCCCCAGACAATTCTGCAACGCAGCTCTTGAGCCCCTATGCTCGGGTCAACTCCCACCCTGTGGAATGAACTTTCATTTACAACAAATCTCTGCTTTTGTTGTGTCATTCTTTCCTTGCTTTGCTTGTGCATTTTTTGTTTTTTGTTTTTTGTTTTTTTCTGTTTTGTTTTGTTTTGTTTTTGAGACGGAGTTTCGCTCTTCTTGCCCAGGCTGGAGTGCAATGGCGTGATCTAGGCTCACCGCAACCTCCGCCTCCTGGGTTCAAGCAATTCTCCTGCCGCAGCCCCCCGAGTAGCTGGGATTACAGGCATGCGCCACCACGCCCGACTACTTTTGTATTTTTAGTAGAGACAGGGTTTCTTCATATTGGTCAGGCTGGTCTCGGACTCCCGACCTCAGGTGATCCGCCTGCCTCGGACTCCCAAAGTGCTGAGATTACAGGCGTCAGCCACCGTTGGCACTTGTGCGTTTTGTCCAGTTCTTTAAGAGGCCAAGAACCTGGGCACCTTCAATGGTAAAGTTGAAGGCAGGAATTCCAAGGAGAGAATGATATGTGTGCCACACATGATATGTGTGCCAAATCCATGGAAACTCTGGGACCTGGCATAAGCAATTACCAATACTCTACAGATGCTCACAAACCAGGCAAAGTGGACTCCCACATACAGTACCATTCTTGTTGTACACGAGCTGTCTAAAAGAGGCTATAAATTCAGCATATCTAAAATAAAATGATAAAAAAAGAACTAAAACCATAAAGGGCAAATAGAAGAGTATGGAAAAAAATAGATTGGAAAAATAACCATATTGAACTTTTAAAAATAAAAAATAATGGATGGGTACCTTAGTTTGAGCTCTCCCTGAAGCAGACTCTCAGACAAGAATGAAAGAGCTAGCAGTTTATTAGCAAAGTGCATGGAACTATAGGCAAGTAGAAAAGTATTACAGGACGGAAGGCAGCCCTGAAAGGGTATGCTGTTAAGTCAGTTTCCACAGAAGTCCACTAAACTCAATGACAGGGAAACCATCACGATGTGGTGCAAAACACAGGCCTGAGAATTATCCCCAAAGGGGTAGGGGATAATTCCCGAGAATCATTGTTAGAGAGCTGGTAGAAAGGGTATTTATTTCCCAACATTTACAGCTTGCTGTTCCGGGGGGAAAAAAAAAAAGTGGAATACTGGCAGCTGCAAGTCAGCCAGAAAACACTGAAACGTCCCAGAGAAATGTGTGGGCCACTGACACTACATTCAGTTAAGGAGCAGAGTAGACCACAGCTAACGACAGTAATTATAAACTAGAAGAAATATCAAAGGAAATATCCCAGAATGAAAGAGAGAGATATGGATTAAAACATATGGAAGAGAGGCCAAGTGCGGTGGCTCACGCCTGCAATCCCAGCACTTTCAGAGGCCGAAGTGGGCAGATCACGGGCTCAGGAGATTGAGACCATCCCTGGCCAACATGGCGAAACCCCGTCTCTACTAAAAATACAAAAATTAGCTGGGTGTGGTGGTGGGCGCCTGTAATTCCAGCTACTGGGGAGGCTGAGTCAGGAGAATCACTTGAAACTGGAAGATGGAGGTTGCAGTGAGCCGAGATCGCGCCACCGCACTCCAAACCGGGCAAAATAGCGAAACTGCATTTAAAAAAAAAAATAGGAAGCGAAATGAAAAGATTTAAAGGCTAGAGTGAGAAGGACAATCATACATTGTATAATTTTTCAGAAGGAAAATAGGGAAGAAGCAATTTATACAAATAAAGAGTACATTTATTTTTTTTTATTATTATTTTATTTATTTATTTTTTTGACAGAGTCTTGGTCTGTCTCCCAGGCTGGAGGGCAGTGGTGTGATCTCGGCTCACTGCAACCTCCGCTTCCTGGGTTCAGGCAATTCTGCCTCAGCCTCTTGAGTAGCTGGGATTACAAGTGCCCGCCACCCTGCCAGGCTAATTTTTGTATTTTTAGTACAGATGTGGTTTCACCATCTTGGCCAGGCTGGTATCGAACTCCTGACCTCATGATCCACCTGCCTCGGCCTCCCAAAGTGCTGGGATTACAGGCGTGAGCCACCACACCCGGCCCACTTATTTATTTATACATGTATTTTATATATAATTTTATGATTCCACATTTATATAAATAAATGAGTATATAGTTATAAATCCCTGAGAATTTAGTCTTGATGAAAGACATGAATCAACAGACAAAATAATTAAGTCTTCAAGACAAATAAAAATAAGTCCAGACACAACACAGTGAAACTGAAAAAACAAAAGAAAATTATTGACATGACCAGAGGGAATAATAGAAATAACACGCATACACAAAAACAGTGATAATAAGAACAGCAAACTTCCCATTAACAACAATATAGACAAAAAGATGATCTGATAACATAATCAAAGTGCTCAGGGAAAATAACAGAACCCTAAACCTAGTTTAACTCTCATCTAGGAATGAGGGCAACAGAAAGACATTTCAAACTAACGAAGATATAAAACACCTACATGCACCGATTTTTTTTGTTTGTTTGTTTTGTTTTGTTTTGTTTTGAGACAGAGTTTCAGTCTTGTGGCCCAGGCTGGATTGTAGTGGCATGATCTTGGCTCCCTGCAACCTCCATCTCCGGGGTTCAAGCAATTCTCCTACCACAGCCTCCTGAGTAGCTGGAATTACAGAACTTGCACCACCACATCCAGCTAATTTTTGCATTTTTAGTAGAGACGGGGGGTTTCACCATGTTGGTTGCGCTGGTCTGACCTCAGGTGATCCACCCTCCTGGGCCTCCCAAAGTGCTGGGATTACAGGTGTAAGCCACCAAGCCCGACCTCCATTCACCAGTTTTTAGCAACAAAAAAAGATGCTTGCCTAACGAGAGTAAACAAAGCAATTGCTCTGCCTTGAGAAATGTAAATAAGCATTGACAATAAAACCAAAAGCAATAATAAAAATTACTCGGGGGTAAAAAAACAAGGGGAAACTACATAACACCAAATATTGAGAGACAAGATTGAAATTAAAACTTTCTAACAGGCTTTGTATAGTTCAGGAGGAGGAGGACAGAGGTGATTTAAAGTTCCATTTCAGACTGTTAGTAAAATATGAATGTTAAATATAAGGGTAGGGCTTACACTACCTGATACCAAAGCTTACTCTAAAGCTATGATAATCAAAACAGTGCGGTATTAATGTAAACACACATAACCAGATCAATGAAAGAGAATCACAAACCCAGAAAAAGACTCACATTTATACAGTCATTTGATTTTCAACTGAGGCATCAAAACTATTGAATAGGGAAAGAAAAGTTTTTACAACAAATGATGCAGGAACAACTGGTTACTAACATGGGGAAAAAAGAAATTAATGAAACAGAAAACAAAGACAAGCAACCTAGAAAGACTCCGACAACACTGATGCTGGAAAAAAGAGGAAAGGCAGGAGTTTATATGTAGATATATGTATCTTGTTTAATCATGAGAAAATCCTGGCATACCTCAGAGAAATTACAGGTTTAGTTCCAGACCACCACAATAAAGCAAATACAGCAATAAAGTGAGTCCCAGTTTTTTGGTTTCCCAACGCATATAAATGCTATGTTTACATTATAACTATTAAGTGTGCAATTGCATTATGCCTAAAGGAAATGTACATACCTTAATTTTAAATTTTTTTTTGCTACAAACTGCTAATGATCATCTGAGCCTTCGGAAAGTCATATTCTTTTTGCTGGTGGAGGGTGTGACCTCCATGTGGATGGCTGCTCACTGATCAGCGTAGTGATTGCTGAAGGTTGAGGTGGCTATGGCAAATTTCTTAAAATAAGACAATAGGCTAGGCGAGGTGGCTTATGCCTGTAATCCCAGCACTTTGGGAGGCCGAGGCAGGTGGATCACGAGGTCAGGAGTTCAAGACCAGCCTGATCAACAGGGTGAAACCCCATCTCTACTAAGGAGGTTGAGGCAGAGTATTGCTTGAACCCAGGAGGTGGAGGTTGTAGTGAGCCGAGATCACACCACTGCACTCCAGCCTGGGCAACAGGGAGAGACTCTGTCTCAAAAAAAAAAAAAAAAGACAATAAAATTTGCCACATTGATTGGCCCGTCCTTTCACGAAGATTTCTCTCTAGCATGTGAACATTTTACTCACATTAGAACTTCTTTCAAAATTTGCGGCAATCCTCTCAAACCCCACAGCTGTTTATCAACTCAGTTTATGTACTACTCTAAATAGTTTGTTTTGTCATTTCAACAATGTTCACGGCATCTGCACCAGGAGTAGATTCCCTTTCAAGCAACCACTTTCTTTGCTCATCCACAAGCAAGTCCTCATTCATTCACGTTAATCATGAGATTGCAGCAATTAAGACACATCTTCAGACTTCAGTTCTAAATCTAGTTCTCTTGCTAGTTCTATCGCATCTGTAGTAAGTTCCTCCATTGAAACCTTTTTTTCTTTTCTTTTCTTTTCTTTTTGAGAGGGAGCCTCACTCTGTTGCCCAGGCTGGAGTGCAATGGCGCAATCTCGGCTCACTGCAACCTCCGCCTCCCGGGTTCAAACGATTCTCCTGCCTCAGCCTCCCGAGTAGATGGGATTACAGGTGCCCGCCCCCACATCCAGCTAATTTTGTATTTTTGTAGAGACAGGATTTCATCACGTTGGCCAGGCTGGTCTCCTGACCTTGTGATCCGCCTACCTCAGCCTCCCAAAGTGCTGGGAATACAGGCATGAGTCACCACGACTGGCCCCTCCATTGAAATCTTAACCCCTCGAAGCCATCCTAGAAGGCTGGAATCAACTTCTTCCAAACTCCTATTCATGTTCATTTTTTTTTCTTTTTTTTGAGACGGAGGCTTGCTGTTGCCCAGGCTGGAGCGCAGTGGCACCATCTCGGCTCCCCGAAAGCTCCACCTCTGGGGTTCATGCCATTCTCCTGCCTCAGCCTCCTGAGTAGCCCACCACTGCGCCTGGCTAATTTTTTTGTATTTTTAGTAGAGATGAGGTTTCACTGTGTTAGCCAGGATGGTCTCGATCTCCTGACCTCATGATCCACCCACCTCGGCCTCCCAAAGTGCTGGGATTACAGGCGTGAGCTACCACCGCGCCCGGCCTTCGTGTTGATATTTTAAGCTTCTCCTATGAATTGCAAATGTTCTTAATGGCATCTAGAATGGTAAATCTTTTCCAGAAGGTTTTCAATTTACTTTGCCCATATCTGTAAGAGGAATCTATGGCAGCTATAGCGTTATGAAATGTATTTCTTAAATAATAAGACTTGAAAGTCAAAATTACTCCTTGATCCATAGGCTGCAGAATTGATATTGTATTAGCAGGTATGAAAACAATATTAATCCCCTTGTACATCACCATCAGAGCTCTTGAGTGACAAGGTGTGTTGTCACTCAAGGTGTGTTGCCAGTGAGCAGTGATATTTTGAAAGGAATCTTTTTTTCTGAGTAGTAGTTCTCAACAGTGGACTTAAAATGTTCAATAAATCACGCTGTAAACAAATGTGCTGTCATCCAGGCTTCGTTATACCATTTATAGAGCACAGGGCAGAGTAGGTTTAGCATAATTCTTAAGGACCCCAGGATTCTTAGAATGGTAAATGATAATGAGGTTCAACTTAAATGCACCAGCTGCATTAGCCTCTAACAAAAAAGTAAGTCTGTCCTTCGAAGTCAGGCATTGACTTCTCTTCTCTAGTTAGAAAAGTTCTACATGGCATCTTTTTCCAATAGAAGACTGTTAGATCTATGTTGAAAAGCTGTTGTTTAGTGTAGCCACTTTCATCACTGATCTTAGCTAGATTTCTGATAACTTGCTGCAGCTTCTCCATCAGTACTTGCTGCTTCACTGTACACTTCTGTGTTACAGAGACGGCTTCCTTCCTTAAACCTCATGAACCAATCTCTGCTAGCTTCAAGCTTTCTTCTGCAGCTTCCTCACCTCTCTGGGCCATCACAGACTTGAAGAAAGTTACAGCTGTGCTCTACTTTAGGTTTTGGCTTAAGGAGATATTGTGGCTGGTTTGATCTACTATCCAGACCACTGCAACTTTCTCCATATCAGCAATAAAGCTGTTTGGCTTTCTTGTCATTCATGTGTTCACTAGAGTAGCATTTTTAATTTCCTTCCAGACCCTTTCCTTTGCATTCCCAACTTGGCTACTTGACACAAGAGTCCTGATTTTTAGACCATCTTGGTTTTTAACGTGCCTTCCTCACTAAACTCAATCATTTCTAGCTTTCGACTTAAAGTGAGAGATATGGTGAAACCCTGTTTCTACTAAAAATACAAAAATTAGCCGGGCGTGTTGGTGCGTGCCTGTAATCCCAGCTACTCCAGAGGCTGAGGCAGGAGAACCGCTTGAACTCAGGAGGCGGAGGTGCCAGTGAACTGAGATGGTGACACCGCACTCCAGCCTGGGCAACAGAGCAAGACTCTGTCTCAAAAAAGAAAAAGAAAGAAAGAGAGAAGAAAGAAAGAAAGAGAGAGAAGAGAACAGAGGAGAAGAGAACAGAAGAGAAGAGAAGGAAAGAAAGGAGGGAGGGAAGGAAGGAAGGAAGGAAGGGAGGGAGGGAGGGAGGAAGGAAGGAAGGAAGGAAGGAAGGAAGGAAGGAAGGAAGGAAGGAAATATAATCAGTAAACATAAATCTATCCAAAGGGCATCAAAGCCAACTTTATAGTGAGTTTTTACCAAATTTTAAAAAAAGACCAGGCTCAGTGGCTCATGCTGGTAATCCCAGCTACTTGGGAAACTGAGGCAGAGGATCGCTTGAGGCCAGAAGTTCGAGGCTGGAGTTAGCTATGATCCCATTGTCACACACCAACCTGAACAACAGGGCAAAACCCTGTCTAAGAAAAAAGGAAAAGATGGCCGGGCATGGTGGCTTTTGCCTGTAATCCCAGCACTTCAGGAGGCCGAGGCAGGCTGATCACAAGGTCACGAGTTCAAGAGGAGCCTGGCCAATATGGTGAAACCTCATCTCTACTAAAAATACAAAAATTAGCTGGGCATAGGGCTGAGGGAGGCTGAGGCAGGAGAATTACTTGAACCTGGGAGGTGGACATTGCAGTGAGCCAAGATCGCACCACTGCACTCTAGCCTGGGTGACAGAGCGAGACTCTGTCTCAAAAAAGAAAAGAAAAGAAAAGAAAACAGGAGGCCAGGCGCAGTGGCTCATGCCTGTAATCCCAGCACTTTGGGAGGCCGAGGCGGGCAGATCACGAGGTCAGGAGATCAAGACCATCCTGGCTAACATGGTGAAACCTCGTCTCTACTAAAAATACAAAAACAAAATTAGCCGGGCATGGTGGTGGGCACCTGTAGTCCCAGCTACTCAGGAGGCTGAGGCAGGAGAATGGTGTGAACCCGGGAGGTGGAGCTTGCAATAAGCCGAGATCACGCCACTGTACTCCAGCCTGGGCAACAGAGCGAGACTGTCTCAAAAAAAAAAAAAAGAAAGAAAGAAAGAAAGAAAAAGAAAAAAGGAAAAGACAAACAGCTCTAATACCAAAGTTGATAAAGGACAATGTAAACAAGAAAACTTGTAGTTTAATCTCACTTATTAACATAGATCCAAAAACCCTGTGAAATATGGAAAACTTAATTTATCACCGTATTTTAAAAAGTAATAAGTCATGCAGAGGTATGGTATACCCTAAGGATACCTGTACCATTAAAAAAAATGATTACAGTTATTTAACAAAACAGCAGGTAAAGGAGAATGACAATCAGATCTTCCTAGTGATTTCAGAAAAACATTTACTAAAATTCTACACTTGAGGTGGGCAGATCACAAGGTCAAGAGATCGAGACCATCCTGGCCAACATGGTGAAACCCCGTCTCTACTAAAAATACAAAAATTAGCTGGGCATGGTGGCACATGCCTGTATACCCAGTTACTCAGAAGGCTGAGGCAGGAGAATCGCTTGAACCTGGGAGGAGGAGGTTGCAGTGAGCCGAGATCGTGCCACTGACTCCAGCCTAGCAACCGAGTGAGACTCTGTGTCAAAAAATAAATAAATAAATAAATAAATAAATAAAATAAAATTTAGACCTATGCATGATAAAAACAATTTAGCAAATTAGGAATAAATTGGTCCTTCCTTAATATAAGTTTTAAACCAAAAACCCACAAAAACTATAGCTAATATCACACATAATGGTGAAATACTGGACACTTCTTGATTGTCAGAAAAAAAGACAAGATACTGATTTCACGTTTCTTTTCAACATTGTACTGGAAGTTCTGCACTGAACAATGAAGAAAGAAAAATAAATCAGGGGGCATGGAATGTCATCTTTGCATCCACTACTGTTAATATAGGAGGATGAGTGGTTTTGCAGAAGGAACTGTCTTTGTTTAGGAAATTCTCTTGCTAAGTTACTAGTGGGGAAGTTAGGGCTCAGGTCAACGCAATGAGAAAAAGGTAGTTCAACAGCTCTTTGCTGGAAAGAATGAGCATTTGTGCCTGAGAAGATGAGACTGAAGGGAGTGGAGACGACCAGCTCTATTGCTTGAGGCCAAAGCCCGGATTTAGAATGTGTGAAAGGATCTTGGGGTCAGGTGTTCTTAACATTCCATTTAAAGATTTGTACTTCCATGAATAAGTCTCTCTGCTGTCACCAAAATCTTTAGTAAAGACTTCTACACATGGTAACTTCTGGGAGTGATCTTTTTGGTGGAGCTTACCAAAAAAAAAAAGAAGAATGCATTTTCTATCTTGCTCGACATGATGCAGTGGTGGGAAAAATATAAAAATGGACAGTCTCAATCCTAAAATAACTCAACAAAAAAAAAGGAGAACAGCTCAGAGCTAGAGGTGACCATGATAACCTAAGTGCCCCGATAAGTCACAAAAATTTGGCACATTATAATAGCAAAAGATATGGAATAGCAATTCAAGTAAATTCATGGAGATATTGCCAGGCATGGTGGTTCACGCCAGTAATCCCAGCACTTTGGGAGGCCGAGGCAGGCAGATCAGGAGGTCAGGAGTTTGAGACCAGCCTGGTCAATATGGTCAAAACTTGTCTCTACTAAAAGTACAAAAAAAATTAGCCTGGCATGGTGGCGCGTGCCTGTAGTTCCAGCTACTTGGGAGGCTGAGGCAGAAGGATCTCTTGAACCTGGGAGGCGGAGGTTGCAGTGAACCAATGTTGCGCTACTGTACTCCGGCCTGGGTGACGGAGCAAGACACCGTCTCAAAAAAAAAAAAAAAAAAAAAAAAATTTATGGCGATATTAAGAGTCTAGAAAGCCAGGATGATGTAGCAACCAAATTGTCTAGAAAAACACTAGATACTTGCAAAATGAATATGAAAAGCTTATGCAGTCTGATTCCTACTGATTGTGAGGTCAATTGCTTATCTCCTCTCCTCTGTTGCTAGGCTTCATCCACACCATGAAAAGACAAAGTTTCAAAATGTGTTTAAAAATATTCCCTGGGCCAGGTACAGTGGCTCATGCCAACACTTTGGAGGCCTAGGCGGGTGGATCACTTGAGCCCAGGAGTTTGAGACCAGTCTGAGCAACATGGTGAAACCCCATCCATACAAAAAAATACAAAAATTAGCTGGGCACGGTGGCATGTACCTGTAGTCCCAGCTACTCAGGAGGCTGAGGTGGGAAGATCACTTGAGCCTGGGAGGTTGAGGCTGCAGTAAGTCAGGATCATGTCACTGCACTCTAGCCTGGACGACAGAGCAGACTCTGTATAATAAATAAATAAATAGCCCAGGCACGGTGGCTCACGCCTGTAATCCCAGCACTTTGGGAGGCTGAGGCGGGTAAATCACGAGGTCAGGAGTTCAAGACCAGCCTGGCCTGATATGGTGAAACCCGTCTCTACTAAAAATACAAAATTATTCAGGCGTGGTGGCGTGAGCCTGTAGTCCCAGCTACATGGGAGGCTGAGGGAGAAGAATCGCTTGATCCCGGGAGACGGAGGTTGCGGTGAGCAGAGATTGCACCATTGCACTCCAGCCTGGGTGATGAAGAGAGACTCGGTCTCAAAAATATATATATAGATAGATATATGTATATGTATATATACATATACATATATAAAAAATAAAATAAAAGTAGAGAAAGCTCTTATTTTCTCTAATGCTTTTGAAATATTTCATCTGAGTGGGAAACTGTCCAGAGAACATGGGATATGAAAGAAGAAAACAATTTCTTCTGGGACTTCTAATTTCCCAGTGACTAAATATTTTATACTAGAATACCTGCACAGTCCAAGTAATCTCAAGATATAAATGAACTATCTTAAAAAGTGACTGCTACAGTAACCATTTAGCTTGAAAGGAATATATCTTGGAACACAGAATAACTTAAGGATATTAATATAAATTATGAACAATTCTCATTATGGTCAGAAGGAGCTATTACTATTTTGTTGCTATTTTTAGCATCCAAATCACATAATTCTCTAAAATGAAATTATAACAGTAGAAGCATTAGCTTAAGTCGACTTAGGCAATGTAAGTAGGGTGAGTTAAAGAAAATGTTTAAAGGTATCACTTTTTAGATTATTGCCAAAATCTGGGAAATAGTCTAGTTCCCATGAGATATGTTCCTATTATTTGTGAAATCTGCTCACTTACTAATATAACTAGCATGCACTCTTCTGTTCATATTTTGCTTAACTGCCTTGCCAAATTTACAGTTTTCTTCTTTCAATGAACAGTATTACTACACCAAAAGCCCATTGCTCTTTATCATATTTTTTTAAATTATAAAACAGAATGTTTAGTCTATTGACCAAGACTTTCTGGTATGCTGTTGCAGCTCTATTCCAGAACATTCCTAATGTAGTGGGAGAAGGTTTTCTTCCAGTAAAGGAAGCTAATAGATGTTATCTCTTTCATCCTATGACAGGTGAAGCACTAATTCAGTCATAGTTTCTGTACTAAGGCTCTTTCCGGTAAAAATGGACAATCCATGAGGCAAGGATTCACGTATAATACCTTAAAGTAACTTTTATATAAATGTCTTAAATGCATTAGTTTTCTTATTTTACTTATTTATTTATTTATTTATTTATTTGAGACGGAGTCTCACTCTGTTGCCCAGGCTGGAGTGCAGTGGCGTGATCTCAGCTCACTACAACCTCCGCCCTCCGAGTTCAAGTGATTCTTCTGCCTCAGCCTCCCAAGTAGCTGGAATTACAGGTGCCTGCTACCGTGCCCAGCTAATTTTTTGTATTTTTAGTAGAGATGGAGTTTCACCATGTTGGTCAGGCTGATTTCTAACTTCTTACCTTGTGATCCGCCTGCCTTGGTCTCCCAAAGTGCTGTGATTACAGGCGTAAGCCACCGCACCTGGTCTTTAGTTTTCTTTTCTTTCTTTCTTTCTTTTTTTTTTTTTTTTTGAGAGGGAGTCTCACTCTGTACCCAGGCTGGAGTGCAGTGGCGCAATCTTGGCTCACTGCAACCTCCGCCTCCTGGGTTCAAGCGACTCTCTGCCTCAGCCTCCCAAGTAGGTGGGATTACAGGCGCCTACCACCACACCCGGCTAATTTTTGTATTTTTAGTAGAGACGGGGTTTCACCATGTTGGCCAGGATGGTCTCAATCTCTTGACCTTGTGATCCACCCACCTTGGCCTCCCAAAGTGCTGGGATTACAGGCATGAGCCACCGTGCCTGTCTATTTTTTTTTTTTTTTTTAATATGATCAAGCAGCCAATACTTTGTTTTAGTGTAAGTATTAGTATTTCAGGAATTTGTTTTTTCTCTTATCTCTTCCGCATTAGGTCAACTGAGTGGCAATTTAAAGAACTCCCAGACCCCAATCACTACTACAGAATGTTTGTTTGTTTGGTTTTTTGTTGTTGTTGTTTGTTGTTTGTTCGTTTGTTTTTAGATAGGGTCCTGCTCTGTTGCCCGAGCTAGAGTGCAATGGTGCCATCACAGCTCACTGCAGCCTCACCCTCCTTGGCTCAGGTGATCCCCCCAGCTCAGTCTCCCAGGTAGCGGACTACAAGGGTGCATCATCACACCTGGCTAACTTTTTGTATTTTCAGTAGACAAGGTTTTGCTATGTTGCCCAGGCTGGTCTCGAACTCCTGGGCTGAAGTGATCCTCCCACCCGGCTTCCCAAAGTGCTGAGATTACAGGCACGAGTCACAGCACCCAGCCATGAATGACAATCTCAATGTTTATTTCTAAATCAATGTTCACGATGGATGACAAATCCAAATATCAATTCAAATTGCAATAAATTAATCATTGTCACCAAAACCATGATCTGTCCCTAGTTTTTGACACTTTATCACTGAATATATCACCTTACAGCACCGATCTTCCTGACACCCTACTTCACCTTCAGTTTACTGCTTACTCCTGGCCGCCTTAAAGATAGGCCTGGAATGGTAACTCTTCTTCAGCAGCCAGGAAACATTTAAAAAGTAAGGGCCGGGCACAGTGGCTCACGCCTGTAATCTCAGCACTTTGGGAGTCTGAGGCGGGCGGATCACCTGAGGTCAGGAGTTCGAGACCAGCCTAGCCAACATGGCGAACCTCTGTCTCTACTGGTACCAGGTAAGAGAATTGCTTAAACCCAGGGGGCAGAGCAGTGAGCCGAGATCACACCTTTGCACTCCAGGCTGGGTGACAAGAACAAGATTCAATCTCAAAAAAACAAAAAAAACCTTAAAGACAATATTGGACTTCCCACAAGAATGTGTGGCAAATTCAGAAAACACAACAAAATCCCCCAAAAAGGCATGTACCTAGAAAAAGAGAGGTTTAAACTAACTTTAGGCAAGGACTTTGCTTCCTGGTATTTCCAAATCCCATTTCCCACCACTGTTGCTTGGATGACCTTGAGTTGACACTGTAGTTTCAACTCCATATCTAAGACCAGTAATCATGGTGTCATACAATCCACTTCATGTCTGCCTTCCTCTTTAATGGAGCAGGCAAACAACAGCAACTCTCCCGGAATTAGGGCAGACAACCCTTACAAAATCACTAGATGAATCATGCCTACTTCATATCCTGAGCAAATCTAGGTCCACTTCCAACAATCTACTAACAATAACCAGAAAATACATGCAGAACTAGCTGCATCATGAGCCCATCACGAGTTAACTGTTTCAATCTCAGAGAACAAGTTAAATTCCATGCCAATGAAATAGATACAATTTTTTAAAAAATAGCACTCACATCTCTAGCTCTGTAACTTTTATCTACTCAAAAGTTTTATTATAGAAGAGATCAGAAATATGTAAATATAAGAAGAATAATGGCTTATTTTAGGTTCATTGTCTATTAATTCTGTTTCTTAAAATCTAAGCAACAGGCCGCGGGCAGTGGCTCATGCCTGTAATCCCAGGACTTTGGGACACCAAGGCCAAGATCACCTAATGTCAGGAGTTCAAGACCAGCCTGGCCAACGTGGTGAAACCCTGTCTCTACTAAAAATACAAAAAGTAGCCGGGTGTGGTGGCAGGCTCCTGTAATACCAGCTACTTGGGAGGCTGAGGCAGGAGAATCACTTGAAACTGGGAGGCAGAGTTTGCAGTGAGCCAAGATCTGGCCATTGCACTCCAGCCTAGGCAACAGGAGCAAAACTACATCTTTTTTTTTGTTGTTGTTGTTTTTTTTTGTTTTTTTTTTTTTTGAGACGGAGTCTCGCTCTGTCACCCAGGCTGGAGTGCAGTGGCCGGATCTCAGCTCACTGCAAGCTCCGCCTCCCGGGTTCACGCCATTCTCCTGCCTCAGCCTCCCGAGTAGCTGGGACTGCAGGCGCCCGCCACCTCGCCTGGCTAATTTTTTGTATTTTTAGTAGAGACGGGGTTTCACTGTGTTAGCCAGGATGGTCTCGATCTCCTGACCTCGTGATCCTCCCGTCTCGGCCTCCCAAAGTGCTGGGATTACAGGCTTGAGCCACCGCGCCCGGCCGCAAAACTACATCTTAAAAAAGAAAATAAAATGGAAGAAAGAGATCGCCTCGGTTACCTAGATTGAAGTAAAATATTTTAAAAGTAATTATATCCTTGATTTTCCAGTGGCTACTCCTTTTCTCAATTTGTGCACTCATACAATAGGAAACTAAAAACCTATGGAAAAGAAGAGCAATATAAACACATCAACACATCAAACACCAATATAATTTCTGTGATTGTACATTAAACCTATACCTGATTTTCCATGCAAACAAACCATGAGATATATGACAGGATGTGTTGTATAACAGTCATTTTTTGATCAAAGGAATAAAATAAAACATACAGTTTTTTCTTTTCTTTCTTTTTTTTTTTTTTTTTTGAGACAAGATCTCCCTCTGTTGCCCAGGCTGGAGTGCAGTGGTGCAATCTGGGCTCACTGCAACCTCTGCTTCCTGGGTTCTAGCGATCCCCCCACTTCTACCTCCCTAGTAGCTGGGACTACAGGCATATGACACCACGCCTGGCTACAAACATATTGATTTTAAGAAGAGAATATTTTCCTGGTACTAAATTCAAAAGTAAAACTTTTACAGATCCATCTTCAAAGAGATTTTGAACTATATACAGGACAAACAGTCATTTGATAATTTCTTCGTAAACCTTTATGGGCCTCATTTCTTTAACAACTTGGTGAGAAAGAACACTTAAATTAAATTTAATTAATTAATTGAGGCACAGTCTTCCTATGTCGCCAGGCTGGAATGCAGTGTCGCAATCTTGGCTCACTGCAGCCTCTGCCTCCCAGGTTCAAGCAATTTTCCTGCCTTAGCCTCCCAAGTAGCTGGGATTACAGGCGTGCGCCACCACACCTGGGTAAATTTTGTATTTTTAGTAGAGACAAGGTTTCACCATATCAGCCAGGCTGGTCTGGAACTCCTGACCTCGTGATCCGCCCACCTCAGCCTCCCAAAGTCCTGGGATTACAGGCGTGAGCCACCACACCTAGCAAAAGAACACTTATAGAAAACAATAATAATAATAATAATACATTTATACTCAATAATGGTGGACCTGGCCAGGCACAGTGGCTCATGCCTGTAATTCTAGCACTTTGAGAGGTCAAGGTGGGTGGATCACTTGAGGTCAGGAGTTCGAGACCAGCCTGCCCAACATGATTAAACCCTGTATCTATTAAAAATACAAAAATTAGCTGGGTGGGGTGGTAGCACACCTGTAATCCCAGCTACCCAGGAGGCTGTGGCAGGAGACTCGCTTGAATCTGGGAGGCAGAGGTTGCAGTGAGCAGACATCATGCCACTGCACTCCAGCCTAGGTGACAGAGGAAGACTCTGCCTTGAAAAAAAAGAAGGTGGGGGGTGGACCTGACCACAGGTGGTAGGAATGGGGAGGAGAGTATGAATAGGAGTTAGGAGTGACTATTCAAGTGAGAATTTGAAAAAGGAGACTTTGCAATCACCCTTTCTCTTTAGCACGCTGTAACTACTGCCCTTCCTCTAGGCTTTCTCTAAGTCGATGTTACTCAAAGTCTGGTTTGTGGACCAACTGCCGATCTGCAGACTGACTGTTAACTGGAATGCAGGGAGGTCAATTGCAAAATTGAGAGTAAGCATTTAAAACTTTTATAACAATTTGACAGAATTACTTTTTTAATATTGAATCTAATAAATTAAAATGTAAGCTGACCCTTTTAATATGTTTAATATTTTTATTTTTCTTCTAATTAATTTCATTGTGTTTTATAAAAGTGGCATCCTGCAACAGATTGAAAGTTTAAAAAACAAAACTTGTTCTTTACCACAGATAAAAACATACTTTAGGCCTCTCTCTCTCAAACTTCAGTGGTCACGTACTACTCTCATGATTTTGTCATATCTGTATACCAATTTTACCATTTATTCAATAACTTTCTTTAAACAAAAATTGCTTTTTAATTTAAATACTTTTTTTTTTTTTTTTTGAGACAGAGTTTCACTCTTGTTGCCCAGGCTGGAGTGCAATGGCACGATCTTGGCTCACTGCAAACTCTACCTCCTGGGTTCAAGTGATTCTCCTGCCTCAGCCTCTCGAGTAGCTGGGATTACAGATGTATACCACCACGCTCGCGCTAACTTTTATTTTTAGTGGAGATGGGGCTTCTCCATGTTGGTCATGCTGGTCTCGAATTCCTGACCTCAAGTGATCCACCAGCTGCGGCCTCCGAAAGTGCTGAGATTACAGGAGTGAACCACTGCGCGCAGCCTTAAGTATATTTTTAATGATACTATATCACCACCATAAGTACTACATCGCTGTTGTAAATAGAAAATTACTATGAAATAGAATACCATGAAAATAAGATAATGTTACTTAATTTAAAATAATAAAATAATATTTGAGTAATGACAAATCTAATGGGTTTGCAAAAGTGCACACCTGAAAATCAGCAAAAATTATTCAAATAACTGTTTTTTTCTTTCTTATCAATGAAAATGAATATTTAGCTCAATGTTTCTCAGTTCAAGTCAAAGATGAGCTGAATATCTAAAAGTTATTTAATGTTCTTCTCAAGAAAGTTTGGATATTGAAAATTAATTCCTAATTTAATTTATGTAGGCATTTGTTCAACAAATGTTATTTTTCCCAATAGGGTTCTGAAGTGAAATCTTGCATCTTTCAAATGGGTCTGGTTATTTGGTAAAACCCAGAAAAGTGATTTACCAAAATTTTCTTGCCCTGAATAATTGCCATCTGGTTTGAGAAAATAGCTTTTATCAAGTGGTCTCTTCGTAATTTTGAAATGTTTTCAACAAATTCTTCAGATGAATTTTTTTTAAAAAACTACAAGTTTTTTCAATAAGTATTGCTGATGGAATGAATGTCAGTTTCAGAATCTGTTCCTAGGATTCTGAGCTTACCATATAAAACGTGTAAGTGAGATATACATACATGCATAGTACAGAAATACATATATAAACATATCTATCATAGCTTTATCATATATGTATGAAGTCTTATTTCATTCTCTCTCAGTGGAAACTAGTGTTCAAAGAGATGTAGTGATCTCATTCGATCAACAGTAAGCAAATATTTGTTGACTGTGTACTGGGTCGCAGGCACCATTCTAGGCTTTGAGACAACAAAGAGAAACAGAATAGACACAGTCAGGTCGTTTGTGCCCTAGTGACGGTTGGGGCAGAAGGGAGAAGAAAGGCGGTAACTTCCAATAGGGATAAGCTATGAAGAGGAGCAGGGGTCACTCAAAGAAGTCCTGTCTGGGATATCTGGGGGAGCAATCAGTCCTGTGAAGACTGGGAAGGGGCATTCCAGACATAAGAAACAGCTACTGAAAAGCCCTTAGGACAAAAACAAGACCGGCATGGCCAGGAAGCAAAGAATGTATGGCTGAAATCTACTGAGCCATAGTGAGCTTTATAGTCACATAAGGCCTTGTAACTGTGATGAGGAGTTTGGAATTTATTCTTTGCAACGAAAAACATGTGGAGGGTTTTAATTAGAGAGATGACATAATCTGATTTCATTTCAAAAATATCCTTCTGGATACTGTGTGAAAAGGGAAAGAAGATACAAAGTCAAGGGCTTGTCTGTTGGCTCAGCAAGAAGCGATGGTGGCCGGGCACAGTGGCTCACGCCTGTAATCCCAGCACTTTGGGAGGCTTAGGTGGGTGGATCACGAGGTCAAGAGATGGAGACCATCCTAGCCAACATGGTGAATCTCCGTCTCTATTAAAAATACAAAAATTAGCTGGGCGTGGTGGCGCCTGCCTGTAATCCCTGCTACTCAGGAGGCTGAGGCAGAAGAATCGCTTGAACCTGGGGACCAGAGGTTGCAGTGAGCTGAGATCGCGCCACTGCACTCCAGCCTTGGGCGACAGAGTGAGACTCCATCTCAAGAAACAAACAAACAAAAGAAGCAGCAATGGTGACCTGGAGGAGAATGGCAGTGGCAGAGATAGAGAAGTGGATGGATTTGAGGGTAGAGTTGACTAGACTGGCTGATGTGTGAGGGAAGATTTAGGAGAAGAGAGAAAAAGCCGAAAAGACTCCCTGCTTCTGGCATGAGCAAATCTCTTCTGGTTTCACAGCCTAGGAAGCAGCAGATCCCATTTTAAAACCAAGGCTGTCTGACTTCAAAGCCACTCTTGACTCCATTTTTCTTTTTTTGGTGGCTGCTGAATTGAACCCCAAAGTGATAGCTCCCTGGTCTTCCCCCAACCACTTAATCCTAAACTCCCAGCATTAAGCCTTTGTACAGCATGGGCTCTCCCCAAACCCTGAACCTCGGGATGCTCAGCAAACAGATTCTCAGAGAAACCGGAGAGGAGGAAATCTGGGAACAGTGTTTGAACAAATGCAAAACCCACCACTGAAGGCCTGGTGTTAGAGAAACCGCCACCCTTTCTCTGCGCCATCCTTATTCTCCTCAAATTCTCGCCTCATCACCCCCACTTTCCTTCCCCTTGTCCTTCAAGCCGTCTCTAGGCAGTTCTGTGTGGGTCTGTGTACCAGGAAAGGTCATCTCACCCCCTCTGTGCTACGAGAGGCGTAACTGTGGCTCTAGGAACACTGCACTAGGTAATTCCTTCCATCCCTCCTGAAGGAGATGGAGGAGAAGCAGCAGAAAGTGGTTTTAGGGAAGTCAGAGCGGGAGAGAATAGTTTCTGGTGTCAGCCATGAGAGCGAATCCAGTGGTAGGAGAAATGAAAGGGGTGATTAAGTTTGGTTGATGGGAGAAAAGCTTCAGAAGGATGCAGGAGTGCGACTGCCTTACGGCAGACCGAGAGGCTGGGGAACAGTGAAGCGGTGGGACAGAAGCATAAAGTAGACTTTCATGCAATCTCAGCCACAGTGACAGGAAACGGTGAAGTCAATGTGTAGCTGAAGGAGAAAGCAGAACCAAGATGAGTGATTTTAATAGGAGGCACATAGGAAAGCATTTTAAAAGTGTTATGCAAATACAAAAGATTATTAATATTTGGCCTTATCATATGCTGCCTTTTACTTACTTATTTATTTATTTTTGAGATGGAGTTTCACTCCTGTTGCCTAGGCTGGAGGGTAGTGGGGCAATCTCGACTCACCACAACCTCCACCTCCTGGGTAGCTTGGATTACAGGCGTCCACCACCACGCCTGACTAATTTTTTGTATTTTGAGTAGAGAAAATTTCACCATGTTGGCCAGGCTGATCTCGAACTCCAGACCTCAGGTGATCCACCTGCCTTGGCCTCCCAAACAGCTGGGATTACAGG
This sequence comes from Macaca thibetana thibetana, assembly GCF_024542745.1. Classification (NCBI taxonomy): domain Eukaryota; kingdom Metazoa; phylum Chordata; class Mammalia; order Primates; family Cercopithecidae; genus Macaca; species Macaca thibetana. The sequence goes on along the minus strand of NC_065581.1, from coordinate 21,625,823 downwards.
TGTGAGCCACTGCGCCTGGACTTATTTATTTTTACCTTAATGCCCTATTTCCCTAAACAAACTCACAGTGAAATAAATCATGCTTAATACTTCTTGGGATCACCAACACAATGTCCTACACATAGAGAATAGCCACAACTTGATTACTAAAATATAAAGTCAAAATAGGTTGGAAATCTCCAGGATGATATCATGCATATGTATACCGTTCCCAAGTAACGGGTTTACTATACTTTATGTAACTTGATAATAGATATTAAGTCCTATGTTTCTTTGTACCTGTAATACCCTAGAAGCTTGAATATAGTAGGTACTCAATTAATATTTGCTGTTATATTTCAATTGCATATATTAGTTAACCTCTAGTCCTGAGTTCAAATGACAAACCATCTTTTGGCAATAACCAAAATTACAATGTAATTACATTAAACTGCATTCAAATATCACTGCATTCAAATATATGGATTATTTTACCCTTTCTCCAGTGAAATCCAAATATGCTATTTCACCAATTAAACTACTCCTTTATCAAAGTTCCATTAATCTCCTGGAGGTAGCACTGTGCTCATTAACTAAATGTCAGGTGAGCACAGAAGCGACTTTGGATTTCACTTAATAAACCAGAGCAATTTAAAGTAATTAGTCACATCTTGTGAAAAGAAGCCAATGTGTAGCCAGTTTAACCTGCTCGAGATCTGTGGGTGAAAAAACTCATAAACTGAGGGAGACTGGGGATAGGAGCCTTATTTCCTTTGCCAAGGCTTTCAAGTGAAGCAATTATTTACCCTAGAAAAGAACAGAGTTGACTTTAGGAAAACTTTAAAAAGCCATCTCAGGTGTTTGCAGAACACTTAAAAAATGTTCAGTTGTCCAATTTACCACCCAGATTTGGCTTATTTATCTGAAAACTTATTTTAGTAACATCTGAATTATAGTTTCTCTTTTAATCTAGTTTCCCATATTAATGTGATTCACTTTCCAGATTTATAAGCCGTCTTTATGCCATTTGCAATAGCAAATAAATAAATTATAAAATATAAGACTTTGGCCGGGCGCGGTGGCTCACGCCTGTAATCCCAGCACTTTGGAAGGCCGAGGCGGGCGGATCACAAGGTCAGGAGATCGAGACCATGGTGAAACCCTGTCTCTACTAAAAATAGAAAAAAATTAGCCGGGCGCAGTGGCGGGCGCCTGTAGTCCCAGCTACTTGGGAGGCTGAGGCCGGAGAATGGCGTGAACCCGGGAGGCGGAGCTTGCAGTGAGCCAAGATTGTGCCACTGCACTCCAGCCTGGGTGACAGAGCAAGACTCCGTCTCAAAAAAAAAAAAAAAAAAAGACTTTATACCCAGTAATTTTAAATATATGCATTATCATTTGGACATATTTTTAACTCTGCGCACTTATATATTATTTGGTGTACTTAAAAATGCGTTCAAGAAGAGAATGGAATTAGGCCACTAGTCAATGTAATAGACTACTTATTGTAAGAGATAATCAGGAAAATTATAATTTTCTCTATGATATCAAAAATTTATAGATGAGTTACTATAAAATGAGTTTATTCCACAACTTACAAAGTTACCATAATTAAAGAATAACAACTGTTAGACTCTATAATCAATATTAGCCAAAGGCCAAATGATGTGTTTCCCTCATCTAAAAATGACATATTTGGGCCAGGTGCGATGGCTCACACCTGTAACCCCAGCATTTGGGGAGGCTGAAGCACGAGGATAACTTCAGGCCAGGAGTTTGAGAACAGCCTGGGCAACATAGCAAAACCCCATCCCTACCAAAAAAACTTAGAAATTAACTAGGCATGATGGCATGCACTTATAGTCCTAAGGCAGGAGGATTGTTTAAGCCCAGGAGTTCAAGGCTGCAATGAGCTATGATCATACCACTGCACTCCAGCCTAAGTGACAGAGATGCTGCCTCAAAAAAATAAATACATAAAAATAAAATAGGCTGGTCGCGGTGGCTCACGCTTGTAATCCCAGCACTTTGGAAGGCCAAGGTGGGCGGATCATGAGGTCAGGAGATTGAGACCATCCTAACTAACACGGTAAAACCCCGTCTCTACTAAAAAAATACACAAAAATATTAGCCGGGTGTGGTGGCGGGCGCCTGTAGTCCCAGCTACTCCGGAGGCTGAGGCAGGAAATTGGTGTGAACCTGGGAGGCGGAGCTTGCAGTAAGCTGAGATTGTGCCACTGTACTCCAGCCTGGGCGACAGAGTGAGACTCCGTCTCAAAAAATAAAAAAATAAAAAAAAATAAAATAAAAAGATATAATGTACTAACCTGTTAGGTTACTAAGTTACTCCAAGAAGAGAAAGATAAACAATATTTACTAAACACACAGTATTTAGTAAAGATAAACAATATTTACTAAATACACAGGTGTATTTTATAAGTCACTTATTTAACCTTTACAACACTTTCCAAGTTGAATACAGTCCTCATTTTACAGATACAAAAATTAGTTTCTGAAGTGTAAGTATTTATGCAAGAGCAAACAGCTAGAGGAACACTGGATGGTGTTTAAAGACAGGTTTGTGGCCAGGCACAGTGGCTCATGCCTGTAATCCCAGCACTTTGGGAGGCCAACGTGCGCTGATCACAAGGTCAGGAGTTCAGGACCAGCCTGGCCAACATGGTGAAACCCCATCTCTACTAAAAATACAAAAATTGGCCAGGCACGGTGGCTCACACCTGTAATCCCAGCACTTTGGGAGGCCGAGGCGGGCACATCACGAGGTCAGGAGATTGAGACCATCCTGGCTAACACGGTGAAACCCCGTCTCTACTAAAAATACAAAAAATTAGCCGGGCGTGGTGGTGGGCACCTGTCGTCCCAGCTACTCGGGAGGCTGAGGCAGGAGAATGGTGTGAACCTGGGAGATGGAGCTTGCAGTGAGCTGAGACTGCGCCACTGCACTCCAGCCTGGGCGACAGAGCAAGACTCTGTCTCAAAAAATAAATAAATAAATAAATAAATAAATAAATAAATAAATAAATTAACCAGGCATGGTGATGCACGCCTGTAGTCCCAGTTACTCGGGAGGCTGAGGTAGGAGAATGGCGTGAACCTGGGAGGTGGAGCTTGCAGTGAGCTGAGATCGTGCCACTGCACTGCAGCCTGGGCAACAGAGGGAGATTGCCTCAAAAAAAAAAAAAGAAGTGTATGCTATTGGCCAGCTGAGGAAAAGGAAAAAGAAGCTATCAGAAAGCCAGAAAAGCAGGTCCAAGAGCACATACATGAGAAAGTGTAATATATTCTTATAATTGAAAATATTTTAGTATTGCTGGAGTATAAGAAATAAAGGTTGGGAGTAAACGAGGAATGAGAGGTGTTAAGAAATGACACCAGGAGTCTAAATCAGGGCCAGTTCCCATGGGTACCATAAACCATGCTACAGCATTTGAACCCTCCTGAAGGTGACGCAGAGGCACTGAAGGATCGCCACCAGGAAAGTGAAATGATCAGATTTGTATTTTGAATATGTAGATCTGCCAGGCGCAGTGGCTCACGCCTGTAATCCCAGCACTTTGGGAGACCGAGGTGGGCAGATCACTTGAGGTCAGGAGTTCGAGACCGGCCTGGCCAACATGGAGAAACCCTGTCTCTACTGAAAATACAAAAATTAGCCAGGCATGGTGTCGGACACCTGTAATTCCAGCTACTTGGGAGGCTGAGGCAGGAGATTCGCTTGAACCTGGGAAGCAGAGGTTGCAGTGAGTGAAGATCACACCACTGCACTCCAGCCTAGGCAACAGAGCGAGACTCTGTCTCCAAAAAAAAAAAAAAATTAAATTAAATATGTAGATCATGCTGGAAACTGTGTGATGAATCCATTCATCGAGCAAGAGTAGATAGGAAGGACAGTCAGAAGACTACCTCAATTTCTAAGACTAGAAAATGGTAATAAAATCTTGATGACAGTAGTGGCAGAAAGGATGGAGAAAAAATTTCAGAGGCACTGACAAGGTAAAATGGGGATAACTGTGAATCACAGGACCTAGGGGTGAAGGAGAGCTGAAGAAGGAATCTAGAATGGTTCTCTTTAATGACCAAAACAAGAGAGTGACAGCAATGTCAATCATCAAAAAGAGTGACTGTTAGAGACAGAGCAGTCTGAGGGGAAGCCCAGGAGTTCATGTGTACACATGTGAGTTTGAGATTGATGTGAGACATCCACGTGGAGCTGTTCAGTGGGTCTGATGCTCAGGAGAGGGGCAAAGCCACTTAGACACAGATTCCAGGAGTCAGCAGTTTGTGTACCATGTTTGAAGCCATGGAAGTGAATAACAGCACGTTAGTTCGATGCTCTTACTCACTGGAGAAGGTGGAGGAGGGTAAGAATAGAGAACCACAGACTATCAATATTTAAGGAGTGGTCAACAGCAGAAGAGCCCAAGAAAAGCAAACTAGAGACACAGAAAACCAGGAGAATATGGAGTCACAGAAGCCACAGAAGGGGAGCTTCAAGAAAGAGGACACAATCAGCAGTATCCATTTCTTCAGACAGGGTCGGTAAGATAAAGACTAAACTATGAGCCAGGTGTGGTGGCTCACACCTGTAATCCCAGCACTTCAGGAGGCTGAGGCAGGAGGATTGCTTGAGCTCACAAGTTTGAGAGACCAGCCTGGGCAACATAGTGAGACCTCATCTCTATAAAAGAGTCGAAAAATTAGCTGGACATACTGGTGCATGTCTGTGGTCCCAGCTACTTAGGAGGCTGAGGCAGGAGGCTCACTTGAGCCTGGAAGGTTGAGGCTGCAGTGAGCTATGATGGTGCCATTGCACTCCAGCCTGGGTGACGGAGTGAGACTCTGTCTCAAGAAAACAAAACAAAACAAAACGAGCTAGCATATGATGGATTTAGCAATAAAAATGACATTGACTAACCTGGTGAGAACTGGGTCAGTGGAGTTGTGGGAATGGAAGCCAGACCAAAGTTCTCATCTGATAGAATTTCCTGAATGAAACAAAGAAATCATCCATAACTCTCATTTGCTAAAGGCTTTGAGCCAATTGTAAAGTTTACACTTTTCTCAAGCACTTTCATTTAGTTTGTAATTAAATAAGCAAAGTACTTGTACATGCCCTTTTCTTAATTACAGCTTTCCTAATGAGTTAACTTGCATGTACAAACAGCCTCATCTGTAAGATGGGTTTGCTCCGGCACTGGGTTAAAACTGGGCTTACATGCAAAAGCTATTGTTAATTCAAACCTGTTAATGCAGTTTGTTTATATTGAATATGATTAGAAGAATTCAAGAACATGATTCTAAAATTTGATAATTTGCAGACGCACTACAATGATTAGCTCAAAACTAAGTCCTGAACTGTTCTGTTGTCTTTCACATGCACATACATCCTAGATTATTTTATTTTATTTTATTTTTTATTTATTAATTTTTTTTTTTTTTTTGAGACGGAGTCTTGCTCTGTCGCCCGGGCTGGAGTGCTGTGGCGGATCTCAGCTTACTGCAACCTTCGCCTCTTGGGTTCAAGTGATTCTCCTGCCTCAGCCTCCCGAGTAGCTGAGATTACAGACATGTGCCACCACACCTGGCTAATATTTTATATTTTTGGTAGAGACGGGGTATCACCATGTTGGCCAGGCTGGTTTTGAACTCCTGACCTAAAGTGATCCACCCATCTCAGCCTCCCAAAGTGCTGGGATTACAGGCGTGAGCCACCATGCCCAGCCTACCTTAGATTATTTTAATAGAATTGTTTTTTAAATGTTGATGCTGGAGGTTAGAATTAACTCCAAATGTATACTTAAACATATTATATTAGGTTTTGACTAACAGAATTTTCTTTCAGGGAATGTGGTTTATTTATCAATACACTTGCCTAAATCAGGGTAATAAAGTCCTTCACCACTCTGTATCATTTCAAAGATTGCTTCTTCTCTCTCAGTTTACTTATCTAATTTTGTTGTGTTGTTGTTGAGACAGAGTCTTGCTCTGTCACCCAGGCTGGAGTGCAGTGACACAGTCTTGGTTCACTGCAACCTCTACCTCCTGGGTTCAAGTGATTCTTGTGTCTCAGCCTCCCAAGTAGCTGGGATTACAGGCACACGCCACCACACCCGGCTAATTTTTTGTATTTTTAGTAGAGATGGGGTTTCACCATGTTGGCCAGGCTGGTGTCAAACTCCTGACCTCAAGTGATCTGCCTGCCTTGACCTCCGAAGTGCTGGGATTACAGGTGTGAGCCACCGCGCCCAGCGCATTTGTGATTGTATTATTAGAGCTTGCATGAGGAAGAAAAGGCAAAGATAGGCGAGAGAAAACTGCATGAGAAGCTTTCTGGTGTTCTTAGACTTTCAAAGGGCCGCGGCCAAAGATGAAAGCAGAGACACATTGCCGTAGATGAGGAGAGAAGGCCAGTGACCTGACGCAGATTCAGAAAGTTTTAGCCCCAGAGGCCTCTGAAGCAAAATTCCTGACAGCAAAAAGGTCTGCAGTTCAGAAATGGAGCGCAAAAACAAAGGCATAGGCCCGTTGCTGGCCATAGAGACAAATCAGATCAATTTCCCTTCCATTTTGTTTCTATCTTCATCAGGAGTCTGTACTCCAGAAAGCAACAAAGTTCCCAAATGGTGAGGGATAGTGAGGGAGAGAGCTCAATCCCAGTGTCTCCTCAAGTTTGAGTCTCTGGGTTCCCATGGAATACATCCCAGCTAGCAGAAATACCCAGAGATAACAGAAGTATCACCCCTGGGCATCTCAGAGAAGGGCAAACATTCTGGTTTTCCACGAGGGAAGGGAAGGAGTAAGATTAGCCACAGACCAAAGTGCTTCACATTAAGTGCCAGAAAAATTCAAGATTTTAATTTCTGGTTTGTTTGTTTTTTCCAACACAGGGTCCGGCTCTGTCGCCCAGGCTGGAGTGCAGTGGCACAATCTTGGCTCATTGCAAGCTCTGCCTCCCAGGTTCACGCCATTCTCCTGCCTCAGCCTCCTGAGTAGCTGGGACGACAGGCGCCCGCCACCACGCCCGGCTAATCTTTTGTATTTTTAGTAGAGACGGGGTTTCAACGCGTTAGCCAGGATGGTCTCGATCTCCTGACCTCGTGATCCACCTGCCTTGGCCTCCCAAAGTGCTGGGGTTACAGGTGTGTGCCACCGTGCCTGGCATTTTTCTTTTTTTTAGAGACAGAGTCTCACTCTGTTGTCCAGGCAACAGAGTGCAACATCCAGTGATCTTGGCTAACTGCAACCTCTGCCTCCCGGGTTCAAGTGATTCTCCTGCCTCAGCCTCCCAAGTAGCTGTGACTGCAGGCGTGTGACACCAGCCCTGGCTAATTTTTGTATTTTTAGTAAATATAGGGTTTCACCATGTTGGCCAGGCTGGTCTCAAACCCCTGACCTCAGGCGATCTGCCTGCCTCGGCCTCCCAAAGTGCTGGGATTACAGACGTGAGCCACCGCACGCAGCCCGATATTTTCATTTCTATTTAACGGGGTTGTGATCATTAAGAAAATAATTTAGCAATCACATGGAACCCAAATACATTCAGTAAAATCACTAACTGTTTCTCTCTTTTTTTTCAAATAGGGGTTGCTAATCTGGTAGCTATGAATATTATACTTAAGGTAAATTCTGATGTTAGCAAACCATTTCAGTCACATGACATTCTCCAAGTCTCTTTTAAATCTGAGATTTGATGGTTCTTCAAGACTGTCTTTTGATGGTTCTTCATTCTTGATTCTTTGTTCTTCATTCTTGACAAACTTTTATTCCTTCAAAATATTTTAAATGAATTCTAATAAATTGCTATTCAAAATAATTGTAAAAATGGGCCAGGCACGGTGGCTCATGCTTGTAATCCCAGCACTTTGGTAGGCTGAAGCGGGAGGATCACTGAGCCCAGGAGTTTGGGTAACATAGTGAGGGCTTGCCTCTACAAAAAATAAAAATAAAAATAATTAGCTGAGTATGGTGTTGCACCCCTGTAGTCTCAGTTACTCAGGAGGCTGAGGCGACAGGAATGCCTGAGCCCAGGAGGTCAGGGCTGCAGTGACCTGTGATCGTGCCACTGCACTCTGGCCTGGACAACAGAGTGAGAGCCTGTCTCAAAAACAAAACAAGGTCGGGCGCGGTGGCTGATGCCTGTAATCCCAGCACTTTGGGAGGCCGAGGCGGGCGGATCATGAGGTCAGGAGATCGAGACCATCCTGGCTAACACAGTGAAACCCTGTCTCTACTAAAAAAAGAATACAAAAAATTAGCTGGGTGTGGCGTCGGGCACCCATAGTCCCAGTTACTGGGGAGGCTGAGGCAGGAGAATGGCGTGAACCCGGGAGGCGGGGCTTGCAGTGAGCTGAGATTGCGCCACTGCACTCCAGCCTGGGCGACAGAGTGAGACAGTCTCAAAAAAAAAAAAGAAAAGAAAAACAATAAAACAAAATAATTATAAAAATGGATATACTGATCAATGTAAATATGGTTAAGTAGATGCTATTATGTATGAACAACATTTATAACTAACTGCTTTTTTAAAATTAACTTTAAAACATATGCTGTACTTTAAATTTTTGTCTTATGCCTATGGAAAAGATGGTAAATTGTGGAACTACATTCACTTTTTTGTTGTTGGTGTTTTACACAGGGTCCTGCTCTGTTGCCGTGGCTGGAGTTCAGTGGTGTGACTTCAGCTCACTGCAACCTCCACCTCCCAGGCTTAAGTGATCCTCCTGCCTTAGCTGAGACCACAGGCATGAGCCACCAAGCCCAGCTATTTTTTTTTTTTTTTTTTTTTTTTTTTGTAGAGACGGGGTTTCTCCATGTTGCCCAGGCTGGTCTCAAATTCCTGGGCTCAAGCTATCCACCTGCTTTGGCCCCCCAAAGTAAGTGTTGGGATTACAGGCATGAGCCACAGCACCTAGCCTCACTTCTCTTTCTTATCAGCTATTACCTTGGCCAAATTACTTAACTTCTCTGTTATTTATTTTCTTATCTATAAAATGGGGATAAATAACTATCTCATAGGGTTGAAATTAAATGAAATTATAAATATATATATATATATAAAAAGGACAAGTATACAATAAATGCTTAATAAATGTTGCTGTTGATACCATTAGTGGTGGTAATGTTGGTGATAAAGTTTAGTAGTAATTTCACTGGGCTCAGAGTAAGCCACTCAATAACTTCCTGCATAAAAATTGTTTTTTCTATCTCTACCAGGCAAGAAATTATTTTCAAGAAACAGACCAGGCTGGGCATGGTGGCTAATGCCTGTAATCCCAGCACTTTGGGAGGCCAAGGTGGGCAGATCACTTGAGGTCAGGAGTTTGGGACCAGCCTTGCCAACATGGTGAAACCTGTCTCTACTAAAAGTACAAAAATTAGCCGGGCGTGGTGGCAGGTGCCTGTAATCCCAGCTAACAGGGAGGCTAAGAAAGAAGAATTGCTTGAAACCAGGAGGCGGAGGTTACAGTGAGCCGCGATCTCCAGCCTGCACTCTAGCCTGGGCAACAGAGCGAGACTCCATCTCAAAAAAAAAAAAAAAAAAAAAAGAGACCACCGGACTAAAAATGACTTTGTCAATATGAATTTCTTTTCCCCACATAAGAAGCTTGGTGGTGCTGTTCTTGAATTGGTTCCATAGTTCATCATGTCAGGGCCCTGGGTCAGCCTTCCCAGGGTTCTCTGGGCATTTGCTCCTGGCCACAGGACAGCCACATAGCTGCTCCAAACATCATACCCTCTGCATGCTAAGCAGGAAGGAAACAGGAATAGGCACTTATCAGTGGCCTCTCACCCGTTATCAGGCAGGAAAATCGCTCTGAGACATCTGCCTCCCCTCCCCAGCAGACTTGTCCTTAGGTCAACTTCTTGGACACAGGGTGCTCCTGGCAGAGAAGGAGTCTGGGAATTGAGCATCTGCAATTTTCAGCCACAACAGTGGGAAGGCAGATCTGCCAGCCAGGAAAAAAGGTGAACCAAGGTTTGCCACCTTATTTTAACTTTATTGTTCCTTTTCATTACGAACCAGATATATTGTTTTCAAAGATTCATTTCAGAGACCTAGCCCAGAATATAATGTCCCACCTCAATCTCTATACAAATGTTCATTGTCAGAGGTAAATAAGTAAATAACCCTTCCTCCCTCCTGAATGCAGCAGAGCAGGTAACTGTCAAGCCATTCAGACATTTTTAAAATCTCTAAATACAAAATTGGGAAGCCGTGAGCCAGATGGTCTCCCATGATTGTTGCTGACTCGATGACTCACTCTTTTGTCCCTTGTGTTTCAGAATTTCTTTTTCAGAAATTCCCCTGATCTCATCTGTTTTCTTCCTCTTCCATTAGATGGATCAAATGTCTTCCAAAATATCACCTTCCTCTTCTAGCAGTAGAACAGCAGGGAAACGGTGGCAGAAACAGTACAACATGAGGGCTTGGGTGTGGGGGGTGTGTGTGTAGGGAATGTGGATGGTGAAAAACTAGATTTGCCTTTTAAACTCACCCTGTTACCTTCCAAATATACAAAACACTTCAATACCTTTCTGGTAATCATGAGGCTCAGCTCACTCTCCACTCTTCCCCACACCTCCCATCCCTGGCCCAGTGAATTCCCTGCTCCCCGCCTGCCAAAAAAGAAAAGGGTGGGGGCTAACAAGATCTCCAAGCCCTGAAAAAGGAAAGCAGAAATCGCCAGGGCTGGAAGCTCTCTCTCTACGGCACAGCAGACAGCAGAGTGACAGGAAAACCCTCTTCTGCTTCCTGCCTTTCAAAGGAAGCACATTGAGGCACTCACCTAACCAGCTGTCCTGCATCTTGTTCCAGGAAGATAATAAGGATTCCCAAACACAGCGCATGCCTCACCCAAAGCCAGTGTGGGCCAGCAACATGGAGATGCATTGGAGAGACTCAGTGTGGATGCCCCGTTGGAGAAATAAGATCAAAAAAATTGTACACCAACTAAAACCAGGATCAAATAAAATTCAAATGGGATCAATGATGGGTTCCATGAGCATCAGATAGGGACGCTGAAGCTTAGCAGCCACATAAGAGAAAAAGTCTACTTTGTGGAGGGCGATGCTCTGAGGCAGCAGCAGTGTGACCAACCTCTGGGAAGATAGGGTGACTTTAGGAAGGTTTGGGGCTGATCAGACACATGTAAGCTTTATGCTGAGGGATGGGGTCTTCGGTCTTCAAAGACCCTTCACAAATGTGAAATAGTCCACAACAGAGAACTAAGATGGTGGTCATCTGGAATAATGTCTTGTAAAGAAGCATTGATAAAACTGGTTGAGAATGTTACCCTGGTAAGGGAGAGGCTTAGGGTCACAGGAGCACACCCTCTATCACTGCTAGGAGCAGTGTAGTGGTTAAGCTTTCTGTTCTTTGTTCCTACTTACAGAGTTTGAATTTTGCCTATTGACTAAGAACTAAGATTCTTGTCCATTCTGAGACAAATACGTGTAGTTGATAATCCATGCAAATGCACGGGACCCGCCCATAGGAACTGTTGAGTGTTAGCTTCTGTTTTTAAATTCCTCCCATCTTGATTTAAATAATTTGGCAAGTTTCCACAAGTGCCTGAGGCTGCAAAGAAGTGTTTCGGGAGCTCCAGATAACATTTTCAGAAAAAGTCACCTATCCTTTGTGGATTACATACTAAATAGGTGGTTCTCAAACTTCAATTTGAGAAATATTGTTAAAGCCTTCCATTAGGGGATAATCCTATTAAATTTAGAGAATTTGGCAGAATGAGGATTTGTAAAGGAATGCAATGTTCTGTGGAACACTAAGTGTCTCTAAAAACACTGAATAAATATAATAATATCTCCTTGCATTTGTGAGCTGCCTATAGACACCAAGTGCCTACACATGTGCTGGTTTGTTTACTTCTGCTGAATTATCAGGAAATTCTACCTGCCGGAGATTGCTACCAGCCTACTGGAGCTGGTTTCTGGCCCTTGCTCTCTGTTCCTTATAGGGTTGGCTTGCAGAGTAACTTTTTTATGGCCCATTTTTAGTAGCTACTCCATAGTCAGTTGCCATTTCCTAGTAACCCTTTTGCCTCTGATGAGACACAGCATAACTCACCAAACACAACTATTCCTGAAATAGAGACTTTTAAACATACTTGTCATGAATTTCTCAAGTGCGGTTTGCAAACCACCTGCATCAGAACGATTTTTGTTTGCTTAAAAATGTTGACATACAGAGGTTCAGACATCCTGATTCCACCTCAGGGTAGTTAATCCAAATCGCAGGGCAGGAGGACTGGAAATCTACATTTTTAACAAGCACCCCAGATGATCCTTATGCATACTAACAATTAAGGACAATTGTTCTCATGTTTCAGGAGCACAATTAAAAATAGTTAAATCCTGCGAAGCTGACTGCTGGACAAAAGGCAAATACGTAAAATAGAGAAATACAAAAAGGACTCAGAAGTATAGACCGCCCTGGAGCCAGCAAATCACACACCAAACCCACCACTGGAAACCCTGAGTTGGAGCAGGTACAAAATTTAAAGGGGATTAAAACCTCATTAATAGGGACAAATAATGTGTAGTGATATATATATATAAAATATTAAATTGTAATATATTATAATTATTATATATAATATATACTATAGTATATATAATAATATATTAATATATACTATATATAAATATAATATATCATATCATATACTATAGTATATTAATATATTATATCATATATACTATAATTCTAATATAGTATATAATACAATCTAATATATATTATATGCTATATACATATATCATATATACTACATACTATATATCATATATTATATATACTATACTATATATAAGTATGCAATATATACATAATATATTATATGTCATATATCACATATGCCCTATATAATATATAAATATATTGTTTATATTATATATTATATTATATATTATATATTATTAATATATAATACATAATATATAATATATGATATATATTATATATATATTTTGAGACAGAGTCTCTATCACCCAGGCTGGTGTGCAGTGGTGTGATCTCGGCTCACTGCAACCTCTGCCTCCTGGTTCAAGCAGTTCTCCTGCCTCAGCATCTGGAGTAGCTGGGATTACAGGCAAGTCACCACGCCTGGCTAATTTTTGTATTTTTAGTAGAGATGGGGTTTCACCATGTTGACCAGGCTGGTCTTGAACTGCAGACCTCAGGTGATCCACCGACCTCGGCCTCCCAAAGTGCTGGGATTACAGGCGTGAGCCACGACACCTGGGCAGTGCAATATTTTAAAAAGTCAAAATCAATGCAAAAATATTCATAATGAACAAAGGCATGAAAACTTTAAATGAAGATCAGTATTACCCATGTTTTCCTTTTGCTTCAGGCTCTAATATGGCGCTCTCCGGCACTGCCAGCACGGCTCTTTGCTGTCCAGTCTTTGTGCTATTGGGACAGTCCTTGTCCTGTCTCACTGTATATAAAGAAGGTGCCTGGAACAGAGGAATGTCAACCATCTTATCCTCGTGTTGCAGTTCAGAGAGTTTAAAGTCAAATGCCTAATTTTATTAACTGGGACACATTATTCTTTCCTTTGAAAATAAAAGTTAGATTGAGTTCTGTAGTTGTTAACCAAACAGAATTGTATTCCAGTGACAGGATTAACTTGCCTAAGACATATAGGCTCATAAGAAGCTGCCTACCCTGCTGATGCTCAGTTTGAGGGACTCTCAGCAGCGATTGTGATGGCCAAATAGGCCCCTCTGTGGGGTGTCACTCTGCCTCAGATGCTGCTTTCTGATAGACATTTCTGGGTGTGTAAAATTTTAAATCCTTTATAAACATCAATGATTCGCATAATTGGTGTAATTATAGGTATCTAAAAAGCAGAAAATGCTTGTGTAACAGCTGCCAGTAGTTGGTTTCAGGAAACATGCAGTCACTTGTGGAGAGCCGGGCTTGGGGTATAATGCTCAGATAATATTACTTCCAGATGGACCAACTTGAATCAGAGATGGCACGGAGATAGAGGAAAAGTGCTCCCTCCCTAGGAACCGAGCCATGCGGGAGTCCAGGGGTGGAAAATGCTGAGGGTCTCCCTTGACTGCACAGTGAGTGTGCACAGGTCCAACATCTACAGTGGGATCCAGGTACTTATGTGAGGAAGGACTAGAAAGGAATAGTTTCAACCATCCTTTGTCAGTGTTATTTTTAAATGTTCCACAGTTGTTAAGGCCTCTATTAAACGTAAGAGAAACCGGCACACAATTGGCAGTCCCTAGTTTACATATGTCTGTCTTCTTCCAAATGGGCATGGAAGAAATGAAAGTATTTTTAATTTATCCACTCCTTAAATATGTGGGGCTGTTTTGTTCATAAAATGCTTGTGGTTTATTGAGAAGTTCTTAAAGCCAGTTGTTTTAGTGATAGGTACTTGAACCTGCAAACATTGCCCTGAGTACTCGCCTACTCTTTTAAAGAACAGGTGGGTTTGGGTGGAGAAGGATAATTAATTGGGAGAAATGGAAACAATTTAGAGGCATTGACCCTCAGGCAGATTCCCAAGGCCTGCTACCAGTTAGCCTACCGAAATGGCCGCCAATTACCAACCTACAGCTAAAGAGATCTCCTCCCACACTTCCTGAATGAATGTTCTCACTTCATTTTGTCAAACTACCCATCCTTCTACAAAGGAACAATCTGAACTTAGCTACAATCTCCTTTTTTTAAAAATGTGCATTTATGTGGTAGTAAATCTCCCAGTGTATTTAGCACTGCCTCTTTCTTTTTTTTTTTTTTTTTTTTTTTTTTTTGAGACGGAGTCTCGGTCTGTCGCCCAGGCTGGAGTGCAGTGGCCGGATCTCAGCTCACTGCAAGCTCCGCCTCCCGGGTTCACGCCATTCTCCTGCCTCAGCCTCCCGAGTAGCTGGGACTACAGGCGCCCACCGCCTCGCCCGGCTAGTTTTTTGTATTTTTTAGTAGAGACGGGGTTTCACTGGGTTATCCAGGATGGTCTCGATCTCCTGACCTCGTGATCCGCCGGTCTCGGCCTCCCAAAGTGCTGGGATTACAGGCTTGAGCCACCGCGCCCGGCCAGCACTGCCTCTTTCAAAGACAGGCTTCTGGACCTACTTCTGCCTGGGTGGGGGAAACAAAGTGTGATGTGTTTTGAGACTACAGATAGCCCCACAACTTCCCAGAACTTCAAATAAATTATTAAATGGTCCTCAACTGAGGACCATTTAATCAAAAAGTTTCAGTCATATTGATGTTATAACACCTACCTAACAGCAGTCTTAAAGGAAAAGACAGTGGGTTTCATTATGATTATTATGTATTTATTATTGAGGGGACAGGGATTTTTACAATGATTTTGGTAATAGGTAATTTTGGAGCATGAACCAGCATCCAAGGCAGAACAGGCCTGAACATTATGTTATGATGTTGGGTATGTTATGTTAATATGTTTGAGGGATTTGGTAGGATTAGTCCAGGAAGCTAGGCCAAATGGCCCCTAAATTTTCTTTGTCATCTAAAAAGTTCAAAATTCTGTGATCAGTGACTCTATGATCATATCCTAAAGCAGTGGGTTTTTTTTTTTCCTCCATTTTTAAAGCAGAATCATTTATGTAAAACAGATGAAAGAGGAACTGCTCTGGGTGGTTACGTGTGGATTTTCTCTGAGCGTATCTGTCTAAAGGAGAAAGAAAGGGGGTAGTGTATCTTGGTCTCTATGATGACTAGATAAGGTTGAACTCCCACAAAGCAGACCTAAACCTAGCCCAAAATATCTTTTGCCAGTTTGTCACATGGATGTTTTGTTGTAGGACTTTCTCCTTAGTTCAGCTAAATACGGGGGTCCTTGTCACGCGACCAAGAAAGATGAGGCTCGCAGACACTTTGAAAGGTGAGAAAAATGGAATTTATTAGGTGAAAAGAAAAAAAAAAACTCAGCAAAGCGAGAGAGGTTCCTATTAGCAGGCCCGCGTCTCACAGATTGAATTCCAGGTAACCACCGGGAACAGGAGACGCCAGGTTCCTCCCCCACTGAAAAGGGCGAAAACTTCCCGAGATTCCACCCTGTTCTCCCAGTGAGCAGGCCAGTCAGAGGTTCTCCAGGGACCTCCTTATGCTTGGCTGTCTCAGTTGCAACAGTAGAATATAGTGTTATATGATCAGCATCATGGTATGAGACAAGAGAAAACAAAACAAAACAAAATGAAAGAATACCTGATAACGTCGTGGTATGTGTATAACTTGCTAGTCACTTTCAATTATTTATTTATTTATTTATTTATTATTATTATTATTTTGAGACAGAGTCTCGCTCTGTCACCAGGCTAGAGCGCAGTGGCGCAATCTGCTCACTGCAACCTCCGCCTCCAGGGTTTAAGCGATTCTCCTGCCTCAGCCTCCCAAGTAGCTGGGTCTACAGGCACGTGCCACCATGCTCAGCTAATTTTTGTATTTTCAGTAGAGATGGGGTTTCACTATGTTGGCCAGGATGGTCTTAATCTCTTGACCTTGTGATCCGCCCACCTCCGCCTCCCAAAGTGCTAGGATTACAGGCATGAGCAGCTGCGCCTGGCCTTCAATTATTATTATTATTATTATTATTATTATTTTGAGACGGAGTTTCGCTCTTGTTGCCCAGGCTGGAGTGCAATGGCACGATCTCAGCTCACTGTAACCTCCGCCTCCCGGGTTCAAGCAATTCTCCTGCCTCAGCCTCCTGAGTAGCTGGCATTACAGGCATGTGCCACCATGCCTGGCTAATTTTGTATTTTTAGTAGAGACGGGGTTTCTCCATGTTGGTCAGGCTGGTCTCGAACTCCTGACCTCAGGTGATTCACCCGCCTCAGCCTCCCAAAGTGCTGGGATTACAGGCATGAGCCACTGCGCCCGGTTTCCTTCAATTATTTTTTTAAATGTTAATCCAGTTTTAAAATTTACCCTCAAACCTGACTTAAATCTCATCTTGCCTGGCGCAATGGCTCATGCCTATACTCCCAACATTTTGGGAGGCCCAGGTGGGAGGACTGCTTGAGCCCAGGAGTTCGAGACCAGTCTAGGCAACATGGCAAGATGCCTTCTCTACAAAAAATACAAAAATTAGGCATGTTGGCACATGCCTGTAGTCCAAGCTACTTGGGAGGCTGAGGTGGGAGGATCGACTGAGTTCAAGAAGTTGAGGCTGTAATGAGTTGTAATTATGCCACTGCACTCTAGCCTGGGGATGAGAGAGAGGCCCTGTCTCGAAATAAGTAATTAAATCAATCTTCTACTTCTGAGTCAACTTGAGTTGCTTGGAGTAGAAGGATACTTTCTCTCCTCTTACTTCAAAGCCTAGCTCCTCTAGTTGTTGGGGGAAGGATGCAGGACAGGGAAAAATACAAGTATCCCTCTACTTAACCGGTCACCGTTAGAGGCCTGTGGCTGTCGCTGTGAGCTGATTCTCCAGCTAACACCTACTGGCCATTGATGGCCTTTTTAAGGTGGGCATCTAAATGCTGGTTTTCCCAAGGGCACATAGGTGGGTCCTTCTGTCCTCTCCAAGTCCATTTTGCCTTGGAAAACTCCAGCCTGAATTCTTCTATACCACTCTAATTCCCGCTCCCCACAGTACTCCACACAAGCGTCTTGCTTCTTCAATTCCTACTTTCATGTACTTGACCCACGGAGACGCATATCCTTGCTATGTCGAATGGTAGAAAGCAGATAGTCAACAATCCCCTCCAGCCCACCTGCACATTCCCAACCCCAGCTCTCTCTGGTAGAACAACTCAGCTGGTTAAGCAGATGACGGAGTACAAATAAAATGCCCGCCTTCCCTTCCCGTAGACACCCCACTCTCTATGAATTATTCTCCTGGAGAATCCTTTGGAACTTTCCCATCACTTGGTTTTGGAATGGGGCAAGGAAGCACTGGGCTCCCCTCGAGGATGTTTCAGGACTCCTTGACTCTCTTCCTTTCCTTTTTCCAATCCCGTGCTTATTTGGACTGGAGAAGCAGTGTTGAGAAGGGGAATATTGACTATGGTAGGATCTTTTCTGTTCTGGATTACTGGGGTAAGGCCTTCACCTGGCTTCCCTTTAGAATGTGGTGTATTTAATCTCTGCTGTTTATATATCTAGGCCTGAGTGCCAAAATTTGAGCTATAGGGAAAAAGTTAGAATCTTAAATACATAAAAGCCAAGTCAGTCTGTTCGAAATGAGGATACTGTGGATGGTGGAGGAGGAAGGGTGGATGTTCCATGAACCTTGGGGTTTACCCTCCCTTAGCATATGAAGGTCAAAGAAAAAAATATAAAGAGGACGTATGAGAGCCATCAGACCTAGGAACAAAAGCAAAACAAAGAGGGATGGGAGAGTGAAGAATACAATCAATTAATAAGTGATTTGTTCAAAAGTAGGCACACAACGTCAAAGCAGCCGGTTCATTGCTTGGCAAATAATTGAAATAACTACCCTGCAGAGTTGTCTTTTTCTTTTTTTTTTTTTTTGAGATGGAGTCTTGCTGTGTCGCCCAGGCTGGAGTGCAGTGGCCAGATCTCAGCTCACTGCAAGCTCCGCCTCCCGGGTTTACGCCATTCTCCTGCCTCAGCCTCCCAAGTAGCTGGGACTACAGGCACCTGCCACCTCGCCCGGCTAGTTTTTTGTATTTTTTAGTAGAGACGGGGTTTCACCGTGTTAGCCATGATGGTCTCTATCTCCTGACCTCGTGATCTGCCCGTCTCGGCCTCCCAAAGTGCTGGGATTACAGGCTTGAGCCACTGCGCCTGGCCTCTTTCCTTTTTTTTTTTTTTTAGATGGAGTCTTGCTCTGTCGCTCAGGCTCGAGTGCAGTGGTACCGTCTCAACTCACTGCAACTTCTGCCTCCCGGGTTCAAGCGATTCTCCTGCCTCAGCCTCCAGAGTAGCTGGGATTACAGGTGCATGCCATCATGCCCAGCAAATTTTTTTTTTTTTGAGACGAAGTCTCGCTCTGTCGCCAGGCCAGAGGGCAGTGGCACCATCTTGGCTTACTGCAACCTCCGCCTCCCGGCTTCAAGTGGTTCTCCTGCCTCAGCCTCCCAAGTAGCTGGGACTACGGGCTTACGCCACCATGGCCAGCTAATTTTTGTATTTTTAGTAGAGATGGGGTTTTCACCATGTTGGCCAGGCCGATCTTGAACTCCTGACCTCAAGTGATCCACCCACCAAGGCCTCCCAAAGTGCTGGGATTATAGGCCTGAGCCACCGTGCCCAGCCCAGAGCTGTCTTAAAAGGGAATATGAAGGACAAAATATGGAAAACAGAAGCAAGATTTGGTATTGGGAGAAAATCAACACACAGAGGAAAACTAACAGAATACCTGAGCAATATTAATTATCTGCATAATCTTTTTTTTTTTTTTTGTAGACGGAGTCTCACTCGGTCGCCCAGGCTGGAGTGCAGTGGCGCGATCTCGGCTCACTGCAAGCTCCACCTCCCAGGTTCACGGCATTCTTCTGCCTCAGCCTCCCCAATAGCTGGGACTACAGGCGCCTGCCACCGCGCCCAGCTAATTTTTTGTATTTTTAGTAGAGACGGGGTTTCACCGTGTTGGCCAGGATGGTCTCGATCTCCTGACCTTGTGATCCGCCCGCCTGGGCCTCCCAAAGTGCTGGGATTACAGGCGTGAGCCACCGCGCCCCGCCATCTGCACAATCTTGATGCTAAATTGGCAACCACTTAACCTGCTCTCTAGAGCTGCCATGGATCTTGAATGCTATTTCTCCTAGAACTACCATGACATTTTCAGTTCCCTTGTAGCCTTGTGTTTCTTTGTAATAAAGCCCCACGATTTCAGGTTACTTGAGTGATTCTGTTCCTTGCAATCACAGAGCCTAGCAAAAGGAAAAAAAAAAAGTAAGGCTGGTAATGCAGAAATGGGAATCAGCCTGATGAGTTCTCATGGAAGAAAAAGACCAAAGAGAGTTGATCGCTGTTCTCATGTTTATTTCGGTAGTGCTAAAGTCCCCATACTTTGTCACCATGTCAGTGTCAAGGCTATTACTGTGATTGTTCGCTTTTCTATTCATGTATGTTATCAGACACTTGGGATAGAAAAATCATCTCAGTATGATTTGCAGATGTATCTACTTACATATTAAAATAATCTGTTCACCTTCTCTGGGGGTTAAAATGATTGTTTGAAAGTTTGGTTTACTTTTTAACCTGTGTTCATTTAGACATATCACTAGTTTTTCTCTCCTCAAACCACTTTACACCTAACCAGCACCAGGGTACGAAAACTGTCAAAAGCCTTTGTCTATAAGACTAAGACCCAGCAACTTTCCACTTCTAGTAACTACTCAAGGAAAACTCTCATGTGTTTGAAAAGACATGTATAAAATACATTATTATAACAATAAGAACTGGAAATCTTAATCCGTGTTCCCTTAATTTACTTGACATTCTTTGGGAGATATCGGAATTGCAATGTACTACTCACCTTCATCTTTTGCCTCTTATTTTTTCTTTCCTCAAGCTTTTGGATTCATTGGGTGCTTATCCAAAAAATTAAAATTGTTAGTAAATCCCCCAATGTACTTAGCACCACCTCTTTCAAAGACAGGCTTTTGGACCTACCTCGGCCTAGAGAAGGAACAAAGTGCAGTGTATTTTGAGACTACAGACAGCCCCACAACTTCCCAGGAACTTCAGATAAATTATTCAAACTCTAAGGGGAATTGGCAAACAGGAGAGATAAAAGGCCCACATAGAAAGTGTGGGAATGGGAAGGGAGAAAGCAGGGGCAGAGACTGAAGGTCAGGGGTTCCAGAAGAGACTATTTTCACAGGCTTTAGGTGTTGATCTGAGGAAGTTAGGGCAGGGGCTGGTAGGAAAGAATGTAACAACCACACATACAAGGGGAGCTAACTGATCGTTCAACAGGACCCTTCTGCTTAGCTCTTGTAAAAGCAGTTACATGCATCGCATGCATTAGCCAACCATCGCCCTGCACTGCTGGGCATTCACTGACTGGAGAGAGCCTACCTACTAAGGATAATAGACAGTGTTTTCACTTGCCTTTCAACTGCATGTTATGTCAGGAAACAGCACATTTATTATGTGTTTAAAAACTAATCCAAAGAATTATGTATTTGGAAAAATATCTAAAGAAGCAAGTGGGCTAAGTAAATGATATTTCATTTGTTTCTTAATGTCCTACCCTTAAAAAAAAAACACTCAAATGGAATACCCTTAGAATGTCTTAGGTATGATGCAAAGCAGCTGTGTATATTGGTGCACAAATGACTTAGAACTTGGTCCTTAAACAAAAAATCTGCAGGGTAGGCCCTACAAGAAACTTCCTGCCATGACTTGACTTAGGCCTGTTTGGCGGTACTCCATAAACCAATTGCCCTGAATTGAAACTGTCAAAAGAAAATAAAATGGGCTAAATTTATTATCACCTGTATTCACAAACATACACACATAGAAGTCCATTGTTAACTAAGGCCCAAACCAAAATGCAGCAGCCTACTCAGACAGCCCCCTGGGAAATACCGTTTAATGATGTGAGAGGTTTTTTTTTTCTTCTTCTTTTTAACATAGAGAAGGAAAACAACACATGCAGGAAACCATAAAACCCTTCAAGTTAACTGTAGCCAACGGTCAATCTCATTAGGATATAATGGGTAGACGATATCCCTCTCTATAAAGGCTGAGTGCGCTCTGAATAATTTCCAATTTTCTCACTTGCTGGAAGCTCTGCCTTTTAAACAACAAAGCAGAAGTTTCAGGCACTGTATTTATATCATTTCTGTTCTCTGCCTTGGATACTTCTTCCGAACATCAGTCCCTGGGTTCATCTTTTAGTACACAGTTGTTTAACTGGAATATATATACATATTAACTTGGCTAATTACTTAAACTTCCTTTTTTTTTTTTTTTTTTTTGAGATGGTTTTTGCTCTTGTTGCCCTGGCTGGAGTGCAATGGTGCAATCTTGGCTCACTGCAACTTCATCTCCCAGGTTCAAGCGATTCTCCTGCCTTAGCCTCCCAGGTAGCAGGGATTAAAGGCATGTGCCACTACACTCAGCTAATTTTTTTGTATTTTTAGTGGAGACGGGATCTCACCATGTTGGTCAGGCTGGTCTCAAACTCCTGACCTCAGGTGATCCACCCGCCTTGGCCTCCCAAGGGACTAGGATTACAGGCATGAGCCACATCCCCGGCCCAAACTTAAAACTTTCAACTAGAACGGTGGAAGGGCATCGTTGAGAAAATGGATAGGGAGTCAGAGGGCTAAGGGAAGTGCAGGGACTGCCAATTTTTGCCAAGGGACCAAGCCTTCGGTAGAAATGGAGAAGGCGAAAGTTCTAGGCTGATTCTAGGGCTCGGGAGATAGAGTTCCAATACCCTTACTGGCACTTCTGACCTTGTGACCTCAGATCAGCCATTGGGCCATTCTCAACTCAATTTCTCCATGCTGAAACAATGAAGGCGTCATAATCCCTTGCCTGCATACTTATCGGGAGACTATGCTAAAATACAGTGAGGGTACTGATTTCCAAACTTCAGTGAGCATTGGGAATCTATGGGGGGGGTGCTCATTAAGGCCCCATCCCCACTGTCTGACTGTGGCTGGCAATTCGTATAATCGCTACTCTTAACAAGAATCTCCAGGTAATTCTGATGCTGGGGATTCGTGTAGCGGACTGAGAAACATTGATTCAGGAGATTTATTTTTAGAATTTTTTTTCCAGATTTATAATTTAATGGCTGTGCAAGTCCCAGTCCCTCATTTCTACCGCTCACGGGCCCACTGCTCTGGGATCAGGGTTTTCTGTTCAAAGGTATTGATGTGCAGAAGCCCTTCTGCTAGGCACCGTTCACCAGCCGGTGTCTCTGAAGCAGGGACTTGCGCTCGAACTTGGCCGACACCGCCAGGACTCGGAAGCTACAGGCACAACGGCTGCGGGTGGTGGTGTCCTCCACTGCCACATGCTCCGCCGTCAGGTCCCGCTGCAGCTTCTCCATGAGGTATTCGGCGCTGAGTTCCATGGCGATAGTCCAGCTGGAGCAGCAGCCCAGCGGGCACAGAACCCCAGTTCGGACCCCGGCCTCGCTGCTTTGCTCCCTATTTTTAGAATTTAAAGCATCTTCTATGTTGCTGGCACTGTGTTAGGCTTTACATACATTAGCTTTTTAGAACCACCCATAAGGTCAGGTTCTAGCATTCAAGGAGCCCATGGGGTAGGCCAGGCATTACGACATATCACACAAGTTCCGCTTCACTCTGTTCTCAGGACAGCTGTCTACATTAGATAGCCCTCTTTCTGTATGACGATTTAAAACACGGAAACTTAAAGAGGCTGAGAAATCTGTCCCAGGTCCTCCAGCTTGTTGGTTTCAGAGGCAGAATTCTAATTCAGGTTTTCATGCAATCCAGCGCTGGTACTTACCACAGGCAGCATAAAATGCAAATGCATGTTGTAAGTTCTTAGGGCCCCATGGAAACCATGTAAATGTTAAGTCAACAAATAAGAATTTAGCATTTATTATGTGAAAAGAAGGAGCGAAAGCAAACTGGGGAATACGAGAAGTATTCAATGCCTAATTCCTGTCCTTCAAGAATTCCAGTCTATCAGGAAAGAGCAGTTTGGTTATACTGCAATTGGAAGAACTGGAAAGTTGGGCTAAAACCCTTTATGCGGGGCCTTGAAGAGCAGCCTGTGAATTCTGTGCTTTATCCTGGGCAAAGGGGAATGGCCATAGACACTTGGCAGAGCCTGAAACACCATGCAGATGCCTGGCGATGCTTTCTTCCCACCCCTCCACTTTAGCTTTCAAATGATAGTGAAAATGCGTATGGAGATATCTCTCTCCAGAAAGAGAGGGTTAGGGGTAAACCCTAGTGAATATGGGTTAGAGAGGTATTTTGTAGGCCTTAATAGGAGGGGTGCCAGGAGGAGGCACAAAACAAAAACCACCAGAAAGAGAAATAAAGCATACCAACCTTACACTCTGAGAAATCCAAATGGATAGATGGGTTTGTATTCTTAAAAAAAAAAAAATGTTTTTTTTTAACATTTCTATCTTTTCAAATACTTCCTCGGGATCCCTAAATTTGTTTTAAATTCATAATTAAGCATTCTGATCCATAGCATTCTCCAGACCATGTCTTCTAATTTATGTGTACCCTACAAACACAGAAAACCCTTGGTAAATGTTGATGTCCATTTAATCCTTTGCTTTCTTGCTTTCCTCAGAATCCCTTAGCTCCCCTAGTACCCCAAGAGCAGGGTAAAAACAAACCCCAAAAGCCTTTCCAGGAGCTGGGCCCACCCTCTGAGCTTACATGCTTTTTTTTTTTTTTCTTGGCACTTAAAGGGATTCAACTAGGAATTAACAAAACTTGCTTAAGCAAGTATCATGGATTCACATTTCTGATGGAGCACAGGGCCAGAAGCAATTGCTTGATATTCTTAAAAGAAAATCTGAAACTTATTCTTTTCTATTGATCCCAATTATCTGAAAGTAAAAAAATCATACTAAATCAAAACTGTTTGGTTTCATATGTTTATTATGCCTTCTACCACCTAATACGTAAGTTTCCCTTATGAATGAAAACAGACTCAGAGGAAAAGACATTGTACAAAAATGCTTCTTACGTTTACTTTACCACCTGCCAGGAAGGACACACACATTTCAGCTTTTATTTTTAAACCAATGTTATCAAAATTCTTAAAGGAAATATTTAAAGCATCTGCTTTTACATGGAGAGTCAAGGAAAAATAAGTTCTAACAGGAGAATCCTCCGAAATAAAAATATACTTTAAAAGAGATGCATCATTTTAAAAACGCATCATTTAGGTTGCATTTATGTCATGCTATTGATATCTTGGATCTGAAAAAAGCTAAACAATTATATTATCACTGCAATGAACACAAATTAAAAGCACTTTTCTAAAGAAGGGTTTTTCCTTTTGCAAAGATCTTTGAAGAAACTTAGATGCCATGTTGTTCTAAGGTCATTTTAAAAAATGGAATTCCAATTGCAGAACACAAATGCAATTAAAACTAAATATATGAGCACCATACATGAAAAAAATGTTGAAAACTAGTAGCTATCTTTAAGAGATAAATTAAATGGAAACACAAGTTATATTGGTTTTTGGGGATGGATCATTGCTTTCCATTGGACAACCACAAAACCCCCTCCTTTTAGACCAGTCCTCAAAGTTCTCTTTTTCCAGGTGTACCTTCCAGCATAATACTCCCTAATCTACAAGTAATCCAAATGAGTAAGGGATTATTTCCAAACACTTCTGCTTATTAACCCCTCCTCTCCAGTGCTGAAAAACTCAAGACATGTAAAAGACACATTTTTAACACACATTTGGAAGTAAAGATGGCTTTTGTTAGTTAATAGCAATTGTTAACTCTCAAAATAAACAGGAAATAGTGCCACTTAGCAAGTTGCATGTTCCAAACCCAAGAGTATTAGGCCTTAAGAAATCCAAGAACTTTTTCTCTTTGCAGTCTAAACAATCCTGCCTGATTCTTAGAAAAAGCACAAATCTCCAGCAGCCAAAGTGCTATTTTGAGAGACAGGGGGCTTTCCTCTGAGCCCATATGGAGCCAGCTTCTCCAGGTCATCTTTATTGATGCAGTTCTCTTACATTAACACCATGTTGGGCATGGCAAAAAATGGAGATCGTAGCACCACATCAACCTTTCTGCTTGAGAAAAAAAAAAATTGCATACACCTTTAGCATTTCATAATGGGTAAAAGTCTAATCCTGTATAATCTACTGATAATTTAACAGCTTATTTGTCCTTAACCCTTGGAAACCAATTATAGCCACTGCTAGAGGTAAGCATGGGCATATCAAGGAGAAAGCAGCTCCAGGAGCACCAAGTTCAAAAAAAGATCAGCTAGCCAGTTTCATCTGTGAAGAATTCTGTCCACGTTGCCCCTCCCCCTCTTTTTCAGATTCCAAGACAAAGGGCATTTTTAAATATGGTAAACTCAGAAAATTCCTAGAAAGCATGTGTTGAGTTGACACATATTCAGCTGATGCCATCATTTCAGGGTCAGGAGAAATCTGGCCAAGAGACATTTAATATTCCTCAATAAGGTAGCATTTGACAAGACTCCTCTGATAACTTATTTTTTTTAAAGCTAAGGCAGATTGTGTAGTGTCTAGATACCGTAGGGCTTTTCCCATCCCAGGCATTGGGCATAATAACGACAAAAGTCAAGATTTAGGGTTCAGTTCCAGCTGATTTTATTTCCTTCTCAAAAAAAGTTATGTACAGAAGGTATATATCAACAATCTGACAGGCAGTGAACTTGACATGATTAGCTGGCATGATTTTTTCTTTTTTTCCCCCAAACATTGTTTTTGTGGCCTTGAATTTTAAGACAAATATTCTACACGGCATATTGCACAGGATGGATGGCAAAAAAAAGTTTAAAAACAAAAACCCTTAACGGAACTGCCTTAAAAAGGCAGACGTCCTAGTGCCTGTCATGTTATATTAAACATACATACACACAATCTTTTTGCTTATTATAATACAGACTTAAATGTACAAAGATGTTTTCCACTTTTTTCAATTTTTAAACACAACAGCTATAAACCTGAACACATATGCTATCATCATGCCATAAGACTAAAACAATTATATTTAGCGACAAGTAGAAAGGATTAAATAGTCAAATACAAGAATGAAAAACGCAGTACATAGTGTCGCGAACTCAAATCGGCATTTAGATAGATCCAGTGGTTTAAACGGCACGTTTTTGCTTATAAAAAAAGTGCAAAAAAGATGTGGTTTACGAGTTAAAGCTACAGAATCCCTTTTTGCTGTAAATGCACCAGTTTTAAAGCCTCTGGACAGAGCAGTATTTCTTTTAAAACTTTTTCTTAAAAGCTTACAGTGTTTGGCTAATTCTCCTCCCCTTTTTACAAGACAGGGATCGGAGGGTGGACACTGGTGGCAGGTTAAGGGATACTGTCACTTTAAGAAGCCTGCAGATTGAAGTGTAAACATGGAGAAATTAGGGGCTGATTTTTTAAACTGTGTGAGATATTAACCAGCCGCCCTGTTATAAAATCAGGAAATCCAAACAGCGATTTACACCGATTAACACCCCCTTTATATATTTTTTACAAAAATACACTGAGAAAATAATCAAACGTTTTCATCTCTCTTGTCTTTTTTTTGTTTTTTAAAAGTGTCAAAAGTCTACATTTAAATATAAAAAATTAAAAGTTAAAACTCTAGCCCTTCAGTGAAGGAGACGTAAAATGGCGTGGGTAACAACAACTACCAAAAAAAAAAAAAAAAAAAAAAAAAAAAAAAAGAAAGAAAGAAAGAAAGAAAATAAGGAAAAAAAAGGAAGGAATAAAGAAATAAAGTAAAAAGAAAGGAAAGAAAAAAAGGGACAAAAGCAAAAAAATGTTTGGCCAGTATAAATACGTCCACATATAAAATGGCATCTGATTACATTTACAAGGAAAAAGAAATACGAGGATGGAGCATCGGTGAAGGAAAAAAACACGTCTTCTCATTTACACCTATAAGGAATAAACACACACACTGAGAAAAAATTTGGTCCTGAATTGTTTTTTTAAAGTCCAGCACAGATTTGAGTTGCGTTTGAATCCTTTAGAGAGTTAAGAATGAAAAAAAGCTGGTGATAATTTCGTTGTAGGAATCAAACATAGCGCCATCTATCTGCTTTTTATATTATCCTACACTATTTTAAAAACTGCTCAACAGTCTTATACAGAAATCTTTAAAAGATAGACAGGATAACATGCTATATTAACCCCACCATTGAAATAATCCAACACCATCACGATTCCGATTAAGAGAAGAAAAAAACCTTTTTTTTTTTTTTTTTTTTTTTTTTTTTTTTCCGAAACCACTCGCTTTCCACTGACTGCCCCTGTACCACATCAAACAGTCTCCTCTCCTCCACGCCTCCGGGGTCTGGGAAGTCTCACCTCACTGATTTCACGTAGAAGGAAGGCGCAGGACCAGCAGCCGCCGCCGCCTGCTCCCCAACGCGCAAATCCATTTCAGTTTGACCGTGAACCCCCTTCCAGTTCGTGTCCTTCTCCGCCCCCGCCCCTAGCTCCCGCTGCTGCGCTTCCAACGGGGTTCTCGGGTCATTTCCTAGCGTCGGTCACTCTGGCTGGCCTCCTCCCCTCAACATCTCCTCCTCTGGCTGCAGACGGGGCAGGGGGAAAAGGAAGAGAGAGAGAAAAAAAAAGCCCCAAACGGGAATTCGCCTGCGTGGAGTCTCTCAGTCCCGGCGCTCCCCCAAAACATCTGCCATCGGCCAAACTCGTCACCCCGGAACCTTCTGTCTTCATCAGGCGTTTAAAAAAGGGGGAGGGGAGGGGAGCGCTGGGTTATCCCCTCCTTTCTTGACCAAGAAGTAAAATAAAACAAAACCAAGGTGGTGATGCAGGAATGGGGAGATTCCTTCAGTCTCTAGAAAACTAACTCGGTTTCTTGCTGGGGGTGCAGACAAGTCCGGAAGCTCTTTGGAAAGGGAGGGGGGTCTCTTCAAGCAAAGGGGAGGAAACTCGAAGTCGCTTTTTTTTTTTTTTGCCATCAACAACAACATCAATAACAACAATAACAGGTCGCCCCTGTCTACCCTCTGCCTCCTCCGCGTCCCTCCGGCTGGGCATAGTGGGTCCCCGGCCCGGGAAGGTGGGGGATGGGAGCGCGGGTCCAAAACGCCGCCGCGCTTTCCGACGACGGGAATGCGGTCGAAGCCAGCCCTGCTCATTTTTTTTTCTTTTTTCCCTTTTCTCTTTCAACTCTTCGTCTGTCCTTTTCGTTTCATTTTTTATTTTTATTTTTTCTCCTCTCCTACCCCCGGCGCTCCCCACTGCCTGCGCGCCCTTCAGTAGGTGAAAACCAGGTTGGAGATGCTGGACTCGAGCCAGTCTCCCGAGATCATCTCGCTCACCTCGGGCGTGCAGTAGTCCGGGAACTCGAAGTGCGAGCCGGAGCCGGGCTCGAAGTTAAAATCCAGGTCCCGGTCGAGCGCCGACGACGAGCTGAAGCTGCCCAGGGACATGCTCTCAAAGTTTGAGCTGGGGTTCAGGTCGAGCAGGTCGTCTTCGAACTCGTCGTCGGAAGACGAGGAGCCCGAGGAGGAGGAAGAGGAGGAGTGGGACGAGGCCGAGGAGGACGCGTGCGAGGGCGCGCTGGACGGGGCGGGCGAGGCGGCGCGCAGGCTGGCGTAGCCGCGGTGGTCGGCGGGCGAGCGGCCGGCGGCGGGGGACGAGGCGGCGCTGCTGCGGCCGCTCAGGCTCGGCGCGTCGGGCGAGCAGCCCGCGCCCTCCTCCTCGTACAAGCCCAGGGGGTCGCTAGGGTCGGCTCCCGCGCCCACGCCGCCCACGGGCGACGACGACGTGCCCAGGCCGCCGAACAGGTAGACGCGCTTCACCTTCTTCTCCGCCAGGTGCTTGCCCGGGGCTGCAAGCGCTGCGGAAGCAGAGGCCGCCGAGGAGGCGGAGGCCGAGGCGCTGGGAGTCCGCGCCTTGTACAGCGAGTGGTGGTCGGCGGCGGCGCCCAGGGGCAGCAGGGCGGCGGCCCCCGCCTGTTCGGCGGCGAAGGAGGAGGCGGCGGCGGCAGCCGCTGCTTTCCCGCCGCCGCCGCCGCCTGCCAGGATGAGCTTGGCGTGCGGTTTGCTGACCCCGCCGCCCGCGCCGCCCGCCACTTTGGAGCCGCAGCTCTTTTTCTGCGCCGGTTTGGAGTTGGCGCCGCCGCCACTCGCACCGCCGCCTCCTCCCCCCGCGTTGCTGCTCCCGCCGCCGCCGCCGCCCCCATGGCCGCCCCCGCCGCTGCCACCGACCTTGTCTCCCTTCTCCCCTGGCTTGGAGGAGGCGGCGGCCGAGGAGCTGGAGTTAGCGTTGCCGGATTTCACCTTCTTCCTGGGCCGGTACTTGTAGTCGGGGTAGTCAGCCATGTGCTTGAGGCGCAGCCGCTCCGCCTCTCGAATGAAAGGGATCTTGTCGCTGTCTTTGAGCAGCTTCCAGCGTTTGCCCAGCCGCTTGGAGATCTCGGCGTTGTGCATGTCGGGCGACTGCTCCATGATCTTGCGCCGCTCGATCTGCGACCACACCATGAAGGCGTTCATGGGCCGCTTGATGTGCCCACTCGGGGTCTTGCACCAGCTCGGGTCGTCGGCCTTACCGCCCGTGGAGGCGGTGGAGCCGGGCGTGGGGGAGGAGGCGATGCCCAGCTCGAGGCCGGCGCCCGAGTCCGAGCTCTCGCCGGCCAGTAACGCTTCCGTGTTCTCGGCATTGTTGGTTTGCTGCACCATGGCCCCGGCTTGGCGGGCGCCCACGCGCGCTCACACCCTCGCGGCGGCCGCGGCGCGATCGCCGGGCCCTCCCGGCTTCCCGGGCCGAGCACACGCCGAACGGGAAGACGCGCGCGGCGGCCGAACTGGCCCCTCAACTCCTCGCAGGGGCGGAGGTGGGCGAAGAGAGAAAAGTCCCCAAAAGATGCGGGGAAGGAGTTCTCCGCCTCTCGCAGAGGAGTTATAGTTCCCAGTCTGGAGAGTCTCTCCCTCTCTCTCGCTCTCTCACCGCGCTGCAGTTTGCTGTCTCTCGGCTGAGTCTGGAGACCGTGCTAAAGTAGAGAGGAGTTTCTCGAATGCTGGTTGCTGAAGCTTCCAATACAAGTTTCTCGCGGCCTCCCAGGCAAGTCTTTTTTTTTTTTTTTTTTTTTTTTTTCCCTGAAGCAGTTGATTCCAGTTCACGAGCGCTCTCGGTAGCTCAGGAAAGCGACATAGTCTCTAGCACTTAGTCCCTCTCCTACAATGCAAAGCAAAAAAGACTCTGGCTCCAGGACTGTCTGTGGGCGGAATCGGCACTAAGGAGTTTGTGCAATTATTTTGTTGCAAGGTAGGAAGCCAAAAAGCCTGCATGCAACAGACTGGCATGAATAAATGTATGTTTCTCCCTCCCTTCTGCAAGAAGGGAGCTGGTAATGGCAAGAATTCCTCCAGTGCAGACTCTTAAAGAGCGTGCAAGAACTAGAGACCCGACAGCTAAACAGGCCTCTTCCCCTCACACACAGTTTCTCCTGCTGCAGCTTAGAGCAGACCCCAATTCCGCCTCGCGCCTCTTTATCCTTTCACAGTCTTGGCTGCAGCCAATCAGCTGCTGTAACCAACGCTTCCTCATGCCAAACCCCTCCCCCGGGCTTCCCATTGGCTTGGAACCCGATGCAATAATAATCTCCGCGTGCAATGAGAAGCTCCAAATCTGACCTCATTCCAATTTACAGAGCAAACTTTTTAAAAGGGCTAGAAGTACAGCTGAGATTTCTGCTGCCTCTTTTTTCCTTTTGCTGTGTGTGTGTATGCGCGCGCGTGTGTGTGCGGGCGTGCGTGTGTGTACAGTGTGTGAAGAGGATGTTAATGCATGAAATTATTAAAGGGAGAGACGGAAATGTATTCTAACCATTATGTTAGATAACAAGGGGCTTGGAAGGGGGCGGGGTAAGGGTGAAATACTGTAAATGGAAGCTTTCTGCTTAAAAGCCAAGTGATTATTTTTATTACTTCTTTTCAGCATTGGAATAAAGAATCAGCCTCTCGTGCAAAATCTGTTCCCCAGCTCTTTCTTAAAGCCAAAGCTGTAAAGGGGAAGAGAAAGCCACAACAATAAATCAATGGATATTGAAAACCATTAAGAAAGTGGTACCTAGACACCTGT
This sequence comes from Macaca thibetana thibetana, assembly GCF_024542745.1. NCBI lineage: Eukaryota > Metazoa > Chordata > Mammalia > Primates > Cercopithecidae > Macaca > Macaca thibetana. The sequence continues at coordinate 21,594,106 of NC_065581.1, read as the reverse complement.
CATCACAATTATTTTAACAACTCTAGGTACAGCACAGATGTTGATGTATTGTGTAAATCCCTTCAGAACCATTTTTGTGCTGTTTGTGGAAGGCAGGGAAGACCTCTTTGCAATAATTGCTTACTCTCTTAACCAAATAGGGGTCAACTATGGTTATTTAATGATTTAAACTCCCTGTAAATCCTGCATAGCCCAAACAGAGGAGCTTTCCGTGAAACACATTAGGTAGTGCTCCATAATTACCTCAATGGGCAAATTTCCAGAGTTTTGTATAGGATGTATAATCGTATGTAAAGGATGGAAATCGGTTTTACTTTCTAAATATTTGTTTTCCCTGTTTTCAGAATTAAAGATTGCTTCACTCTCTTCCCTCTCCTCCTCCCAAAGCCATCTCCCTCCTTTCCTTCTTATATATTTCCTCTTGTTATTTGTTACTTGAATTGAAGGGAACTGAAAAACCAAGGCAAAGAGAAACTGTAGAAGGAGGTGATAAGTGGTAGCAGAAGAGAGTAGGGCCTCCGGATTCATAGTACACCTGGCTGCTAATCCTTCTTACTGGTTTGTAACTATGGGGATGTGGCGAAGTCTCAGTTTTCCTCATCTATTATATGGAGGAGCTACTTCATAGAGGGTTGTTGTGAGGGGTCAAAGAATTTGTGACTATGAAGCACCTGCTCTATTGTAAGCCCTCAATGAATACTAATACCTTCCTTTCTAATTCAAATACCAGACATGCTCCTAGTAAAAGCTGCATGTTGTTCAAGAGACTAACACAGAATAACCACTGATGTAAAAAAGTAATAACAGGCCAGGCGTGGTGGCTCACGCCTGTAATTCCAGCACTTTGGGAGGCTAAGGTGGGTGGATCACTTGAAGTCAGGAGTTTGAGACCAGCCTGGTCAACGTGGTGAAACCCTGTCTCTACTAAAAATAAAAAAATAAAAAAATTAGCTGGGCCGGGATGCTTGTGCCTGTAATTCCAGTTGCTTGAGAGGCTGAGGTGGGAGAATTGCTTGAACCCAGGAGGTTGCAGTGAGCTAAGATTGAGCCACTGCACTCCAGTGGGTGATAGAGTGTGACTCTGTCTCAAATAATAATAATAATAATAATAATAATAATAATAACAACAGATCATTGATGTGAACCATACAAGGACAATAGTGGCAACCCTGCCATTCCATTGATTTTAAAAGAAAGGAACTCCATGAAGAATACTAAGAAGAATGTGGCAAAGAAAGGATGCCAAGGTATTCAAAATAAATGTAGGCCACAGAAATTACTTGTTTTCCAACGTCTGAAAATTAGAATTGTAGTAAAAATCAGCTTTCCTTAACACTATAATAGGAAACTAATATTCTTCAGGCCAACCATAAGTGGTTAGGTAAGATCAATCCAAAATAATTAAGTCAGCTTTTGATTCAGATTAAACTAGTGCTGGGTAGTAAATTTCTATTTATCTTGTCAAACTTATAAAGTATGTAGGCTGGCAATAGGCCCAGGTTGTCAGACTTAGAATTTTACTGGAAAGAACACCCTATGTAGCCATCTGACTGGCTCTGTAAGGATCAACCACAAGCAAAACTGTTTTTGTGGGTAAAAGCAAATAATTTTTGACCATTAGCTACTTGTATTATATACTTTTTTTTTTTTTTATTGATGAGAAACAAATCCTTAAAAAAAGAAAAACCCAAACCAAAAACACACAGGCACCTTTTCTGCGTAACAGTGTTGCTGTGTTATAAACTTCATTTTATCTGGTGTGCATAGAAACACATCCTTAAATGTAACCAATCTGACAAAAAAAAAATTATTTTAAGAGGGCTATTATCTATAAGATCAATGTTTTCACTAGGATAAACAAGAATATATTTATTTTTGGATTTGTACTAACTAATGACTTGAGGGTGTAGCTAGTTTGATAATTCAGTCAAGTTGAGTATCAGTATTATTGATTCTATTTCTAAGTCATTTATGCTTCCATCATCGAATATGATGGGGAAGAGTGGAAATTAAAGCAGTCATATATTTCTGCTTAAAACACATGGATTTTTTAAAGGGTGTACTAAAACATAGCCACTGGCCTCATTCTTTTGTTACATGTATTTCAACAAATCCAACAAATTTTAAGACACACCATTATATTACATTCCACCAAGGAAGAAGAACTGCCAATGAAACTGTGATATCCCCCTAGATGTAGGATGTCTCCTTATTTCAGAAGAGTTGAAATGAAAAGAAAAATTTCGTCTCAGACTTGATGAAATATGGTATCAGTAACTTCCATTGACTTTATAAGATGATTACTGTATATATATTTATATATTACAGAAGTGCTTAGACTTCTGAAATAGATCTGTTCTAGTGAGTTAGTTCTCTTACAATGTAAGAAAACATATGACAAATGCCCTTTTATTAAAGTCACCTTTATGACCAAGTAAGTGTGTGCACACTGGAATGTATTGGACCTCTCAGTACCAAATAATGAGAAAAGATTTCTCCCTTCTAATTCCCTAACTTCATATGCTCTGTAATCAGTTCTCCATTACTGACATTTTGTTCCCAAAATACCAGATATTTGGTGGCCCCTACTAAATCAGTACTCAGTGTTCCCTCTGCTGGCTTTGCAGTACATGAAGTAATTCTTAATGCTACTCTTTTAGCTCTATGAAGAGAAAGCCAAGATTATTTTGCAGAAAAAAAAAGTCCTGGTTTAGAATAATAGACTGTCTTTATTAGCAATGATGTTAGACATTTCAAATTTTGAATTAGGTATTTTATTCCCTTAAATGATGGAATTCCATTTGAGATGTAAGTGTAATATCTGCTAATGCATTTCTTCTGCTCTCACACATCTACACAACAGAAAATCTCACATCCATACAATTATGAGGCATAGATGACATAAGATTCTATTCCACTGCTTAATATATTCCTTTGGCATGGAGGGAGGGACCTGAATGGAAATTAGTTTAACAAATCTGGATTTGCACTGATTTGCAAGATTTTGCCTTGCCTTGGTTACAGAAACTATGACTGTAGGAGCTAGTCAGACCTGACAAGTATTCAGTTCAAATAAAATAAAGAGGAGGAAAAACTGTATAGTTGTTACTTTACCTGACAAGGAAGAAGCCCTGGGAAATCTGATGCATTGGCCTTTGTCAACTGAAAGGTGCCAGTATTTTTGGTTCCACACTTTATGGAAAAGAAGCCTCCATATGAGACTGATTTACTTCTCAGTCAAATACACAAGCATAACTTGCACTTCATCCTTTTGGGTTGATGACATTGCATTGTAACTGGGCTCAGCACGGAATGGGGGTGAGGGGGTGGTGGTGCGTGCATTGAAAAATAATATATGGAAATAACTCATATTTGCAAAATATCAAAATAGGATTCTGGGGTAAATGAAACCTAGGATTTATTTTTACCGCTAGAATAAGCTAAGAGTTAAGAAACCTGCATTTCTAACAATTTTACTATTTTCCTCTCATAACCAGTGACGAGCACACAGCTTAAGCTGTTCATGCCAATGCCAACTCATTATTCCTTTCCTCTCCATTTTCTCATTAAAACAAGCAGAAGACGAATGTTTGCAGAGCCACGTAGATTGCAAGCATGAACACAGGCTTCTCCTTCACTTCCAGAGGCAGAAGCATGGCACCCGGGAAGAGCCTGTCTGCAGCCAGCCGGCTCCTCATCTGGGGAGAAGCAGCCGCCAGGTGGCATCGCTGAGCCTCCCTGCACCCGCGAGGCGAGGTGGGAAATCGTGGGGATAGTCAGTTTTCTTTCTTCTCCCCCTTCCTCCTCTCCCGAACCCCTACCACTCCCTACCACTGTACCTTCTTTAGTTAGAGGCTTAAATGCTCAACGAGTAATAGGGTATGTCGATGAATTGTGATCTTTTTGTTCATAAATCAAAGTTGAGGGCAACCACCCGCTGCCTCCTGCTCACTTGTTAGGAGCTCCTGGTGACCGGGGAAGCCTAGACCAGCCTCCTGTCTGGATCAGGTAACCCAACTCGAGGGGATTATCAATTTCCGTTTCCCTGTCTTCTTGCTAAAGTGAATGCAGTTTCTCCGGCTTCGGAGAGCGGCTGCAGAGAAACGGCGTGCCTTACTTAAGGACGCCAGTGCAAAGGCCACCCCCTACTCAAAAAAAAAAAAAAAAAAAAAAAAAAAAAGAGGTTTCCTTCAGGCAGAACGCCTTTCGGAGAGCAGCGACTCCGTCTCGCAGGCACGGCGCTCTCCCTGGCTTAAGCTCGCCGAGGATTAATGGTGCTCAGCCTCGCTCCGCCACAGCGGCCGAGCCTCTCCTTTCGCTTACAGTTAGAGGGAGGACATAGATTGGAATCGACTCAGACTGTGCTTTCTGGAGGAAAGTTCTTCCTACTGTAAACATGTTTCAGGCGATCCTGTCAGCAGCATTTTAACACCCGTCTTCCGTTTAGGTTTTACGACCGGGGAAGGAGCTGAAGACGCGCGCGCGCGCACACGCACACACAAACGCGCGCGCACACGCAACCTAAGGGAGGACACCTCCCGCACCCTCGCGGGCTCCCAGTCCTTTGAATTTGCAACCGGTCGTGGATAGTCGAGGGGGTGGGGGTCGTTTCGTGGGCGCTTGGCTCCTCCGTCCTCCTACCACCATCCCCTGGCCCTTGGAGATGCTATCCAGTTCCATCAGTGACCAGAACTGACAGCCACTTGGCCCCTGCTCTCTCGAGTGCCCAGCATCCTTTGCTCTGGACGACCAAATGCTCTCTGTGAGCCTTGCTTGGATGGTACGGTGCGCGCTGTACGTGTGGGACTCACTCTTCGGCAGGCACACGACCTTCGTACACCGTTTGGGCAACCATCCACTTCATCCCCTCCCTGGACCCCGCAGGCTGAGGCCCAATTAAGAGCGCGGCTGCCTGGTCTCTTTCAGGAGGGCAGAGCAGGCTGTGCGTGCACGGCGCGCAGGGGGAGGAAAAGGGCTGAGAGCTGAGGGAAGTAGACAATTGGTTGCACCCCAGTCTTCAAGCGTCCCTACTCCGCGGATCACGGAGGGGCAGGCGTGCATTGGCGCCTTCCCTCAATCCCTCGGTTGTGCAGGAAAGACTGGACGGCGGGGTCTCTCTGAGTCTGCGAGAGCCATGGAGGCGCCCCAGGGTGCCAGGCGCCCTTGTCAAGGGGCGCGCCCGACGCTCCAGATTCGGTCCCCAGCACCTGTGGGAGGCGGTTTCGGGTCTGAGAGAAGGGAACATATGGCAGGTAGTTAACAGGGAGAGGCTGCGCCCTGGGCGCAGTAACGAGGAAGCCAGGCTCTGCGGAAGGTCTCGGCTCGCTTTGTCCTCCTTGGATCAGCTGGTCTCTGCCTTTCCCCTGGCAGCTGCGACAGTCAGGCCCTGGCGCAAGCGTCCGGGTGGAGCTGCCTACTCTACCCGGGGTGGCGGGGGTGGGGGGTGGGGGCGGCAAAACCACCCCAGTGGCCCCAGCACGCCCCACGGGCTTCCCACCCCCAACCCAACTACCCGTTGTAGCAATTACAGTTTTAGCCCCGTAGGGGAAAGCGGGTGATTTCGCTTTTGGAAAAACACTTCAACAAGAGCAACCCTAAGCCAGCGTTACAAGCCAGTTGACCTGCTATTGGAGGTTGTGCGAGGGCGGGCTGGGTCGCGCGCGTCTGCCAGGGAGGGAAACCCGCTGGGGAGTGGGCAGAGGGAAGCAGAGCAAAATGTCAGATAACAGAAAGAGGGGAGGAGGAGGAAGAAAGGCGCTTGATTGCAGAGAGGGGAAGTGGGAAGGCACGGAGACCGCGTTGGCTGCCAAGTGACGCGGGTCAGGAGGAGAAGGACGAGTGCGTGGCGGGCAGCGAGTATAGGACGCGCGGGCCCCCTTGCCAGGCAACCGATCTCCTTTCTCCCAGCCCTTCCCCTCCCATGCTACCGCCGTAGTCAGACATCACACTTGGCGCAGACAGCGTTGGGGGAACTCCTAGGGATGGGAGGGGTGGGGTGGGGTAGGGACCGTAGAACCTGATGCCCCAGACCGCGCCTGGAGTGCAGTACACCTGGCAACCGGGACTCGCCATCTGTTCCCAGCTACCGCCTCTCGGGCCAGGGGTGTGGGCCTGGAGAAAGATAAGAGAGTGGATGGCTTGGCGTCAACCGCCTCAATGAACTCAGTCAATCAACGTTTATGGTGCTCCTACTGTGTGCCGAGCGCAGCCTGGGTCCCCTCCAGCTGCTGGTCTCGGGAACTGCACCATCTGTTCAGTCAGTCAGCAAGCTAGAAAAGAATTCTGTGTGTATGGTTGTAAAATAAGTTCAAAATTCTAACAATAATGCATATGCAAATTTGCCGTGAAAGAAGGGTGATAGAGATAGCTTGGGGGATCTGGAGAAGTGTTGAGTCTGGCAGTACAGAGGTTTTGTGATTTTTCACTGCTTCCTGAAGCATGAAACTCCCATCCTTCCTGTCCCACATTCCAAGTTAAAAAAATAATTTAGTGACACTTTATCCGGCTATCACGATTCAAAAATAACTGAAGGCTAGTACTTAAACACTCAAACTTAACTCATTAATTTCAAAATATCAGACCCAAACCACTGCCTTATTGTAACAAATATTTTTTAATATAACTTTACTCCCCTGAAATAAAATCTGTGGATTATATAACTTACTATGCACAAAATTAAAAAAGAAACTATAATGTTCAGACTATAATACTAAAGGAGAAATACACACTAGGTAATTTATAATAAGACAATATACACTTCAGATATGCATCATGGGGCTGTATTTCACTAGAACACCCAAAATGTTTTCCAAAAATTTAAAAATTCTCCCTAGGGAGTACTACTGCTTAGGCATGAATTATGCACTATGGGTGGCAGGCAAATGCTAAATAATCAGGATGCTACTTGTATTCTGAGTTCTTAAATTTATAGTGGATGTGGTAGATTCTTATAATCATCCTCCTATTACATGTGCCTTTATGTGGACCTGTTTCTCTCTGATTCTGGATTCGGTCACTGAGTTGCTTTAGGAAATGGAGCATTAGCAAGCATGAGACCAAAAGACTTCACAAGTGCCCATGTACTGGGGTTTCTCCATTGAAACCATCATGTTGTGAACCTACTCCAGTGAGACCATGAAAATATCATGTTGTGAACTACCTTCAGCAGTCTATCTTACTGGAGGATTGAAGGCTCCATAAGGAAAACCAAGGTACCCTTCCAAGGCCAGCATCCCAGGCATGTGACTGAGGCCATCTTGGACTCTCCAGTTTTGGTTGAGCTGTCAGATGACTACAGCCACAGGAGTGATTCCAGATGGGTACAACAGAAGAATCACTCAGATTGACAGCCACCAGAATTATGAGAACTAGTAAGTTGCATTAAATCACTATGCTTTGGGTAGTTTGTTATGCAGTAATAGAGGTCAGAGTTGTATTAATTACAATGCCATTTGATAGATGCCAAAATATAAGTTCATGCAAGAAGGTAACTTTTTCTTAATGACTCTAGATCTTTATTAAAAATTCAGTCAATATTTTCATCAATGCCCATAGTGGATATAGGAGTTAGCTAAAATTGAATAAACCCATTGAAAAAGACATTCCATGCAAATGGACACCAAAAGCGAGCAGGAGTACTTGTAGTTTTTGTTTTTTTTTTTTTTTGAGATGGAGTCTCACTCTGTTGCCCAGGCTGGAGTGCAGTGGCATGATCTTGGCTCACTGCAACCTCCGCCTCCTGTGTTCAAGCCATTATCCTGCCTTAGCCTCCTGAGTAGCTGGGATTAAGGCACCTGCCACCACACCCGACTAATTTTTGTATTTTTAGTAGAGACAGGGTTTCACCATGTTGGCCAGGTTGGCTCTTGAACTCCTGACCTCAGATGATTCACCTGCTTCGGCCTCTCAAAGTGCTGGGATTACAGGCGTGAGCCACTGTGCCCAGTGGTGGAGTACCTATTCTTATATCAGATAAAACAAACTTTATTTTTTTGTTTACTATTATTTTTTGAGACAGAGTTTCACTCCTGTCGCCCAGGCTGGAGTTCAATGGTGTGAACTCAGCTCACCACAACCTCCGCCTCCCAAGTTCAAGTGATTCTCCTGCCTCAGCCTCCCCAGTAGCTGGGATTACAGGCATCTGCCACCACGCCCAGCTAATTTTTGTATTTTTAGTAGAGACAGGGTTTCCCCATGTTGGCCAGGCTGGTCTTGAACTCCTGACCTCAGGTGATTGACCCACGTCAGCCTCCCAAAGTGTTGGGATTACAGGCATGAGCCATTGCACCTGGCCAAAACAAATTTGAAAGCAACAGCAGTTTAAAAAGATGATGAGGGACATTATGTAGTGATAAAAGGTCTTGTCCAAGAAGAAAATATCACAATTCTAAATATATATGCACCTAACATGAGCTCCTAGATTATAAAATAATTGCTAGTAGGCCTAAGAAATGAGATGGAAAGTAACACAATAATAGTGGGGAACTTCAGTACTCCACTGACAGCACTAGACAGGTCATCAAGACAAAAAGTCAACAAGGAAACACTGAATTTAAACTATACCCTGAGAAAAATGGACTTAACAGATATTTACAGAATATTCTACCCAACAACAGCAGAATATTCATTCTATTCATCAGTGCATGGGACTTTCTCCAAGACAGATCATATGATAGGCCACAAAACAAGCCTCAATAAATTTAAGAAAATCGAAGTATCAAGCACTCTCTCAGACCACAGTGGAATAAAACTAGAAATCAACTCCAAAAGGAACCTTCAAAACCACGCAAATACATGGAAATTAAGTAACCTGCTGCTGAGTGATCACTGGGTCAAAAATGAAATCAAGAAGGAAATTAAAAAATTCTTCTAACTGAATGACAATAGTAACACAATCTATTAAAACCTCTGAGATAACAGCAAAAGCGGTGCCAAGAGGAAAGTTCATAATCCTAAATGCTACATCAAAAAGTCTGGAAGAGCATAGACAGATAATCTAAGGTCACACCTCAAGGAACTAGAGAAACAAGAACAAACCAAACCCAAACCTAACAGAAGAAAGGAAATAACCAAAATCAGAGCAAAACCAAATGAAATGAAACAAACAAACAAACAAAAAACGCAAAAGATAAATGAAACAAAAAGCTGGTTCTTTGAAAAGATAATTAAATGGATATACCATTAGCAAGATTAGCCAAAAAAGAAGAGAGAAAACCCAAATAAACTCAATTAGAAATTAAATGGGGCCGGGTGCGGTGGCTCATGCCTGTAATCCCAGCGCTTTGGGAGGCCAAGGCAGGAGGATCACCTGAGGTCAGGAGTTCGAGACCAGCCTGGCCAATGTGGTGAAACCCCATCTCTACTAAAAATACAAAAATTATCCAGTCATGGTGGCATGTGCCTGTAATCCCAGCTACTCGGGAGGCTGAAGCCAGAGAATTGCTTGAACCTGGGAGGCAGAGGTTGGAGTGAGCTGAGATTGCACCACTGCACTCCAGACTGGCCAACGGAGTGAGATTCTGTCTCAAAAAAAAAAAAAAAAAAAAAAAGAAATGAAGTGGGAGATATTACAACTGACACTACAGAGATACAAAAGATTATTCAAGGCTACTATGAACACCTTTACTTACATAAACTAGAAAACCTAGAGGAGACGGATAAATTCCTGGAAAGATACAACCCTCCTAGCCTAAATCAGGAAGAATTAGATACCCTGATCAGTCCAATAAGCAGTGAGACTGCAATGGAAATAAAAAAAATTACCAACCAAAAAAAGTCCGGAACCAGATGGATTCACAGCTGAATTCTACCAAACATTCAAAGAAGAATTGGTACCAATCCTGTTGATACTATTCCACAAGATAGAGAAAGAAGGAATCCTCCCTAATTCATTTTATGAATCCAGTATCACCCTAATAACAAAATCAGGAAAGGACATAATCAAAAATGAAAACTATAGATACTGTTCTTTTTTAAAGATTCCAAAAAGTCATTAGATATGAATACTTCTGCTTCTAAGTACAATGTGGTAATAACAGAAGGCAATTACAACTAGAAAAAAGACAAATTACATTAAAGATATCAAAGATATATAGATGCATATAAGACTGTAAGAAATAAATTCTAGAGAGAAATGTCTTTGTTATATGAACCGAGATTGCTGGCCATTGTCTTGCCTGGGGCATTTTCTGAGTCTGGACACAGGCTTTCATAGACAGAGCAAGCAATTGTACTAAAGGGAAAAAACAGAATTTTCTTATTGCCATCTGATTCAGCATGGACAAATTGGAATCTACAAGATCATCAAATGAATAGCTCTTCCTCACAGATTGCTCATTGAGTGCTAGGGCAGTATAGCAGACTGGTAGGCTGAGCCACAAAGACTCAAATCAAAGACTCAAATCAAATCAGAGAGAAATCAACTGGAGGCCAAGTCACGCTCAAGGCAAGAAAATACAAAACAAGAAAAACAAAATATCTCCCTTTCAAAAGATTTGCCAGATTTTGAACCTGGATGAAGAGAAAATAAAGAGCTAAGCCCTATACCTCTGAAGGACAGAATTTTCAAGGTGGAGGAAATAGAGAGAGACTTACCAGTCTCCCAATCAATGGATTACAGGTAGGCCATGCCCCAAAACGGGCTGGGCAAGAATGGCAGAATAAAATCTCCAGAAGTCTCTTGGTACTTAGGAGACAAAGTTCCATGGAGGGAGGAATCTGCAACAAACATAAGAAGGTCTGGCCCTAAGATAGTTGAAAACACATGTAAGCTGCATTTAACTAAAGGTGCAAGCCAGCCCCAAACTAATGCCATTCCTCATTGGCTTGAAATGATCAGTCCTTCACCTTATCCATTTAACAGACAAAACTACAAATTCTCTCTGGGTAGAGAAAGAGTAACAATTGCAATGTGTGTAGTAATTTTATATACAAGGTTCATCCTACAATATTATGTGATATGCAAAGAAGCAGGTAAATATACATGAAGAGAAAAAGTAGAAAATAGAAGCAGGCCATAACCTGCTTCCAGGTTCCAGATCATCCAGATATTAAAGTTTGCAGACATGGACTTTATTATAATTGTTTTTTTCATAGAAGAAATTGTGGAAACAGTAAATGAAAAGATGAAACATTCAAACAGAGAATCAGAGTCCTTTTTTTTTTTTTTTGAGATAGAGTTTTGCTCTTGTTGCCCAGGCTGGAGTGCAGTGGCGCGATCTCGGCTCACTGCAACCTTCGCCTCCCGGGCTCAAGCGATTCTCCTGCCTCAGCCTCCCGAATAGCTGGGATTACGGGCACACACCACCACACTAGGCTAATTTTGAATTTTTTTTTTTCAGTAGAGACAGGGTTTCTCCATGTTGGTCAGGCTGGTCTTGAACTCCCGACCTCAGGTGATCCTCCCACCTCAGTCTCCCAAGGTGCTAGGATTACAGGCATGAGCCACCGCGCCCGGCCAAGAATCAGAATCTTTATTTAACAAAGGAACAACCGGGTCCAGTGTCTCATGCCTGTAATCCCAGCACTTTGGGAGGCTGAGGTGGGTATATCACTAGGTCAGGAGATCGAGACCATCCTGGTTAACACGGTGAAACCCTGTCTCTACTAAAAATACAAAAAATTAGCCGGGCATGGTGGCGGACGCCTTTAGTCCCAGCTACTCAGGAGGCTGAGGCAGGAGAATGGCATGAACCCGGGAGGCAGAGCTTGCAGTGAGTGGAGATGGTGCCACTGCACTCCAGCCTGGGCGACAGAGCAAGATTTCGTCTCAAAAAAAAAAAAAAAAAAAAAAAAAAAAAAAAAACAAAGGAACAAACAGACATTCTAGAAATGAAAAGTACACTATCTTTTTTTTTTTTTTTGACAGTCTCTCTTTGTCACTGAGGCTGGAGTGCAGTGGCACGATCTCAGCTCCCAGCAACCTCTGCCTCCCAGGTTCAAGTGATTCTTCTGCCTCAGCCTCCTGAGTAGCTGAGATTACAGGCACCCACTACGATGTCCAACTAATTCTTGTTTTTTAGTAGAGATGGGGTTTCACCATGTTGGTCAGGTTGGCCTTGAACTCCTTAGCTCAAATGATCTGCCTGCCTTGGCCTCACACAGTGTTGGGATTACAGGCATGAACCACTGCCCAGCCATACACTATCTTAATGTAAGAGCTCATTGAATGGATTTTACATAAAACTAAAAAAAGCAAAACTCAGTGTCTTAATCCATTTTGTAATATACTACAGAACACCTGAGACTTGGTAACTTTTATTTATTTATTTATCTATTTATTTTTGAGACAGAGTCTCGCTCTATTGCCCAGGCTGGAGGGCAGTGGCGTGATCTTGGCTCATGGCAACCTCCGCCTCCCGGGTTCAAGAGATTCTCCTGCTTCAGCCTCTGGAGTTGCTGGGATTACCCACCGCCATGCCTGGCTAATTTTTGTATTTTTGTAGAGACAAGGTTTCACCATGTTGACCTGTCTGGTTTTGAACTCCTGACCTCAAGTGATCCACCCACCTTGGCCTCCCAAAGTGCTGTAATTACTGGTGTGAGCCACTGCGCCTGACCGAGACTTGGTAATTTATAATGAAAAGAAACGTATTTCTCACAGCTCTGGAGGCTGGGAAGTCCAACATCAAGGTCTTGGCACCTGGTGAAGCCTTTCTTGCTTTGTCATCCTGTAGTGGAAGGCAGAAAGGCAAGAAAACTCAAGAGAGAGTGAGAGAGGGCCAAATCAAACTCAATCCCATGATAATGACATTAATCCATTTATGAGGGCAGACCCTTTATGGCCTAACCACCTCTTAGAGGTCTACCTCTCAGCACTGTTGGATTAGGGATTACAATTTTAACATATGAACTTTGGGGAACACATTCAAACCATAGCAGACAGGACTAGGACATCTAAAGACAAGTCAATCGAAAATATTCAAATTAAATACAGGGAGAAAATGGAGAAAATAAAACAGAGTGGAAAAGGTGTGTGGAATATAGATATATGGTTTAATATTGTGTTACTGAAGTCCTCTAAAGAGAAAACAGATAGTGGGTCAGAAGCAACATGATGAGATGCTTACTGAGAATTTTACAAAATTGATGATACATATCTATCTATAGGTCCAAGAATCTTAGTAAGCCCCAAGTAGCTTAAAAACGAGCAAACACACAAGCAAACAAAAAATCTGTCTTTGAAAACCAGCATCAAAGATAAAATCTTTAAAGCTGTCAAAGGAGGGGATGACAGATTATGCTAAAAGAAGAAAACATAAGACTTAAGACTAACTTTTTAAAAGAAAGTATGGAGATCAAAAGACAATATACTGACAATTTTAAAGATTTGAAGCTAAACAAAAAAGAAATGCTGACTCTAGAATTCTAAAACTTAAAAATATTCTTCAAAATGAAGGTTAAGACTGGACGTGGTGGCTCACACCTGTAATCCCAGCACTTTGGGAGGCTGAGGCGGGCGGATCACCTGAGATCAGGAGTTTGAGACTAGTTTGGCAAACATGGTGAAACCCCGTCTCTACTAAAAATACATAAAAATTAGCTGGGTATGGTGGCATGTGCCTGTAATCCCGGCTAATCGGGAGGCTGAGGCAAGAGAATACCCTGAACCTGGGAGGCGGAGGTTGCAGTGAGCCGAGATGGCGACGCTGCACTCCTGCCTAGGGGACAGAGCGGGACTCTGTTTCAAAAAAAAAAAGAAAGAAAGAAAGAAAGAAAGTTAAAAAGAAAAAAAAATTAAGCAAATTACAGTTAGAGATTTTGTTTCTAGCAGACACATACTCTAAGAAACATTGAAGGAAGTTCTTCAGGCTGGAGGAAAATAATATTAAATAGAAGCACAGAAGTACAGGAAGGAATGAAAAGCATAAGAAGAGATAAACACCTGGGTAAATATAAAAAGATATTGACTGTTTGAAGCAACCATGGTAACTATGTCTTATGGGCTTTATGCACAGAAGGAAAATACATGGCAACAGTAGCACAAAGAATGGCAAGGATGTGAATGGAGTTAAACTGCTGTAAGTTCCTTGTAGTGTTTGGGAAATAGACAATACTAAGTCAAGTATGCATTTGCACATTTTTAGGGTAGCCATTAAATCACTAAAAGAACAATACAGAAATATATAACTGGCTGGGCATGGTGGCTCACACCTGCAATCCCAGTACCTTGGGAGGGCGAGTCAGGAGGATTGCTTGAGCCCAGGGATTCAAGACCAGCCTAAGCAACATAGTGAGACACTTTTTGAAAAAAAAAAAAATAATAATTAAAAAAATGTTTATTAAAAAAAAAATTTAGGCCAGGCATGGTGGCCCATGTCTGTAATCCCAGCATTTTGGGAGGCCGAGGTGGGTGGATCACCTGAGGTCAGGAGATCGAGACCAGCCTGACCAACATGGTGAAACCCAGTCTCTACTAAAAATACAAAAATTAGATAGGCATGGCGGCAGGCACCTGTAATCCCAGTTACTTGGGAGGCTGAGGCAGGAGAATCACTTCCACCTGGGAGGTGGAGGTTGCAGTGAGGTAAGATTGCGCTATTGCACTCCAGCCTGGGTGACAGAGTGAGACTTCATCTCAAAAAAAAAAAAAATCTTCTTTTAAATGTAACTAAAAATAGAGGAGATAAAATAGAATATTAAAAATATTTGATTAATTTAGAAGTAGGCAAGGAAGACAGAATAAAGGAACAAAGCATAGGCAGAACAAATAAAAAGCAAATAGCAAGATTACAGACTTATAAGCAAACCAAATTAGTAACTACATTAAATATGAATGGACTAAACACTCCTATTAAAAGTCTAAGATTGCCAAATTGGCTTTTAGAAAGCCTCAACTATATGCTGTTTACAAGTCACATTTTAGATATAAGAATACAGACTAGTTAAAAATAAATAGTTTGCATTTTGGAAGGCCGAAGTGGGCAATCACTTGAGCTTAGGAGTTTGAGACCAGCTTGAGCAACAGTATGAAACCCTGTCTCTACAAAAATATAAAAATTAGCCAGGTATGGTGGCGTGAGCCTGTAGTCCCAGCTACTCGGGAGGCTGAGGTGGGAGAAAGGCGTAAACCCGGGAGGCGGAGCTTGCAGTGAGCTGAGATCCGGCCACTGCACTCCAGCCTGGGCGACAGAGCGAGACTCCGTCTCAAAAAAAAATAAATAAAAATAAAAATAAATAGGTAAGTGTATCCTATACAAACACCAAAAGGAAGCTGACATGTCTATATTATAATTATAGTGACTTTAAGATAAGAAATATTTCTAGAGGTAAAGAAACAGTTAAATAAATGGCTCAAGAGGAAGATAATAAAAAATTTTTGCGTACCTAATAACATAGCTTTAAAATATAGTAAACAAATGAACAAATGACAGAACTAGAAAGAGAAATAAACAACTACAAATTAAAATGGAGTACTGTAACACTGCTCTCTGTTGTGGTCTGAATTTTTCTCCCTAAAATCCATATGTTGAAACTTAATTTGCATTGTGATGGTATTGGGAAGGGGAGCCTTTGGAAGTTGGCTGGATCATGGAAGTTCTGCCCACATGAATGTGATTAGTGTCCTTGTGAACGGGTTTGAGAGAGTCTGTTTGCCCTTTCTTCCCCTTCTGCCATGCAAGGATGCAACAAGAAGCACTATCTATGAAGCAGGATGAGCCTTCGTCAGACATCGAATCTGTTGGTGCCTTGATATTGGACTTCCCAGCTTCCAGAACTATGGAAATAAACTTCTGTTGTCTATAAATCAGCCAGTCTAAGGTATTTTATTTTAGCATCACAAATGGATTGATATGGTAACTAATAGATCAAAACAATAAAACACCAGTAAAGATATAGAAGATTTGAACAACACTGTCAATGAACTTGACCTAATCAACTTGGATACAGCAATATACCAAACACTGCAGATACACAGTCCTTAAATCTTTATCAAAAGAGATTAAATTTTATGTCTTAAATCAAATTTCAGTAAATTTCAAAAGACTGGTATTTCAGAGTGTATCTCTACTGACAGTGGGATTAAACTGAAAATTAACAATGAAAAAGTAATCAGAATATCTCAAAATGTTTGAAAAGTAAGGCACAAACTTTACATTTTTTTTTTTGTTTATTTAAGTTGAGAGATGGAGCATCACTGTGTTACTCAGGCTGGAGTGCAGTGGCTATTCACAGGTGCAATCATAGCTCATTGCAGCCTTGAACTGGGCTCAAGCAGTCTTCCTGCCTCAGCCTCCCAAGTAGGTGATACTATAGGAGCATGCCACCACTCCCAGCCAGCAACATACTTTTTTTTTTTTTGAGACAGAATTTCACCCTGTCACCCAGGCTGGAGTGCAGTAGCATGAATAGAGCTCACTAAAGCTGCAACCTCCCAGGCTCAAGCAATCCTCCTACCTCTCAGCCTCCCAAGTAGCTGGGACTATAGGCACACACCACCACGCCCAAATCATTTTTTGTATTTTTTTTTTTTTTTGTAAAGATAGAGTTGCCCATGTTGCCCAGGCTGGTCTTGAACCCCTGGGCTCAAGTGATCCACCTGCTTTGGCCTCCCAAAGTGCTGGAATTACAGGTGTGAGCCACCACACCACACCAGCAATGTTTCTTTGTTTTGTTTTGTTTTGTTTTTGTTTTTTGTTTTTTGAGACAGAATCTCACTCTGTTGCTCAGGCTGTAGTACAGTGGCGCAATCTCTGCTCACTGCAACCTCCGCCTCCTGGGTTCAAGTGATTCTCCTGCCTCAGCCTCCCGAGTAGCTGGGACTACAGACACCCGCCACCACACCTGGCTAATTTTTAGTATTTATAGTAGAGATTGGGTTTCACCATATTAGCCAGGATGGTCTTGATCTCCTGACCTCGTGATCTGCCCGTCTTGGCCTGCCAAAGTGCTGGGATTACAGGTGTGAGCCACCGTGCCTGGCTCAGCAATGTACTTTTAGATAACCAACACTTGAAACAAGAAATCACATTAGAAACTATTATTTTGAACATATTGAAAATGACAATACGACCTATCAAAATGGATGCACTCACAGGACATTTTTTTTTTTTTGAGACGAAGTTTCCCTCTTGTCTAGACTGGAGTGCAATGGTGTGATCTCGGCTCACCACAACCTCTGCCTCCTGGGTTTAAGCGATTCTCCTTCCTCAGCCTCCTGAGTAGCTAGGATTACAGGCATGCGCCACCATGTCCGGCTAATTTTGTTATTTTTAGTAGAGATGGGGTTTCTCCATATTGGTCAGGCTGGTCTCGAACGCCTGACCTCAGGTGATCCGCCCACCCTGGCCGCCTAAAGTGCTAGGATGACAGGTGTGAGCCACCATGCCCGGCCTTTCACAGGAAAATTTACAACTTCAAATGCATGTGTTAGAAAATAAAATCAAAGATGTCTTGGATTCCAACTGAAGAAACTAGAAAGAGTAAGTTAAACCCAAGGAAAGTATAAGGAAGAATGATTATAAAGAAAAGTGCAGACATCAGTGAAATAGAAAGCAGATGTACTGAAAATGAAAATTTGTTCTTGGAAGTGATTACTACCCCTAGCAAGACTGGTCAAGAGAAAAAAAATAAAGCACAAATTACCAATATCATGAATGGAAAATGTGCATACTGGAAAAAGGTGCATAATGGAAAAAGATTATACTGGTATTAAGAAGATGAAAAAAATATAATAAATAGCTGTATGCCAATCAATTAACAACTTGAAGAAAATGGGAAAATTCCTTGCAAAACAAAACTTACAAAAATTTGGCCGGGCGCGGTGGCTCAAGCCTGTAATCCCAGCACTTTGGGAGGCCGAGGCGGGCGGATCACGAGGTCAGGAGATCGAGACCATCCTGGCTAACACGGTGAAACCCCGTCTCTACTAAAAATACAAAAAGAAATTAGCCGGGCGTGGTGGCGGGCGCCTGTAGTCCCAGCTACTCCGGAGGCTGAGGCAGGAGAATGGCGTGAACCCGGGAGGCGGAGCTTGCAGTGAGCCGAGATCGCGCCACTGCACTCCAGTCTGGGCGACAGAGCGAGACTCCGTCTCAAAAACAAACAAACAAACAAACAAAAACAAAAAAAAAACTTACAAAAATTAATACAAAAAGGAAGAAAATCTGAATGATTCTATATCTGTTAAAGTAATTAAATCTAGAATGTAAAAACCCTCTCCCCAAGGAAACACAAGGCTCAGATGACTTTCCTTGTGAATTTTCCACAAATTTAAGGGAAAAAACGACACCAATTTTACAAGAAAAATTTCAAAAACCAGAGAAAGAGAAGATACTTTACAATTTATTTTATGATGCCACAGAACTTTGATACCAAAATCTGATGAGGAAATTATAAGAAGAGAAAATTACACTCCAAAATTCCTCATGAACATAGAGGCAAAAATTTTCAACAAAATATTAATACATCAAATCCAATAATATATAAAGGTATGGCCGGATGCGGCGGCTCACACCTGTAATCCCAGCACTTTGGAAGACCGAGGCGGGCAGATCATTTGAGGTCAGGAGTTAGAGACCAGCCTGGCCAACATGGTGAAGCCTAGTCTGTACTAAAAATACAAAATTAGCTAGGCGTGGTGGCGGGCGCTTGTCATCCCAGCTACTCAGGAGACTGAGGCAGGAGAATTGCTTGAACCTGGGAGGTGAAGGTTGCAGTGACCTGAGATTGTACCGCTACACTCCAGCCTGGGTGACAGAGTAAGACTCTGTCTAAAATAAAGTAAAATAAAATAAAATAAAATAAAATAAACAACAACAGCAGTATATAAATATATATATATATAAAATACATGACCCAGTAGGGTTTACTCCAGGAATGCAAGATTAGATTGTACTTAAAAATAATCGGTATAACATACCACATTAACAGAATAAGGGAGAAAAATCATATCGTTTTGATAGCTTCATAGAAAGCATTTGATAAAATTCACATCCACTTAGGATAAAAACTTTCAGCAAACTAGGGGCAGAAGGGAACTTTCTCAATCTCATAATCCTACAATTATACATATAGTGGGATTTTGAATACTTTTTGGTTGAAGTGGGAAATAATGCAACACTGTCCACTTTCACCACTTTTATTCAGTTATGGTACTAGAGGCCCTACCCAATATAAGAGGGTGAAGAAAGGAATAAAATATATAAAGATTAGAAAAAAGAAATAACATTGCTTTTGTATAGAAAATCCAAAAATCTATAAACTATTTTTTTTTTTTGAGACAAAGTCTCACTCTGTCGCCCAGGCTGGAGTGCAGTGGCCGGATCTCAGCTCACTGCAAGCTCCGCCTCCCAGGTTTACACCATTCTCCTGCCTCAGCCTCCCATGTAGCTGGGACTACAGGCGCCCGCCACTTCACCCAGCTAGTTTTTTGTATTTTTTTTTTTTAGTAGAGACGGAGTTTCACAGTGTTAGCCAGGATGGTCTCGATCTCCTGACCTCGTGATCCGCCCGTCTCGGCCTCCCAAAGTGCTGGGATTACAGGCTTGAGCCACTGCGCCCGGCCATCTATAAACTATTAACATTAATAAGTGAGTTCAACATATTAAGGATGCAAAATCAATTGTATGTCCAAGTACTAACAACAAATCAAACTGTACAAAAAAAAATTTATAATAGAACCAAAAATCATAAAATACATATGAATATATCTAATAAAAGAAGTAAAAAGCCTTTGTCCTGAAAACTACAGAACTTTTCTGAGACGTTAAAAATACCTAAATTAGCCAGGCACCATGTTCACGTTTATAATCCCAGCACTTTGGAAGGCTGAGGCGCGTGGATCACCTGAGGTCAGGAGTTCAAGACCAGCCTTGCCAACCTGGTGAAACCCTGTCTCTACTGAAAATACAAAAATTAGCTGGGCGGGGTTGGTGGCAGGCGCCTGTAATCCCAGCTACTCAGGAGGCTGAGGCAGGAGAATCACTTGAACCTGGGCGGTGGAGGTTGCAGTGAGCAGAGACTGCGCCATTGCATTCCAGCCTGGGCGACAGAGCGAGACTCCATCTCAAAAAACAAACAAACAAACAAACAAACAAAAACCTAAATTAGGCCAGGCACGGTGGCTCACACCTGTAGTCCCGGCACTTTGGGAGGCCAAGGTGGGTGGATCACCTGAGGTCAGGAGTTTGAGACCAGTCTGGCAAACATGGCAAAACCCCATCTCTACTAAAAATATAAAAATTAGCCGGGTCTGGTGGTGGGCACCTGTAATCCCAGCTACTCAGGAAACTGAGGCAGGAGAATTGCTTGAATCCGGGAGGCAGAGGTTGCAATGAGCTGAGATCACGCCACTGTACTCCAGCCTGGGTGACAGAATGAGAGACTCTGTCTCAAAAAACAAAACAAAACAAAACACCTGAATTAGGAGGTATACTGTGTTTTTAGGTTGGGAAACTCAATTTTGTAAACATGTGTATGCCTCTGAGACTCATGTATAGATTCAATGCAGTCCCAAACAAAATTCTAGGTTTTTTGTTTTGTTTTGTAGAAATAACCAAGCTGATGATAAAATTAAATAGAAATGCAGAGGACCTAAAATAGTCAAAAGAATCCTGAAGAGGAAAAACAATGATGGAGAATTTATATACTACCAGAGTTCAAGAGCTATAGTAATTAACACAGAGTGGTATTGATATAAGATTAGACAAATTATAGACCAAGTGAACAGAAAAGACAGTCAGAAATAGACTCACACTTAGAGAGTTACTTGATTTATAACCAAGACACCACTGCAATTTTGTGGCAAAGGAGAGTGGGTTTATTTTTTCCACTAGTAAATGGTGCAGGGGCGATTGTATGTTCACGTTCACATGGAGAAACAAAATGAACCTTGACCTCTATTTCAAGCCATATATAGAAAATAATGTATCGTATGTTACAAACCTAAATGTGCAGAGAAAACGTAAGAGGATATCTTTATGAATCTTGAAGTAGGCAAAGATTTCTTACATAGGGCACACAAAAATACTAAGCATTGGCCAGGGGCAGTGGCTCACACCTGTAATCTGAGCACTTTGGGAGGCCAAGGTGGGTGGATCACTAGAGGTCGGGAGTTTAAGACCAGCCTGGCCAACATGGCAAAACTGCATCTCTACTAAAAAAATAGAAAAATTAGTCAGGTGTGGTGGTGCATGCCTGTAATCCCAGCTACTTGGAAGGCTGAGACACAAGAATCGCTTGAACCCGGGAGGCACAGGTTGCAGTGAGTAAAGATCGTGCCACTGCACTCTAGCCTGAGCAACAGACTGCAGTGAGCAAAGTCGTGCCACTGCACTCTAGCCTGAGCAACAGACTGAGACTCTGTCTCAAAAAAAAAAAAAAAAAAAAAAAAGAATACTAAGCATTAAATCAAATACTGGCAGAAGATATTCATAATACATATATCTGATGAAGTATTTGTATTTTTTCTGTTAAAAGAAATGAGGCAAAGACTTGAACAGGCACCTCAAAAAAGAGGCTATACAAATTGCCATTAACCATATGAAAATGTATGTATTAGGGAAATACAAAATAAAACCACATCAATATGCCACTTGTAGACCCACAAGAATAGCTAAAATTGAAAGAGTAACAAAAGCAAGTGTTGGCACAGATGTGGAATATTTGAAATTCTCACAAATTTGGTGGTCATGTACATTTATACAACTGCTATGGAAAGCTGTGGCTACTTACTAAGCTAATATGTCCAGCAACCTTACCCCTAGATATATACTGAAAAGAAATAAGTGTATGGATCCACCAAAAGGCACATACAAGAATGTTGGCCAGGCACAGTGGCTTATGCCTATAATCCTAGCACTTTGGGAGGTTGAGGTGGAAGAATCACTTGAGCCCAGGAGTTTGAGACCAGCCTAAGCAATATAGTGAGACCTCATCTCTACACACAATTAAAAAATTAGCCTGGCTGGGTGCAGTGGCTTACGCCTGTAATCCCAGCACTTTGGGAGTCCGAGGCGGGTGGATCACCTGGGGTCAGGAGTTTGAGACCAGCCTGGCCAACATGGTGAAACCTCGTCTCTACTAAAAATACAAAAATTAGCTGGGCGTGGTAGCGAGCGCCTGTAATCCCAGATTCTTGGGAGCCTGAGGCAGGAGAATCACTTGAACTCACTGGGGCGGAGGTTGCAGTGAGCCAAGATCGCACTACTACACTCCAGCCTGGGCGACAGAGTGAGACTACGTCTCAAAGAAAAAAAAAAAAAATTCACCTGGCATGGTGTTGGGCACCTGTGGTCTCAGCTATTCTGGAGGCTGAGGTGGGACAATCACTTCAGCCCAGGCAGCTGAGGCTGCAGTGAGCCATGATTGCGCCACTGCCCTCCAGTCTTGGTGACAGAGTGAGACCCTGTTTCAAAAACAAAACAAAAAATGTTCATGTCCCAAACACAGAAATAATCCAAATATCCATTAAGGTAATAATGGATAAATATCTTGTGGTATTTTCATACAGCTGAATGCTACACAGAAATAAAATAACAGACATTATATTGGGTAAAAGAAGCTAGCACAAAAAAGAGTATGTGTTGTATTATTCCATTTATATGAAGTTCAAGAACAGACAAATTTAACTGTTAGTCATAGCAGTTAGAGTAGTGGTTACCTATCGATGAAGGGTTGTGTAGGATGGCCATGAGACAAACTTCTAGAATATTTGAAATAGTCTATATTTACCTGAGTAATGCATGCAAGGGGGTTTTTATACATAATAATTTATCAAACAGTATACTAAAGATCAGTGGTGTTTATGCCTTTATGCATGCCTCAGCAAAAAGATAAAAACAAATCAGAAAACACAAAGATATTTAAAGGAAATTTACTGTCCAATACTTTAAAGCAGGAGTCAGCAAATGTTTTCTGTAAAGGGCTAGATAGTAAATATTTTAAGCTTGCAGGCTATATTCTCTATCACAACTACTCAGCTTTGCTGTCAAAATGTACAAGCAGCCATAGACAATACATAAATGAATGAGCATGGCTCTGTTCCAATAAATTTTATTTTCAAAAATAGGTGGTAGACCACATTTAGCTTGCAAAGAATAGCTTGCTGACCTCCTGCTTTTAATCATCAGCAAGGATATCACCCTTTGTTTAAAATAAGTCATAAAATATGATTCTTTTCTTTTGCAATATGAGGTAATTGTAGTAAGGTCTCTTCTAGTGCAAATACATTGTGATTGTTTTAGGAGGACTTAAAGTAGGCTGTGGCTTTGGTGTTTTTTTTTTGAGATGGAGTCTTACTCTGTTGCCCAGACTGGAGTGCAGTGGCTGGATCTTGGCTCCCTGCAACCTCCACCTCCCAGGTTCAAGTGATTCTCTTGCCTCAACCTCCCGAGTAGCTGGGATTACAGGCACGCACCACCACGCTCAGATAATTTTTGTATTGTTAGTAGAGATGGGGTTTCACTGTGTTGCACAGGCTGGTCTTGAACTTCTGACTTCAAATGATCTGCCCACCTCGGCCTCCCAAAGTGCTGGGATTACAGATGTGAGCCACTGCACCCAGCTTTTGTTTTTTCTTTTGGTAAAAACAAAAAGGGGTACCAATAATCATACCGAAATAGTCATAAAATACCTCTCCCATCTTTCCCTTTTTTCTATACTTTCTCCCTTCTCCCCCACTAGATCAGAAATGAAACTTTCACTTAGCATTAATTTAACAAGTATTTCTGGGGCACTTATTATACAGAAAATACTGTGTTAGGAGCTGGTGTATGGTGGAAACCAAATTAAGCATGCTTCCTGCTTTCAAGGAATTGTCTAATGAGAGTCAGAAATTGAATAGAGGGAGGTGGAGCAAGATGGCCAAATAGAAGCCTCCAGCAATGCCCTTCCCCCACACTCCCTGCAGGAACACCAAATTGAACAACTATCCACACAAAAAAGCACTTTTGAAAGAACCAAAAGTCAGAGAGGGATCACAGTACCTGGTTTTAACATCATATCAAGGAAAGAGGCACTAAAGAAGTTAGAAAAGACAGTCCTGGTGGGGCGCAGTGGCTCACACCTACAATCCCAGCACTTTGGCACTTTGCTCACACCTGTAATCCTAGTACTTTTGGAGGCTGAGGCAGGCAGATCACTTGAAGTCAGGAGTCCGTAACCAGCCTGGCCGACATGGTGAAACCCCGTATCTACTAAAAGTAAAAAAATTAGCTGGGCGTGGTGGCAGGCGCCTGTAATCCTAGGTACTCAGGAGGCTGAGGCAGGAGAATCACTTAAACCCGGGAGGCGGAGGTTGCAGTGAGCGGAGATCATGCCACTGCACCACTGCACTCCACCCTGGGTGACAGAGCGAGACTCTGTCTCCAAAAAAAAAAAAAAAAGACAGTCCTGAATTGCCAAGACCACCACTCCCCCATTCCCCAGCAGTGGCCACATGGCACAGGCGGCTCAGCACACACACACACACACACACACACACACACACACACACACACACACAGAGAGAATCAGTGCACTTGAGGGCAGGAGAGCACAATGATTTTATGGGACTCTGCATTGGAACTCAGTGCTGTCCTGTCACAGTGGAAAAGAACATGGGCAAAACTCAGCCAGTGTCCACTGAGGGAACATCTAGAGGAGCGCTGGCCAGAAGTGAATCGTCCGTCCCAGTGGTTGTAACCTGAGTTCTCACAAGCCCTGCCTCTGTGGGCTAAAGGACTCAGATCCTAAATCAACTTGAAAGGGAGTCTAGGCCACAAGGATGCTATTCCCAGGCAAGTCCTGTTGCTGTGCTGGGCTCTGAGCCAGTGGACTTGGGGGGCATGCAACTTAGTGAGACACCAGCTGGGATGGTCAAGGGAGTGCTTGTGTCACCACTCCCCCGACCCTAGGCAGCACAGCTTGCAGTGCCTGGAGAGACCCCTTTCTTCTGCTTGAGGAGAGGAGAGGGGACAATAAAGTGCACTTTGTTTTGCAACTTGGATACCAGCTCGGCGACAGTAGAATAGGACATCAGGCAAAATCCCGAGGTCCCCATTCCAGGACCTAGCTCCCAGATGACATTTCTAGAGACACCCTGTGCCAGAAAGGAACCTGGTGTCTTGTAGGAAAGCACCCAGTCCTGGCAGAATTCATCTCCTGCTGCCTAAGGAGCCTTGGGCCCTGAATAATCAGCAGTGGTAGCCAAGCAGTACTTGTCGCAGGCCTTGGGTGAGACTCAGAGCTATGCTGGCTTCAGTTACGACCCCGCACATTCTCAGCTATGGTGGCTGTGGAAAGATACTCCTTCTGCTTGAGGAAAGGAGAGCGAATAGTAATGGGGACTTAGTCTTGCAGCTTGGGTATCGGCTCAACCACAGTAGAGGAAAACACCAAGCAGGTTTCTGGGGTCCTTGATTCGAGGCCTTGCCTCCTGAATAGCATTTCCGGGCCAGAGGGGTGCCCACTGCCCTGAAGGGGGAGACGCAGGCTTGGCAGCGTTCACCACAAGCTGACGGAAGAGCACTTGGGCCTTGAGTGAATATTAGCAGTAGATAATACCTCACAGTGGGCCTGGGTGTGGCGGTGGCCATACGGAGACTCCTCTGCTTGAGGAAAGGGGAGGGAAGACTGGGAAGGACTCTCTCTTGTGGCTTGGATGCCAGCTGCAGTAGAATAGAGCCCCAGGTCGACTCCTAAGTTTCCCAGCTTCGGGACCTGGATCCTGGATGGCGTCTCTGGACCTGTCCAGGGCCAAGGGAACTTGCAGCCCTGAAGGGAAGGACACAAGCCTGGCTAGATTCACTGTAGAGCCCTTGGGCCTTGAGTGAACATAAATGGTAGCTAGGCAGTGGTCCCTGCAGGTCTTGGGTGAGAACCAGTGCTGTGCTGGCTTTAGGTTTGACCCAGCACAGTTCCAGTGGTGGTGGCCATAGGGATGTTTGTGCCCACCCCTCCCCGAGCTCCAGGCAGCTCAGCACACACACACACACACACACACACACACACACACAGAGAGAGAGAGAGAGAGAGAGAGAGACCATTTGGCTGAAGGAAAGTAAAGGCAGAGAACAATAGTATCTGCCTGGTAATTCAGGAAATTCTCCCAGATCTCACCCAACATTACCAAGGTGATATCTTTATGAGTCTGCAAGAGCTGCAGCGTTACTGAGCTTGGGGTACCCTGTAATTCAGATATGGCTGCAGTGACCAAAGACTTAGATCACAACACCCAAGTCCCTTTGAATACTTGGAAAGCCTACTCAAGAAGGACAGCTACAAACAAGCCCAGGGTGCAAAGACTACAATAAATACCTAACTCTTCAATGCCCAAACACCCGTGAACATTCACAAGCCACAAAGCCATCCAGGAAAACATGACCTCACAAAAAGAACTAAATAAGGTACCAGTGACCAATTCCAGAGAGACAAGGGATATGTAACCTTTAAGACTGATAATTCAAAATAGCTGTTTTGAGAAAGCTCATTGAAATTCAACATTATACAGAGAAGGAATTCAAAATTCTATCAGATAAATTTCACAAAGAGATTGGAGTAATTAAAAAGAATCAAGCGGTAACTCTACAGCTGAAAAATGCAATTAACATACTGAAGAATGCATCAGAGTCTCTTAGCAGCAGAATTGATGAGGCAGAAGAAAGAATTAGTGAGCTTGAAGACAGACTATTTGAAAATACACAATCAGAGGACACAAAAGAAAAAATAAAAAAGGATGAAGCATACCTACAAGATCTAAAAAGTAACCTCAGAAGGGCAAATCTAAGCGTTATTGGCCTTAAAGAAGAGGTAGAGAGAGAAATCAGAGTAGGGAAAATTTACTCAAAGGGATAAAAGAGAACTTCCCAAGCTTAGAGAAATATATCAATATTCAAGTACAAGACGCTTATAGAACACCAAGGAGATTTAACCTAAATGAGGCTACCTTGAGACATTTAATAATCAAACTCTCAAAGGTCAGGGATAAAGAAGCAGCAAGAGAAAAGAAAGATGACATACAAAGGAGCTCCAAAATATCTGGCAACAGACTTTTCAGAGGAAATCTAATAGGCCAAGAGACAGTGGCATGACATATTTAAAGTGCTGAAGGAAAAAAAAACTTTTAACCTAGAATAGTATATCCAATGAAAATATCCTTCAAACATGAAGGAGAAATAAGGACTTTCCCTGAAAAGCAAAATCTGAGGGATTTCATCAACACCAAACCTTTCCTACAAGAAATGCTAAAGGGAGTTCTTCAGTTTGAAATAGAAGGATGTTAATGAACTGTAAGAAATCACCTGAAGTAAGTACACAGAAACACACAGAATATTGTAACACTGTAATTGTGGTATGTAAACTACTCATAGGTTGAGTAGAATGACTAAAAGATGAACCTATCAAAAATAATAACTACAACTTTTCAAGACACAGATATTATAAGTTATAAATAGAAACAAGAAGTTAAAAAAAGCAGGGGGATGAAGGTAAGGTATAGAGTTTTAAATTAATTTTTTCTTTGTTTATGCAATCAGTATTAAGTTGTCATTAATTTAAAATAATGCATTGTAAGATATTATTTGCAGGCATTATGGTAACCTCAAATCAAAAAATGTACAGATATACAAAAAGTAAAAAGCAAGAAATTAAAACATGCCACCAGAAAATCACCTTCACTAAAAGAAAAACAGGAAGGAAGGAAGGAAGGAAGGAAGGAAGGAAGGAAGGAAGGGATGGAAGGAGAAGAGAAGACAACAAAACAACCAGAAAACAACAGAGTGGCAGGAGTAAGTTTATACTTATCAGTAATAACATTGAATGTAAATGGACTTAACTCTCCAATCAAAAGACATAGAGTATCTAAATGGACAAAAGTCACCACCCAACAATCTGTTGCCAACAAGGAACAAGCTTCACCTATAAAGACACATAGACTGAAAATAAAAAGATGGAAAAATATATTCTATGCCAATGGAAGCCAAAAAAAGAGCAGAGGTAGCTACAATTATATCAGACACAATAGATTCCAAGAAAAAACTATATAAAAGACACAAAGAATTATATAATGATAAAGGGGTCAATTCAACAAGAGACTCTGACAATTATAAATATATATACACCCAACACTGGAGCACCCAAATACACAAAGCAAATATTATTAGAGCTAAAAAGAGAGATAGACTCCAATGCAATAATAGCTGAAAGCTTCAATACCATACTTTCAGCATTGGAAAGATCATCCAGACAAAAAATTAACAAAGAAACAATGGACTAATCTGCACTACAGATCAAATGGACTTAACAGACATTTACAAAACATTTCTTTCAAAGGCTATAGAATACACATTTTTCTCCTCAGCACATAGATCATTCTCAAGGATAGACCAAGTCTTTAAAAATTCAAAAAAATGAAATTATATCAAGGTTCTTCTCTGATCACAATGGAATAAAACTGGAAATCAATAACAAGAGGAATTTTGGAAGCTATACATATGCATGGAAATTAAACAATATGCTCCTGAATGACCAATGGGTCAATGAAAAAATTAAAAAGGAAATTTACAAATGATAATGAAAATATAGCATATAAAAATCTTTGGGATAGAGCAAAAGCAGTACTAAGAGGAAAGTTTATAGCAATAAGGGCCTACATCAAAAACTTCAAATAAACAACCTAACAATACATCTTAAAGAACTAGAAAAGCAAGAGAAAACCAAACCCAAGATTAGTAGAAAAAAAGAAATAATAACAATTAGAGCAGAAATCTATGAACCTGAAACAGAACAAACAATACAAAAGATCAATAAAACTTTAAATTATTTGAAAAGATAAATACAATTGACATTTAGCCAGACTAAGGAAAAAATAAATAATTAAATCAGATAAGTAATTAAAATAATTAAAATCAGAGCTGAAAAGACATTACAATGAATACTGCAGAAATTCAAAGGATCATTAGAGCCTACTGTAACAACTATATGCCAATAAATTGGAAAATCTAGAAGAAATGGATAAATTCCTAACGACATACACCCTACCAAGATTGAACCATGAAGAAATCCAAAACCTAAACAGACAAATAGCAAGTAATGAGTTTGAAGCTGTAATAAAAATCTCCCAGGTACAGTGGCTCACACCTGTAATCCCAGCACTTTGGGAGGCCGAGGCAGGCAGATTACTTGAGGTCAGGAGTTCGAGACCACACTGGCCAGCATGGTGAAACTGTCTCTAACAAAAATACAAAAAATTAGCTATAATTCCAGCTACTCAGGAAACTGAGGCAGGAGAATTGCTTGAACCCTGAAGGCAGAGGTTGCAGTGAGCCGAGATCGTGCCACTGCACGCCAGCCTGGGTGACAGAGCGAGACTCTCTCTCAAAAAAAAAAAAAAAAAAAAAAAAAAAAAAAAAAAAAACAGCCTCCCAGCAAAGAAAAGCCTGGGACCTGATGGCTTCACTGGTGAATTTTACAAAACATTTAAAGAAGAACGAATGCCAATTCTACCCAAACTATTCCAAAGAACAGACGAAGTACTTCAAAACTCATTCTATGAAGCCAGTATTACCCTAATACCAAAACCAGACAGACACATCAAATAAAAGAAAACTAGAGGCCAGGATCCCTGATGAACACTGATGCAAAAATCCTCAACAAAATACTAGCAAACCGAATTCAACAACATGTTAAAACAATCATTCATCATGACCAAATGGGATTTATTCCGGGGACACAAGAATGTTTCAACATATTCAAATAAATCAATGTGATACATTATATCAGCAGAATGAAGGACAAAAAACATAATGATCATTTCAATTGATGCTGAAAAACATTTGATAAAATTCAACATCTTTTTGTGATAAAAGAAAACCCTCAAAAAACTGGGTATAGAAAGAATATACCTCAACATAATGAAAGCCATGTATGACAGACCCACAGCTAGTATCATACTGAATGGGGAAAAACTGAAAGCCTTTCTTTTTTTCTTTTTCTTTTTTTTTTTTTTTGAGACAGAGTCTTACTCTGTCACCCAGACTGGAGTGCAGTGGCATGATCTCAGCTCACTGCAACCTCCGCCTCCCAGGTTCAGACAATTCTCCTGCCTCAGCCTCCTGAGTAGCTGGGACTACAGGCATGTGCCACCACACTCGGCTAATTTTTGTATTTTTTAGTAGAGATGGGGTTTCCCCATATTGGCCAGGCTGGTCTCGAACTCTTGACCTCATGATCTGCCTGCTTTGGCCTCCCAAAGTGCTGGGATTACAGGCGTGAGTCACCGTGCCTGGCCTGAAAGCCTTTTCTCTAAGATCTGGAACACAAGGATGCCCATTTTCACCACTGTTATTCAACAGAATACTGGAAGTCCTAGCTAAAGCAATCAGAGAAGAGAAAGAAATAGAGGGCATCTTAATTGGAAAGGAGGAAGTTAAATTATCCTTGTTTGCAGATAATATAATCTTATATTTCAAAAAGCCTAAAGACTCCACCAAAAAACTATTAGAACTGATAAATTCAGTAAAGCTGCAAGATACAAAATCAAAATAAAAAATTTAGTGCGTTTCTATATGCCAACAGAAAACAATTTGAAAATGAAATCAAGAAAGTAATCCCATTTAGAATAGTTACAAATAAAATTAAATACCTAGGAATTAATGAAAGAAGTGAAAGATCTGTACAATAAAAACTATAAAACTTGATGAAAGAAATTGAAGAAGACACAAAAAAATGGAAAGATATTCTATGTTCATGAATTGGAAGAATCAACATTGTTAAAATGTCCATACCACCCAAAGCAATCTACAGCTTCAATGCAATCCTCATAAAAATACCAATAACATTATTCACAGAAAGAGAAAAAATAACCCTTAAGTTTATATGGAACCACAAAAAACTTAGAATAACCAAGGCCATTCCAAGTAAAAAGGACAAAACTGGAGGAGTCATATTACCTAATTTCAAATTATACTACAGAGCTATAGTAACCAAAACAGCATAGTATTGGCATAAAAACAGACACATAGATCAATAGAACGGAATAATGAACTCAGAAATAAATCCATGCATCTACAGTGAACTCATTTTCAACAAAGATACCAAGAACATATATTAGGGAAAGGACAGTCTCTTCAATAAGTGGTGCTAGGAAAACTGGATATCCATATGCAGAAGAATGAAACTAGATTCCTCTCTTTCACTATGAAGAAAAATCAAATAAAAATAGGTTAAAGGCTTAAATCTAAGACCTCAAACTATGAACTACTGAAAGAAAACATTTGGGAAATTTTCCAGGACATTGCTCTAGGCAAAGATTTCTTGAGTACTACCCCACAAGTATAGGCAACCAAAACAAAAATGAACAAATGGGATCACATCAAGTTAAAAAGCTTCTGTATAGCAAAGGAAACAATTGACAAAATGAAGACAACCTACAGAATGAGAGTAAGTGTTTACAAACTACCCATCTGACAAGGGATTAATAGCCAGAATATATAAGTAGCTCAAACAACTCAATAGGAAAAAAGTCTAATAATCCAATTAAAAAATAGGCAAAAGATCTCAATAGACATGTCTCAAAAGAAGACATACAAATGGCACATAGGTATATGAAAAGGTGCTCAACATCACTGATCATTGGAGAAATGTAAATCTAAACTGCAATGAGATATCATCTCATCTCAATTTAAATGGCTTTTATCCAAAAGACAGGCAATTACAAATGCTGGTGAGGATGTGGAGAAAAGGGAACCGTTTTATACTGTTGATGGGAATGTAAATTAGTACACTTACTATGGAGAACAGTTTGGAGGCTCTTCAAAAACTAAAAGTAAATTTACCATACAATCCAGCAATCCCACTGCTAGGTATATACTCACAGGAAAGGAAGTCAGTATATCAAAGAGATATCTGCACTCCCATGTTTATTGCAGCACTATTCACAATAGCCATGATTGGGAAGCAGCATAAGTGTCCATCAATAATGAATAGATAAAGAAGATGTGGTACAGGCCTGGCACGGTGGCTCACGCCTGTAATCCCAGCACTTTGGGAGGCCAAGGCGGGCAGATCACCTGAGGTCGAGAGTTCGAGACCAGCCTGACCAACATGGTGAAACTCTGTCTCTACTAAAAATACAAAAATTAGCTGGGCGTAGTGGCACGTGCCTGTAATCCCAGCTATTCAGGAGGCTGAAAGCAGGAGAATTGCTTGAACCTGGGAGGCGGAGGTTGCAGTGAGACGACATCGCACCATTGCACTCCAGCCTGGGCAACAAGTGTGAAACTCCATCTTAAAAAACAAACAAACAAAACCAGGCTGGGCACGGTGGCTTACGCCTGTAATCCCAGCACTTTGGGAGGCCAAGGCGGGCAGATCATGAGGTCAAGAGATCGAGACCACCCTTGCCAACATGATGAAACCCCTTCTCTACTAAAACTGCAAAAATTAGCTGGGCGTGGTGGTGCATGTCCATAATTCCAGCTACTTGGGAGGCTGAGGCAGGAGAATCGCTTGAACCCAGGAGGTGGAAGTGGCAGTGAGCTGAGATCGCGCCACTGCACTCCAGCCTGGGCGACAGAGCGAGACTCCGTCTCAAAAAACAAAACAAAAAAAAAAAAAAAAAAAAAAAAAGGCCGGGCGTGGTGGCTCATACCTGTAATCCTAGCACTTTAGGAGGCCGAGGCGGGCGGATCACGAGGTCAGGAGATCGAGACCATTCTGGAGAACACGGTGAAACCCCGTCTCTACTAAAAATACAAAAAAATTAGCCAGGCTTGGTGGCGGGCGCCTGTAGTCCCAGCTTCTAGGGAGGCTGAGGCAGGAGAATGGCATGAACCCGGGAGGCGGTGGAGCTTGCAGTGAGCGGAGATCGCGCCACTGCACTCCAGCCTGGGAGACAGAGCGACACTCCGTCTTAAAAAAAAAAAAAAAAAAGATGTGGTACATATATACACAATGGAGTACTATTCAGTCATAAAAAGAATGAGGACCTGTCATTTGCAACCAATATGGATGGAACTGGAGGACATTATGTTAAGTGAAATAAGCCAGGCACAGAAAGACAAATTTCATACGTTCTCACTTACTTGTGAAAGCTAAAAATTAAAATAATTGAACTAATGGAGATAGAGAGTAGAATGAAGATTACCAGAGGCTATGAAGGGCAGTGGGCAGGGCTGGAAGTGGGGATGGTTAATGGGTACATAAATAGATTTAGAGAGAATGAATAAGATCTAGTATTTGATAGCACAACAGAGTGACTATAGTCAACAATAATTTATTGTATATTTTAAAATAACTAAAAGAGTATAACTGGATTGTTTGTAACACAAAGGATAAATGCTTGAGGAAATGGATACCCCATTTACCCTGATGTGATTATTATGCATGTATGCCTGTATCAAAATATCTCATTGCCCCATAAATATATACACTTACTATGTACCCACAAAAGTTAAAAATTTAAAAAAAGGAATTGAATGAATATGCATGAAAATGAGTAGCTATGTGTTATAAAGAAAAATAAATTAGGCTGGGCATGGTGGCTCACGCCTGTAATCTCAGCACTTTGGGAGGCCAAGACAGGTGGATCATGAGGTCAGGAGATCGAGACCACCCTGGCTAACATGGTGAAACCCCATCTCTACAAAAAATACAAAAAATTAGCCAGGCGTGGTGGTACACGCCTGTAGTCCCAGCTACTCAGGAGGCTAAGGCAGGAGAATCGCTTGAACCTGGGAGGTGAAGGTTGCAGTGAACCAAGATCGTGCCACTGCACTCCAGCCTGGGCGACAGAGTGTGACTCCATCTAAAAAAAAAAAAAAGAAAAGAAAAGAAAAAAAAAATAAATTGACACTTGAGAAGGAATAGAAGAGAGGCATAACTTATAGATGGGGTTGGTCAGAGCAGACTTCTCTAAGATTGGGTCATTAAATATGAGGTCTACAGAATGAGTAGAAGTTGTCTAGGTGAAGATTGGTGGGAAATATAGGGAGAAAGGGACGGTACACTTCGCAGAAGGACGAGAATGTGCCACGGCAGAAGAGAAAGGAAAGCTTGGCACCTGAAACCACTGTGGCTAGAATACAGCAGCAAGAGAAAAAGTAGCACAGATGAAACCACTGTGGCTAGAATAAAGCGAGCAAGCAAAAAAGTAGCACAGATGAAAATGGAGTTAGTCCATCCAGGGGACTGGGTTATATTAAGGATTATAGATTTTTTCTAAATACAATGGGAATCCATGGATTAATTTTAAATAGGTGAATGGCATCCTGTGATGCACATTTAAAAAACATCGCTCTAGTCACCATGTGGAGAACTCTTGGAAAGGGCAATAATATGGTAGGGAGAATCCTTGGAAGACTGTATCCCAGCCTAGAGATGATGGTGGTTTTGGAAGCAATGGAGGGAAGTGAATGGTTAGGGGATATATTTTGGAGGTAGAATTCATAGAGCTTAGTGATGGATTCTTAAAGAGATAGGGAGAGAAAGATTTGAGTAGAGTGAGAAGTAGAAAATAATCATTTAGGAATGTGACTGACTGAGTTTACTAGAGATACATAACTAGGTTGCCAGGCAATGTTTAGGTTGGAGATGTTGATTTTTCAATGATATCAATCAGTTCAGGCGTGTGTTTTCTCCAGCTTAGTGTGAGAACAGAGAAGACAGATGGTTGCATTCATCTAGGGTTGGAGTTTGGTGTGTTTGACAGAGGGGAAAGAAGCAAGGTAATTAGTGTAGTGTTTGCAAAGGAGTTATACCAAGGGACTCTAAGTACCTAAATCAATAGACATGTAAGGCAAGTGGGGCTGATGGACAGAGAGAGAGCAATGGGTTGTGCACTGGAAATCTTAGTGAGATGGAAGATGGTGGAAGAGTGGTGTGCTTGGTGAATTCACTGAAAACAACATAGTTTTGTTTCAGAAGTGGATGTCTCATTTGTGATTGTATAGGCTGCTGAGGTGGAGAGTTCCATGAACTAACAGTGTAGTGTTTTGGCTGGGTCATTCAAGATACATTAACATTGCCTAAAATGATGACAGGAGGTAAGATGGACTGGACGATTGCCAACCAGGTGCTGAAATCTCAAATGAATGAAGAGAGGTGACAGCTGATGACAGTAATAAGGAGGAGGAGAGTGATTCAGATGAATGGTATGAGTCTCAAAAGAGACAAAAGGAACCAGGTTTAATGTCTGAAAGCAGGTAAACAGTGACCCAACTACCAAAGCTGAGATGAGAAAAAGCAGTCTTCACTTAAGAGGCAGACAGGGGAAATGATGTTCTCAGACAGTGCTTGGGTCTTACTGAGGCAAAATTGTGGAGGGAGCGTGGAAGCAGAGATGGAGAATATCGGGGAGTTTGCTGAGCACAGAGCAAGCATTTTCAAGCTCATCATGAGGTACAGGGTTGTATCACATGGAATGATGGATGTAGTAGTAAGCTGTTTGGAGCTGAGTTAAGATAAAGGATTTCTGGAGAGACTTCTATGTCTGGTGGAGGATTTGCTCCTAAACGGCTTTCAGAAGAAGGTGGTCACTTGGTCTAATACTGGTCTAAAGATGTTTTTTATTATTTTTACAAAAAATATGATAACTTGGCTGGGCACGGTGGTTCATGCCTGTAATTCTAGCACTTTGGGAGGCCGAGGTGGGTGGATCACGAGGTCAAGAGATCGAGACCATTCTGGCCAACATGGTGAAACCCCGCCTCTACTAAAAATACAAAAATTAGCTGGGTGTGGTGGTGGGCACCTGTAGTCCCAGCTACTTGGGAGGCTGAGGCAGGAGAAATCGCTTGAGCCCGTAAGGCAGAGGTTGCAGTGAGCTGAGATCGTGCCACTGCACTCCAGCCTGAGTGACAGAACGAGACTCTGTCTCAAAAACAAACAAAAACCAAAAAAAACCCCGATAACTTTCGGGACCATTTTCCTTTCAAAGCTGCCTTTTTAAAAAAATAAAGTTTATTACAAAAGTATACAACCAATTAATGAGTACAGAGTTTCTGCTTGGGATGATGTGAAAATTCTGGAAATGGACAGTGGTGATGGTTGCACAGCATTGCAAATGTGCTTAATGCCACTGAAGTGTACACTGAAAAGTGGTAAAAATGGTGTCTGAGTCTGCACAGGGTGCTCGAACAAAATACCATAAACTGGGTGGCTTAGAAATAACAGAAATTCATTTCTCACAGTTCTGGAGGCTGGGAAGTACAAGATTAAGATGCCAGCAGATTCAGTGTGTGATGAGGGACTATTTCCAGGTTCTTCGATGGTGCCTTCTCACTGTGTCCTCACTTGGTGGGAAGGGGAAAGGCAATGGTCTGGGGTTTCTCGTATAAAGAAACAAATCCCATTCTTGACGGTGGAGCCCTCATGATCTAATCACCTCCCCAAATCCCCGCTTCCTAACATCATCACATTGGTGAGTAGGTTTCAATATATGAATTTTGGGGGGATGCCAATATTCAGATCATAGTAAATGGTCAATTTTATGTTATGTATTTTTACCACAATTTGAAAAAGTGCAGTGTGTAGTGAAGGTTGTAAATAGCAGCCTGTTGATTAAATGTGCTCTCAGACATGCTTGTTCATCCTCACGCTGTTTTGGCCATTAGCGTGTGTAATAATAAATAAATAGTTTCCAACGTTTAAAAATCTGGAGATTTTGTATTAAAATCCCTTTAAAATTTTGGGCTATCTAGAAACTATGAACCCACATTCCTACTTAGGGAAGATCCGCTGGTGCCAAGATGGGCACGTCTTCCCAATCCCTGGATGGAGCCGACACCTCCTACCACTCCTTATTGTATTCTTGTCACCCTGGTGCTTGCTCTGTTGTTTCTCTTTTCAGAATTAATAGAATGGTGAAACAATTGTATAGCCACATCTCTACAAAGATCAGAAAATGAAAGACTTAACAGGGTCTTGTGTTTCAAGAA
This sequence comes from Macaca thibetana thibetana, assembly GCF_024542745.1. NCBI lineage: Eukaryota > Metazoa > Chordata > Mammalia > Primates > Cercopithecidae > Macaca > Macaca thibetana. Next base: position 21,557,255 of record NC_065581.1, on the reverse strand, counting down.
AAGTGGGAGAAAACACATTTCTTGGTGGAAGTGAAGCTACATGTTTAATGTGTAAACAAAGTATGTCCCAAGAATATAATCTGGCCAAGTTATTTTTATTACCTGCCCAGCTCCTGAGGGCGGTTGTGTTTACCTCCCTGATTTATATAAACTCTTTATTACTTCAAGTTTTAAGTAATTTATGTAAAGTAAAAACCTAACAAAATTTCAAGGACATAGAACATCTCTAATTTTCATCAAGTCTTTGGCTAGGAAACGTGCCCAGACTTTGAGCTTCTTGGGAAGGGTGTGGGGTATCAATGAAGTGATCGATTAAAAGATTGTTCTCGGTGTTTGTACATAGAAAAAACAATGATACATTTTCTGTGTTCTGCGTGTGTGTGAAAGGGGTCACGTAGATCTGTGTGATTCATTGGCACATGGACTCATTGTTTGTGCCAAATCAATCAGTAGACATGGGAACATTAAATCATTGTATGTCAACATCGCTGTGAAAAAAAAAAAAAAGGCTCTGGTACACAGAATGGGCACGTCCTGTCACCAGAAAAAGTGCACTGACTTCTTTTTGAAAGTAAAAATATAGTAAACACCAGATATTCTGGCACTATGATTTATTCTAATCTAAAATATCCTAACACTTCTAAATATTAAGAACTAAATTTTAGTTCTCTTCCTGCTGGGTGACCTTACCTAGGAACATCTTTGCTTTGTAATTAGAATGCAGTCAATTACGGCATTGCTGGATAATAGTTGAAAACAATGCTTAATATGAATGCACATGTCCAATTTCTACTTAGAAATGGAGGAGTGCACAAGTATCTCTTGACCCCTGCCTGACATCTGTTGGTGTCCCATGACATTAGAAAATACCCATGATCCAGACCAAGTCATGCACCAGCATAGAGGGTATATTCATTTTCTAGAGCTGCCTAAAAAGGACCATAAACTGGGTGGCATTAAACAATAGAAATCTATTCGGGTTTGGCTCTGGACATTAGAAATGTGAAATATAGATGTCAGCAGGGCCAAGCTCCCTCTGAAGGTTTTAGGGAAGACTCTGTTCTATGGCTTTCTCTTAGCTTCCGGTGTTGCCAGCAATCCTCGGCATCCCTAAGCTCATAGATGCATCACTCCAATCTCTGCCTTCACTGGCACATGTCATTCTCCCTTGTGTTTTTATCTGTGTCCCTTCTCTTCTGGTTTTTGAGACGGAGTCTCGCACTGTCACCCAAGCTGGAGTGCAATGGCGCGATTTCGGCTCACTGCAACCTCTGCCTCCCAGGTTCAAGCAACTCTCCTGCCTCAGCCTCTTGAGTAGCTGGGATTACAGGCGCCCGCCACCATGCCCGGCTAATTTTTTTTGTTGTTGTTGTATTTTTAGTAGAGATGGGGTTTCACCATGTTGGCCAGGCTGGTCTCAAACTCCTGACCTCAGGAGATCCGCCTTCCTCGGCCTCCCAAAGTGCTGGGATTACAGGCGTGAGTCACCACACCTGGCCCCTTCTCTTCTTTTGAAGACTGCAGTCATATTGGGTTAGGGCCCACCCAAATGTCCTTATCATAACTTGATTACATCTGCAAAGATTCTATTTCCAAGTAAGGTTACAGGTTAGGACTTCAACATATCTTTTTTTGGGGTACAATTCAACCCATGACAGAAGGACAGCACGGTGGACAGACCATGATCCTTGAATTAACTATTTAGTTAGACTCTGACCCAGCCACATCTCATCTCAGCCATGGCTACCTTGCTTTCTTCCCTCATTTTGGTGTTGGAGTCATCTCCTGCTTTATCCTTCTTCCATGATGGTCAATGTCAACTTTCATCAATGTGTAGGTTTCTGACTGTGAATAGTCCCCTGTTAGCATGCTCTTTCCTTACTCCAAACCCTGGAAGTAGAACTTCTTGATTGGAACCTGGAAAGCCATTCCTATAAATCACTCCTATCGATCACCTTCCTCCTGCCTTAAATCTTCCCTGGGTTGCACAGGTTTTCCATTGTCGTAACTTTAGTCACCTCCTTGCAACTCTTCTGTCCTGCCATCCTTCCCTTTCACCCACTTGTTGGAACTCAGCCTTGAATAAGTCCAGTTCTTTAGTCTGTGCTCACACCTGGGCAGCTGAGTGCTGTGAGAGGAAATCAAATCTGTTTAACTAGTTAGCTTTCTCTTCAGTTTTCTGCATGGGCATTTCATTCCATCCATAAGCTCCTTAAACCTGTGACATCATCAGTTTCCTCTCATCCACATCTTTCTCCCCTCAACTCTTAATTCATGAGGAAAATACACCTGTACCTTCTTAAATACATGGAGAAAACACACAGGTACCTTCCTCCTCCTCCTCCTCCTCCTCCTCCTCCTCCTTCTTCTTCTTCCTCTTCCTCTTTCTTCTTCTTCTTCTCCTCCTTCTCCTCCTCCTTCTCCTTCTCCTTCTTCTTCTCTTTTTGAGACAGAGTCTCACTCTATTGCCCAGGCTGGAGTGCAATGGTGCCATCTCGGCTCACTGCAACCTCGGCCGCCCAGGTTCAAGCAAATCTCCTGCCTCAGCCTCCCGAGTAGCTGGGATTACAAACGCCTGCCACTGCCCCTGGCTAACTTTTGTATTTTTAGTAAAGACAGGGTTTCATCATGTTGGCCAGGCTGGTCTCGAGCTCCTGACCTCAGGCTATCTGCCTGCCTTGGCCTCCTAATGTGCTGGGATTACAGGCATGTGCTACAGAGACTGACCTGTTTTTTTTTCTTTTTTTCTTTTTTCTAAGACAGCGTTTGGCTTTCACCCTGATTCTCCTGCCTCAGCCTCCCGAGTAGCTGGGATTACAGGCATCTGCCACCATCCCCAGCTAATTTTTGTATTTTTAGTGGAGATGGGGTTTCACCATGTTGGTCAGGCTGGTCTTAAACTCCTGACCTCAGGTGATCTGCCTGCCTCAGCCTCCCAAAGTGCTGAGATTATAGGTGTGAGCCAGTGCGCCTGGCCTCCTGTTTCTTAAATATTAGTGTTTTTTGATTTCTGCCTTTGGCTATCTTTTTTTTTTTTTGAGACAGGATCTCAGTCTGTCACCCTGGCCGGAGTGCAGTGGCCTGATTTTGGCTAACTGCAGCCTTGACTTCCCTGACTCAGGTGATCCTCCTACCTCAGCCTCCTGAGGAGGTGGGATTACAAGCATGTGCCATCATGCCTGGCTAATTTTTTAGTTTTTGTAGAGATGGGCCCACTATGTTGCCCAGGCTGGTGTCGAACTCCTGGGCTCAAGGGATCCTCCTGCCTCCGCCTCCCAAAATGCCGTGATTACAGGTGTGAGCTGCTGCGCCCAGCCCCTTCGGCTATCTTTGCTCCTCATTCTGTCTAGTTTCCCATGGGATTTCTGTCACTCCCATGAATTTATCACTGACAATTTCCAAGTCGATAGCTCTAGCTCAGATCACTGCAAAGGCTCACATTCACATATCCAACTGTCTACTAGAGAACTCCACTTAGATGTTTCCCATGAACGCCACAAATGCAACATGTCAAAAATGAAACGCGGGCCGGGTGCAGTGGCTCACGCCTGTAATCCCAGCACTTTGGGAGGCTGAGGCGGGCAGATCACGAGGTCAAGAGATTGAGACCATCCTGGCCAACATGGTGAAATCCCGTCTCTACTAAAAAAAAAAAAAAAAAAAAAGAACAATACAAAAATTAGCTGGGCATTGTGGCACGTGCCCATAGTCCCAACTACTCGGGAGGCTGAGGCAGGAGAATCGTTTGAACTCGGGAGGCGGAGGTTGCAGTGAGCCAAGATTGCACCACTGCACACCAGCCTGGCCAGCCTGGGCAACAAGAGCAAAACTCCGTCAAAAAAAAAAAAAAAAAAAAAAAAAAATTCAAACGCATAACCTCTACTCCTCAGCCCCTTTCTGTCTTTAATTCCTGGGTTTCTGCATGCAGTTAATCAGTCCTTACCTCATTTACCCAAATCAGAGATCAAGTGTCAGCTGAGGCAGATGTCCTTTGGGTCTTAACCATGCTATTGCATTCCTGCCTGTTGCCAATGGCCTGTATTGGTATCTTTTTTGCCTAAGGACCTTTTAGAAAGCAGCAAAAGGCTGCTCTGGTTTGTGCAGAACAAGCTAGAAATGCCGAGGAAATAAAGCCATTGGCCAGTGATTCGTGGGAATTGGTTTATAAATGCCCCAGCTCCTCACCCACTTGGGTGGGACAACTGAGGCATTTGTTTTATCCCATTTCGCAGGATGTCCCCATGGAATATGCTCCAGGCATTCACAGCATAGTTGGCTAATGGGGCCAACCCTTGATTGGCTGCTTTTCCTTCTTCATTTCACTTTCCTACCAATATTCCCCATTCTTTACAGATAAACTACTTGCATTTGAATCCTTGCCTTGAGGTTTGTTCCTGGAGAAAACCAAAGTAAGACACCATTCTTCTTTGCACTCTCTTCCTTTCCCTTTCTTCCAGTCAATCACCAAGTTCTATTAATTCTACCTCATAATGATCTTGAAAAGCTAGCCATTTCTCTTCAGTCCCACTGCCGCTAGCCACGTTCCCACTGCCGTCACCTGTAGCCTGCAACACTGCTCCGTCTCCTACCTGCCTCCCTCCAATTCGTTCCCCTTTGACCTTTTTTCTTTTTCCAGGCAGTGACCATTTAAGTATGCAAATTTGACTATATTACCACTACCCTGGGCTTCTCAGGTCTCAATTAACATGTAACTTCGTGGGAGAAGCTTTCCTCAATTTTCTTTCAATTCTAAGTACCTATTCAAAAGAATTAGCTTGTCATTTCTCTTTTAGAGCACCTCGCACACTATATGGTGATTCTTTTTTTTTTTTTTTTTTTTTGAGACGGAGTCTCACTCTGTGGCTCAGGCTGGAGTGCAGTGGCACGATCTCAGCTCACTGCAAACTCTGCCTCCTGGGTTCACACCATTCTCCTGCCTCAGCCTCCAGAGTAGCTGGGACTACAGGAGCCCACCACCACGCCTGGCTAATTTTGTTTTTGTATTTTTAGTAGAGACGGGGTTTCACCATGTTAGCCAGGATGGTCTCGATCTCCTGACCTCATGATCCGCCTGCCTCGGCCTCCCAAAGTGCTGGGATTACAGGCATGAGCCACCACGCCTGGCCAATATATGGTGATTCTTGACTCTGAGTTATTCCTAACCAGACTGTAACCTCTCTAAGAATAGGAATGGTGTTTTTCTCTTTTTTTCTCCTTTCGTTTCCCATTTTCCCTCCCCTCCCCTTCCTTCCCCTCCCCTCCCCTTCCTTCTTAGTTGTTGTTTTATCCCATTTCCCAGGATGTCTCCGTAGAATATGCTCCAGGCATTCACAGCATAGTTGGCTAATGGGGCTGACTCTTTACTGGCTGCTTTTCAGTCCCTAGACTGCAACTCAACAGAGGATACACAGTGGAAACCCAATAGATCTTTTGAAAATAAATAAATAAATGCCATCTCACCCATCTTGGCCTGTTTCTGGAGGGCCAGAATCTCTGATTGTTTGAAAACATACTGTGATACCTAATGAACACGTTGTCAGTTTGACCTGTGTTTACTCTAGTGTTCCAATTCAAGGACCTTTTCTTCTATAAATGATGACTAGTGACCTATTAGGGGATATGAGTTCATCAGACAGTAGTAAGTGGGCATAGGACTGATTTTGTTAAACCTTAGTAGGTAGTTATTTCTGTTACTTGGTGTAAAAAGAAGTATGAGCAAGATGATGACTTAGAACCTCCAAATTCTTTACATTTAAGGACTTTAAAAAATCCTTTCTATTCACTCTTTTTTAAATTGACTCATAAAAATTACATATATTTATGGCATACAACATGGTGTTTTGATATATGTATGCATTGTGAAATGATTAAATCAAGCTAATTAACATATCCAGCACTTTTGTACTTTTTTTTTTTTTTTGTGGTAAGAGCATTTAACATCTACTCTCATCACATTTTATTTTATTTATTTATATATATATTTTTTGAGACAGAGTTTCGCTCTTGTTGCCCAGGCTGGAGTGCTGGAGTGCAATGGCGTGATCTTGGCTCACCACAACTTCCATCCCCCAGGGTTCAAGCGATTCTCTTGCCTCAGCCTTCCGAGTAGCTGGGATTACAGGTATGCGCCACCACGCCTGGCTAATTTTGTATTTTTATTAGAGATGGGGTTTCTCCATGTTGTCCAGGCTGGTCTCAAACTCCTGACTTCAGGTAATCTGCCTGCCTTGGCCTCCCAAAGTGCTGGGATTACAGGTGTGAGCCACTGTGCCTGACCAAGCATTTTTTCATATATCTGTTGGCCACTTGCATGTCTGCTTTTGAGAAATGTTTATTCAGGCTTTTTTTGGACATTTTAAAATCAGATTGTGTTTTGTTATTGAGTTTCTGGAGTTTCTTAAGTATTTTGGATATTAACCACTTATCAGATGTATGGTTTGCAAATATTCTGTCCCATTCCGTAGGTTGTCTCTTCACTCTGTTGTTTCCTTTGCTGTGCAGAAGCTTTCTAATGTGATAGAATATCATTTGTCTGCTGTTGCTTTTATTACCTGAGTTTTTGGGGTCACATCCAAAAACTCCTTTCCAGGACCAATTCCAACAGGCTTTTTTCCTATGTTTTCTGATAGTAGTTTTATAGTTCCAAGTCTTATGTTTAAGTCTTTAATTGGTTTTGAGGTGGTTATTGTATATGAGATGAGATCAGGGTCCACCTTCACTCTCCTGAATGTGGATATCTAGTTTTCCCAATACCATTTGTTGAAGAGACTGTCCTTTCCCCATTGTGTGTTTTTGGCACCTTTGTTGGAGGTCAGTTGATCATAAATACATGAAATTATTTCTAGGCTCTCTTTTTTGTTCCATTGATTTGTATGTCTGTTTTTATGCTAGTACCATGTTGTTTTGATTACTATAGTTTTGTAATATATTTTGAGATCAGGTAGTATGATACATTCAACTTTGTTGTTTTTACTCAAGATTTCCTTGGCTATTCAGGGTTTTTGTAGTTTCATAACAATTTTAGTATTGTTTTTTCTATTTCTGTGAAAAATGTCATTGAAATTTTAATAGGAATTGCATTGATTCTGTAGATTGCTTTGGGTAGTATGGACATTTCAACAATATTAAGTTTTCCATTCCAGGAACATGGAATTTCTTTTCATTTACTTGTGTTTTCTGCTATTTCTTTCATCACTGTTTTGTAGTTTTCATTATACAGATCTTTCCCTAAGTATTTTTTAATGCTATCATGTGATTATTTTCTTGATTTTTTATATAGTTTGTTGTTTATTCTCTCACAATAACGAATTTGTCAGTTTATTAATGCCTATTATTACTTGAATTCTATTAATTGAATTTCTACTGAGCTAGGCATGTTTGTGTTTTTTTAAAAGCTACCATCGGCTGGGCGCAGTGGCTCACGCCTGTAATTCCAACACTTTGGGAGGCCGAGGCGGGCAGATCAATCACGAGATCAGGAGTTTAAGACTAGCCTGACCAACATGGTGAAACCCCATCTCTATTAAAAATACAAAAATTTGCTGGGCGTGGTGGCAGGCGCCTGTAATCCAGCTACTTGGGAGGCTGACGCAGGAGAATTGCTTGAATCCGGGAGGCAGAGATTGCAGTGAGCAGAGATCACACCATTGCACTCCAGCCTGGGTGACAGAGCGAGACTCCATCTCAAAAAAAAAAAAAAAGCTACCATTATTGTTCCTACTCAATTCTACAAAATTCAAACTTCAGAACTTCTCTTTATCCATGTCTAATGCCTCTAGTCTAGACACTTTCTTTACTCATTGAGGAATATTCAAAACTTGCACTTGTATTCTAAATAAATAGATAGAAATGGGCAACTTGGACTCTAAGTTTTATTGTTTGTAATATAAGATTTCAGCTACAGGACACAAACCATTTTATTTTTCTCTCTCCTTTTCTTGTTAGCATGGGATACTTGTTAAAAGCACAAGTTTTAGGTTTTGTTTGTTTCTTTGTTTGTTTTGAGACTAGGTTCTGCTCCGCCAACCAGGCTGGAGGAGTACAATGATGGGATCAGAGCTCACTGCAACCTTAAACTCCTGGACTCAAGGAATCCTCCCACTGCAGCCTCCTGAGTGGCTGGGACTACAGGCACATGCCACTGAACCTGGCTCATTAAAACAAAAAATTTTTGCATACATGGGGTCTCAGTTTGTTGTCCAGGCTGATCTCAAACTCCTGGGCTCAAGCAATCCTTCCACCTCAGCCTCCCAAAGTGCTAGGATTACAGGCATAAGCTGCCACACCTGGCCTAAAAGCACAAGTTTTAGAATGAGACAGACAAGCCAGAGTCCTGATTCTGCTGATGATTAAGCTGTGTAAGCAGAGGCAGGTTACTTCCTCTCCATGCCTCAGTTCTCTCATCTGTTAAAAGAATAAAGTGATATCTACCTCATAGACTTTCTATGAAGCTGAGATAGAATATGTAAAGAACTTAGCACACAACAAGTACTCAATAATTGATATCATCATCATTGCTATTGTATCATCTGTTAGTTGGAGAATATACCCTTATATTGTCTTATTTAGTCTTTATAACAATTTTATAATATAGGCAATACTATAATCCCTATCTTACAAATAAAGAAATGGAGACCTAGAGAAGTTTAAGTAACTTGCTTAATAATAATAACAACTACAAATGATATAATGGACTTTGGGGACTCAGGGGGAAGGTTTGGAGGGGAGTGAAGGATAAAAGACTACACATTGGATACAATGTACACTGCTTGGGTGACAGGTGCACCAAAATCTCAGAAATCACCACTAACGAACATATCCATGTAACCAAAAGCCACCTGTTCCCCCAAAACTATTGAAATAAAAATAAAATTAAAAAAATAACTACAATAAGAATAATAACAAATAATTATAAAGTGCACACCATGTGTCAGATACTATTCTAAACTGTTTTCATATGAATTCATTTATTTGTTAATCCTAAGAGGCAGATCTTTTTGTTATCTCCAGTTCACAGAGAAGACTGAAACGCAGAGGTATGAAGTAACTTGTTTAAGGTAACACAGCTCATAGTGGTGGAAGTAGGATTCAATTTCACCTGGCTTCAGAGAATGTGCACTTAATCACTGTGCTATGCTACTGAAACTAGCCCAATTGTCCCACAGAACTGATATTTATGGTTTCTTTAAATAAACATAAAAGTTGATCCTCCCAGTTTAAAAACTTGAGAAAGTTACTTTTGTCTTATCTGAGTTCCTTTCTCAGGAAACCAACCATCAGGCCTCCCAGAGAGTATCAAGGAGCTGAAGCTCACCAGATCATTGCATCTGGTCAATGGAACACCAGACTCCTCATGAATCATGATTAATGAACTGACCACCTTCTTCTTGTTGACCAACATCTCTTCCTAACTCATCCATAATTCCTATTTTCCCTCACATGGTTACATTTCTTCCCTGCTTTATAAACTCCTAATTTTAGTCAATCAGGAAGATGGACTTGAGACTGATCTCCCATCTCCTCTTCTGCGGCACCTGATGAAAGCCCTCCTGGCAATACTCATTGTCTTGGTGTTTGGCTTTCTGTGCAGCAACAGTAGGACCTAAACTGAGCCTCTGATGTTTCAGTAACACTGCCTCTCTAGTTCTATTATACAGTGGCATGGTTTGTAAAACAACTAAGGTAATAAATATAAAATAGAAAGTTGAGAAAAACACAAAAGTACATTTTGATTTTAAATTTAAGAATATCTAATAGGTAAATTCCTGTCTACCTTCTGATATTATCCAGGGTAAACAAAACAAAAGTCAACATTTCACTGATCTAAATTCCTTTGAGCTCTCTACAATGGTACCTGTGGTTTTGTAACACAAATTGTCACAACTACTTATGCTTTTTCGAAGAAAACAATTTTAATTTCAATGTCATGGACAAATATAGATTTTATGTGGTTTTGTTCAACCTAGACTCAGGCTCAGAACCTTTGCTCCTTGGAAATACACTTGGAACTCTCCTGGAAAATGTTACCTTTCTCTTTCTCTATAATATTGATATACCTGTCACACTCTAGCAGGGCCCATGATTAATCTTAATGTGCAGGTGTTCCTAACTGAGGCTGGATGTTTGAATTTGCTTCATTCTATGCAGTCAGTTTTAATTTTGATTAATTGTCATCAGGAATAATAACTCCTCAGGGTAGATCATTAAGAAGCTACAAAATCGATTATGTTTAGCTACAGAATATGTAAAACTATTCACCACCACTGAAACAATCATAGGTGCCCTTTATGTTGCATGTACAAGGAATGCTTAGGTTCGTTACAACTGGGTTTCAGAACAAATTAAAATAGAGTTGGAAATGCTTTTTTATAAATAAGTTAGCTTTTAGATTTGCCCTTTCTTTTCCTTAATAAATTTTTCTAATTCTACCATGAAAATCAGTGACCATAGTTGGTAATCAGGGAAAATAAGAATAATATGCTTTGCATATAGACTGGGGAATATATTTCAGTACACATTTGCAATAATGAATTGGCAGACTCATGAGCCCCTGATGCATAATAAAAGACCCAAGCTTACCTACTATCTCCCACCCAAGACTATTGCCTTAATTGAGGTCCTGCTGGCTTCACTTTGCAGCTAATGCAACAGCCTCCTAACTGCATCCAACTTCCTCACCTCTTGTGTAGTTCACATTGCTACTACCAGAGCAATCTTCAACACAAATATCATAATCATGACCGTGATTAGAATCCTTCCATAGCTCAAGAGCACCTTCTCTATAGGATGCAAACCCCTGTTTGTAATATTCAGGGAAAACATTTTTAATGGCCTTCCATGGCTATACTAGTTAAGTCAAGAGATGGTGAGGTAATAGACAACCTCCCATTCTCACTGGCAAAAGGCAATCACAGTTTGTTTTCCACTCATTCAAAGTCTGCCATATAAAGGGTATAGCTCACTGGTGGAGACTTTAGTTGAAACATCAGCCATCTTAACACAAATCATCCTCCATGACTGGTGTGGCAATAGAGAATCATGCCCTGGCATGTGAAGGCTTTGCTCTAAAACTGGAACATTGCCTCAAGTCACAGTGCATTGGTCAGAATCTTTCCCATGGTCTTGCCCAGCTGCAATGGGGCAAGGAAACATATCTTCAATCTAGGGTGGGGAGGAGAATTGCAAATATTGGTCAGCACCATGTCTACCATGACGGCCTTCTATATAACATGTAAACTCTTCAGCATAGCATTCAGTGAAAGTCCTTCATGACTAGTCCCCTGCCCACCTTACTAGCCTCCCTGTCTCCAGTTTCTTCTTGATCCACTCATTTAACAATTTGTTCTTCCCACACTAGCTCATACCTTTGCACCTGACCCTCATTATGCCTGGAACATTCTTGCTCCCCTTTTTCATCTGGCTATCTTGTATTCATACTTTTAAGATTTATCTTAAATGCCACCTCTTCTAGGAAGCCTTGCTTGTAGCATCACTCCTTCAGGAGACCCTTCTCTGTGTGTCCCAGTGCATTTCTGTATAACTGCTATCACATCTTATTGTCACCAAATGTCCATTTCCTCCATTAAACTGTGAAGTCATTCAGGGCAAAACTTCTGTCTTGCCTCTCTACTGCCCTACTTCAGTGGATTGTGACGTTTTTGTCCTCTCCTTAGCTTTGAAAATCTGATGAAAACTCTATATTATAAACTATAAAGTCTAGATAAATTGTTCTAAATTTTGCTAATAATTTCAAGACGTTCTGAGATGCTCAATCGAAATCCATCTGTGGACCTTGGGAATCCAGGGACCCTTGGTTAAGAACCCTTGTACTAGCTTCTGGATACATCAAAATAGTTTTCATCTACCAAGTGCTTAATGTGTGGCAGATGCTGTTGTGACCACTTCACATGATTTACCCCATTTATTCCTTTATATGAATATAACCCATTTATTCACATAAAGTAGATACTATAATTATCCCCAGTTTACAGATGAGGAAACTGAGGAACAGCATTTAAGTAACTTGCTCAAGGCTATTCCTGAGCCTGCTTTCTTAACCACAACACTACATTGCTTCCCAGTCTCACTATGGTAATATACACAGTACTCTACCTAAAAGACACTGTATAAATATCTGTAGAATGAACCACAGAATGATTGCAAGCAGTAATGCTATATACCAGGAACTATGAATAGGGTTAATAGCATTCAAAAAATACAGAGGCTCAGCAATCAAGTTGAAACTGATTTTGCAAAAATTATAACCGAAGAAATTCAGACAGAGGAATGTGACGTGGCTGACTCCATTTTGTCTCTAGCCTCACAGGCTGGCTGTCTTTGCTCATTCCTGGGCATGGGCCAAGCTCACTTTGGGAGAAATTTAGTTTATAGTTTAAATAATAGCCCTTCCCCTAAACCAAGCTGTTCTTGTAAAACTAGTGAAAGGCCACCAATTTAGGATGAGAGGGGCTTGAATTCTAAATAATTACCAGCCATTATTCTAGAGCTCATAAGATTTGCAACTTCCACAATTACTCTTGAAGATAACATCACTATTGTAGAACCTAAGATGGGCCTCTTGACATGTCTTTTCAGGTTTTTACATTTCTTTTATTTTTTTTTTTTTTTTTTTTTTGAGGCAGAGTCTTGCCCTTGTCACCCAGGCTGGAGTGCAGTGGCGCGATCTTGGCTCACTGCAACCTCCACCTCCCAGGTTCGAGTGATTCTCCTGCTTCAGCTTCCCGAGTAGCTGGGATTACAGGTGCCCGCCACCATGCCCCACTAATTTTTGTATTTTGAGTAGAGTTGGGGTTTCACCATGTTGCCCAGGCTGATCTTGAACTCCTGACCTCAGGTGATCTCTCCGTCTCAAAGTGCTGGGATTACAGGAGTGAGCCACTGTGCCAGGGAGGTTTTTGCATTTCTGACAACTGGATGGCCCCAACTGGACCTGCCAACCAGTCCTGTGGCCCCCACCCAGGAAATGACTTAGCGTAAGAGAACAGCTTTGACTCCCTGTGATTTCATCCCTGAGCCAACCAGTCAGCACGCCTGACTCACTGGCCCCTACCCATCAAATTATCCTTAAAAGCTCCAATCCTGGAATTCTCAGGGAGACTGATCTGAATAATAAAAAAACTCCGGTCTCCCATACAGCTGGCTCTGTGTGAATTAAGTTCTTTCTCTATTGCAATTCCCCTGTCTTGATAAATCAACTCTCTCTAGGCAGCGGGCAAGAGGAACCTGCTGGGTGGTTACAAAATGGTGTGTAAATGCTTTGAGCTTTCTCAGTGGAGTAGATAACGCAAGGTATACACTACTCCAACCTTCAGGTAGCTTTAAGGTTAAGGGGTGAACAGGTAAAGAACTTTCATTGAATACTTACTACATGCCTGATACTAAGTTTGGTACTTTCTCAACAGACCACAACATAAAATAGTGCCAGTAGACCTTGGTATATAATTGAATTTTGAGTTCAATATTGACCCTGAATATTGAATGGGAAAAATGGGAAGGACTGAACGGGAAAAAGTAAAATGTAATGTTCTCCAAGACGGGCATTATTTAAACCACGGTTGGTAAAAATGTAACTGCTGTCTCTTTGGACATCAACCAGTGGAAGTTTTACTGTTAGAATGGAGAAAGGTTAAGCAATTAGGGGTGGGCCTTTCTTTTTATAAAGATAGGCCTTTCAAGTCTTTGGTGATAAGAAAGAGTTCTACAATTACAGTCCAGTGCGAGCAGGACGAGCTTCACTCAAGTGTGCACACGAACACTTCTGCTTTGGTTTCAGAAAAATGGGAAAGGAAGGCAGGAAAGAGAGAGAAAGAAACCACTATGTGCCAGTAATCGCACTAAATTATACCAAATAGGGTCTCTTAGGCTATCTAGCCTAGAGCTCCAACTATGGTCAATGGTTCAAAGGTCAGATGCCTGGCACTTGGTTGGGGGAGGGGGCTGGCAGGAAGACTTTTCCTCCCTGAAGAAACTTACTGTCGGCCATGAAATTTACAGGCAGTGACTCACGCCTGTAATCCCAGCACTTTGGGAAGCTGAGGCAGGTGGATCACAAGGTCAAGAGTTTGAGACCAGCCTGGCTAACATGGTGAAACTCCCTCTCTACTAAAAATACAAAAATTAGCTGGGCATGGTAGTGCATGCCTGTAGTCCCAGCTACTGGGGAGGCTGAGGCAGAAGAATCGCTTGAACCCAGGAGGCAGAGGTTGTGGTGAGCCGAGATCATGCCACTGCACTCCAGCCTGGGTAAAAAAACGGACTCCATCTCAAAAAAAAAAAAAAAAAAAAAAGAAATTTATGGTCATATGTTTGTTGGCTGAGTAAATGTCTTCTTTTTAGAAGTGTCTGTTCATATCCTTAGCCCACTTTTTGATGGGGTTGTTTTTTTCTTGTAAATTTGTTTAAGAGATACCATCTCACACCAGTTAGAATGGTAATTATTAAAAAGTCAGGAAACAGGCCGGGAACGGTGGTTCATGCCTGTAATCCCAGCACTTTGAGAGGCCGAGGTGGGCAGATCACGAGGTCAGGAGATCGAGACCATCCTGGCCAACATGGTGAAACCCTGTCTCTACTAAAATACAAAAAATTAGCTGGGTGTGGTGGCATGCACCTGTAATCCCAGCTACTCAGGAGGCTGAGGCAGGGGATTTGATTGAACCTAGGAGGTGGAGGTTGCAGTGAGCTGAGATCACGCCACTGCACTCCAGCCTGGCAACAGAGCAAGACTCTATCTCAAAAATAAATAAATAAATAAATAAATAAATAAATAAAGTCAGGAAATAACAGATGCTGGTGAGGCTGTGGAGAAATAGAAATGCTTTTACACTGTTGGTAGGAGTGTAAATTAGTTCAACCATTATGGAAGACAGTGTGGCAATTCCTCAAGGATCTAGAACCAGAAATACCATTTGACCCAGCAATCCATTACTGAGTATACATTCAAAGGATTATGTCATTCTACTATAAAGACACATGCACATGTATATTTATTGCAGCACTATTTACAGTAGCAAAGACTTGGAACCAACCCAAATGCTCATCAATGATAGGCTGGATAAAGAAAATATGGCATATATATACCATGGAATACTATGCAGCTATAAAAAGGAATGAGTTCATGTCCTTTTCAGGGATATGGATGAAGCTGGAAACCATCATTCTCAGCAAACTAACACAGGAACAGAAAACCAAACATTGCATGTTCTCACTCCTCAGTGGGAATTGAACAGTGAGAACACATTGACACAGGGAGGGGAATATCACACTCCAGGGCCTGTCAAGGGGTGGGAAGCAAGAGGAGGGAGAGCATTAGGATAAATACCTAATACATGCGGGGCTTAAAACCTAGACGATGGGTTGATAGGTGCAGCAAACCACCATGGCACATGTATACATATGTAACAAACCTGCACATTCTGCATATGTATCCCAGAACTTAAAATAAAATAAAATAAAAAAGAAACGTACAGTCTACTTAGAGAGACAAGACAGAATTTATTGAAACCCCCATCGCAAAATTATAGCTGAGACAGTGAAAGAGATCTGACGTAACCAACTCCATCTTGCCTCTAACCTCTAAGCTGTCCTTGTTCATTCCTGGTTGTAGGTAGAACCAACTTTGAGAGGAACTTAGTTTGTAGTTTATAGTTTAAAACAAAGACAATAATAGCCCTTTCCCAAAACAAACCCCCTTCCCCCTTGCCTGGGGACTAGACTGCCTTTGTAGGACTAACAAATTAGCCAAAAGATTAGAAATTATGGTCTAAGAGTCATGCATCTGGAGGCTACAAGGTTCTGACCCTCCCCAAATTGCTCCTGGATATAACATCACTACAGTAAAACCTAAGAGCAGTGCTTGGGATATTTTGCAGACCTTGCGCTTGATGGATCAGCTGGCACTACTGAGATGGATAAACTGGCTCATCTGATCTTATGGCCCCCACCCAGGAACTGACTCAGGGCAAGGGGACAGCTTCGACTCCCTGTGGGTTCATCTCTGACCTGACCGATCAGCACTCCCAACTCACTGCCTCCCTCCCACCCCTGCCCCACCAAATTATACCCTGATCCCTGAATTCAATTAAACCCTGATCCCCAAATGCTCAAATGCTCAGGGAGACCAATTTGAGTAATAATAAAACTCCAGTCTCCCACAAAGTCGGCTCTGTGTGAATAACTCTTTCTTTATTGCAATTCCTCTGTCTTGATAACTTGACTCTGTCTAGGTAGTGGGCAAGGAGGACCTGTCAGGCAGTTACGTTATGGCACACTACATTAGCAATTCTAACATTGTCCACGAGCAATTGCAGTCATACTCAGGAAGGCCTAAAAACAAGTAAAATAGATTTGGTGTCATTCATACTACATGTTTTTTTTTTCTTTTTCTTTTTCTTTCTTCTTTCTTTTTTTTTTTTTTTGAGGTGGAGTCTCACTCTGTTGCTCAGGTTGGAGTGTAGTGGCACAATCTCCGCTCACTGCCACCTCTGCTTCCCGGGTTCAAGTGATTCTCCTGCCTCAGTCTCATGAGTAGCTGGGATTACAGGCGTGCACCATCACACTCAGCTAATTTTTGTATTTTCTGTAGACACAGGGTTTCACCATGTTGGTCAGGCTGGTCTTAAACTCCTGACCTCAGGTGATCCACCCACTTCAGCCTCTCAAAGTGTTGGGATTACAGGCATGAGCCACCATGCCCGGCCCTCCATGGTTTCTAAGGATAATTATATTGTATTCTGCAAATCCTGACTCAGGAAATACATCTCCAGGTAAGCTTTGAACCATTTCTAGCCTGTGCAAAGAGGTGGCCCAGGTCCGCACAGGGTCAATGTATAATCCTAAAGCTCTTGAAGATATGAATCTGCATGCCTGTTTGGAGGTAGGTGGAGGAAAAGGTACCCAAATCAACTTCAAGGATCAAGGGTAGATGACATTGGTCATTGTCCAAGTTTCTGTTCTCACTGCTCAAGTTTGTGTTCTCAACAGTCAAAGTACTTGCAAATGCATCTCACAAATTGCTGTGATATTTTTCCTGTCAGTCTTTTTCATTGCTCTCACATTTATCTACATCACTGGCTCTAGATATCTTGGTTTTTCAGTATCAATATATTTGAATTAAGGAGGATGATTTAAAGAACAAAGTAATATGGGATTTTTGAAGAAAAATATTTGGAACTAAATTTGGGGGAACATTTCTGGTTTCATTGTTTATAACATAGAAACATCTTATATTAGCAAGTCATTTAAAAATATTTGGTTGAAAATGTTTTTAAAATGTTCTAATATTAGCTTGAATATTCTATATAACTATATTATATTTTTTGTTGTTGTTGAGATGGAGTTTCACTCTGTCACCCAGGCTGGAGTGCAATGGCGTGATCTTGGCTCACTGCAACTTCTGCCTCCCAGGTTCACGCCATTCTCCTTTCTCAACCTCGCAAGTAGCTGGGATTACAGGTGTGCACCACCACGCCTGGCTAATTTTTGTATTTTTAGTAGAGACAGGGGTTTCATCTTGTTGGTCAGGCTGGTCTCGAACTCCTAACCTCGTGATCCACCCGCCTTGGCCTCCCAAAGTGCTGAGATTATAGGCATGAGCCATTGTACCCAGCCTACGCTGTCTTAAAGTATAATGTTTATGGAACTCTTACTTTGAAATACAGTCAATTTCTCTCACAAGTCATCTGAAGGGGACTAAATCAAGTCAGCTTTCCACTGAGTTACAATCTCAGACTCTAATTATACAGTCTGCATCTCAAGTTGTGTTGTAATTCATTAAAATTCTTTTTGCCCCTTTTCAGTTGGATGCATTTCAGCATTCTAAATTTTAGTCTCTTCCGGGTTCAAACAAAATGTAGACAGTTAATAGAGCATATTTGTTTCTCATTTGTTTGTTAATTTGATTTTGTAATGATCTCTTTGTCCCTTCATTTCTGTAACCCATGGTGGTGCCTATCATAAGCAGTCAAAATGCAAATTTTCCTAGAGGCTGGCCCCTCCAGTCCCATAGCAAAAGAATTCTGATCCCGCAAAATGATTTGCATTTGGATGAAGGATTCCCACCACATGTATGAATTTGCACCTGGATGCAAATCCAGGAAGAGTGGGCTTAGGGGTGGGAAGAGGGAGTTGGAGTCTTTGGGGTGAACGAAGGAGGTATTACACTATGTGAAGACTGCAACTCTGTGCTCGGAACAGGAGTGAGAGTGAAGCATTGATTTTTGCCCTTCTGGAAGGTCTGCCTAGGTGCGTAGCCATTAGATGTCGGCAGGTCAACTGCATATTGTCAGGGCAGTCGAATTTATGTCAGTAGTCTGGTCTTTGGCTTTCACAGATCTCTCTGGGCAGCCTGACTAGGAGAGGTTATCAGGTCCCCTGCCTGCTTGGTGGGGGTCACTATTTAACTTCTTTAAACTCTGCTTGGGAATGTGTATCTTTTCTGCTTGTGGACCACATCATTTTTGTTAGTAGGCACCCAGGGAGGCCTTTAAGTATTCCTGCTAGGGATGTGTAGCCTTGGAGTTGCCAATGTGAAGTTTATCTTTGCTTTCCTGGTGTTTGCTATCTGGAGAGGATTATCCAGGGAGCAGTTTGGCTTAGGTGTGAGGCTGATCCTCTCATTTCTTCTCACCCAGTGAAAACATTACAAAACAAATATAATCCCATGGCAAGAGTAGACTCCAACAAGAAAATACAAGCCGTCAAGGACCAACAGTTGAGGATTACTGGAAATGAGATACAGTATATTTTTTCCCCCAATTTTTTTAGAGAAGAAAGGACTGTAATTTAGACTGTAATTTACCCTAGAATTTTACATTGTGTTTTTAAGATGTGAACTGGAGATTTTTTTAGGAACTATTGCTTGCCCAAATTCAAAAGGGAAAATAAAGCTAGAAATAACTTTGAATATACATCCAATTATAAGAATATGATTTTACAGGTAGATAGAGAGAACTTGATTTTAAAATTATAGATGATAGTGCAATATGTGTTAATAATGTAGAAATTAAATTAGATTGCTCATCATTTTTTTTTGCATTTTACTTAATGTAGTTTCACTAAATAGAGATTTTCAAGTGTAGTTCACTATTGCTAATGCAGTGATTATACTAAGGGTTACTCACTTAAGATAAAAATTTTGAGCTGATTAGGAATTTTATCCAATTACATTGGTCCATTAAAAAATACAGTATTCATACGTTGGCTAAACAGCAGATGCCTAAATGCTAAAATTATTGCTAGAAATTTAAAAGCTATCTCCCTAGATTTCTCATTTGTCCTTTGGAACATGGTGTATCAAAGGATCTTATCTGCAAGTTTTCTAAGATTTTAACAGCTCTCCCTTTAAATCCTTTCTGCAAGAGTCATTTTTTTGTTTGAAAGGGTGACTGTCATTTGGGCCTTGAATCCCTGGGAACCCTCTGGGTTACATTAAAGGGTCCTGGAATCTCCATACCAAGGATTATCAAGGACAGAATAATGTATTGCAGTATTTGTACTACTCTTTTTCATGTGTAAGTAGCTTTGTAATGATGAATAAATCCAGAATGTGCGGCTTTCATGGTAACTTTTGGTGTTCTCAATCAACAGAGATTAAAACAAAACTACTACTTTTGGGTAAAAAAACAGGCTCTCCTACTTGAAAAGCTTGGAAACTCCTAGAAACTGTGAGTAGAAAGTGCCACCAATGTGACAAGCTTTCCGTTTCAACTACAGTGCCTTGTGTGCCTCTGAACTCCAAGTGGTCAAAGGAGCCATTCAATTCCAAGAGTGACTCATGCTTATGTAACATACTGGTAGCAAAAGTGTAGAGCTTTAGGGTTGGTGGAAAAAGGGAGCACATTCAAGTCATCTGCTAACATGGAGTCTTTGAGTTTTTGCATTTTTTCCTACTTTGCTCTCAAATCACCACATTGGAGCTAAGCAGATGACAGCTGACTGTAGAGGTCTATAAACTCATTTTCATCTTGTGTTGAGCCAACCTGGTGAGCCAACCAGGACCCACTGAATCATGATTAAGGAGAGGACTCAATAAAATGCCCCCAACTCCGCCCCATTTCCAGAGCTGAGCTACGTTTCTCCCGCTTCAGATCATTGCTGGGTCAGAAAAACAGGAGCAAGGGGAAGAGAGGCCAGCTACTGGCAGACGTACCACAAGGTACCGAGGCAAAGTTACCAAGAGAAGGAGTCTTCGTTTGCAAAGGTTAGAATGGCTAAGTAGCAGACAGCACACAATAGATATGAAGAGTCCGCCCCATCACTCCGATACAAAGACCTAGAGTCTCACATTCAAACACAAGGGGTAGAGGAGGCATTTCTAATCATGGCCCCAAAGATGTCAACAACCAGGAAAATGTCTACTTACACTCTGAGTAGGGAAATAAACCCATTCATTTTATATGCGCCATAGGAGTTTTTATTGTTTATAAATAATTACAGCTCTCTTTCATGTTGCAGCATTCTGGGTGGAAGAAGAGAAGGGAATTGGGCCTGTTAACCTTGCATGTAACCAAGGAGCCGTTTATGACTGGCCAGGTGCAAATGCCATATCTAATCTTTCCCTGCGTCTGCCGTGCAGCAGCTGCAGCAGTTGGAGGGAGTTGGGGAGTTATTAAATATCAAGGAAATGTTTGTGCCAGGACTGTCTACTTCTGGGTGGTAAGTGAAATGTACAAACTGTTTTCTGTTTAGAAAGAGTGACAAATGTTAACAGGGAAAAAGTTATTCTTAGTGAGATCCCAACAATGGGGTTGAGGGCAGAGTGACCCGTCTGAGTCCAGAGGAAAATTTAGGACCCTTTACCAGTCTGTTGTCCCTATGGTTGCAAAAGCTTTTAAGTGTATTTTCTTTACTCCTTCTGGTTCTTTGATTATGAGCAGGGCACTCAGATACTGAAAGCCAAAGTGGATTCACCTGAGAAACAAAAAACTTTCTTTAATTCCTATTAATGCCCAAGGATATTTGAAAGGTTAATAATATCATTTGGGTAAAGTCAAATGAGATCTTGAAGAGAAGGTATAATACAAAAGGGAGGTTTGTATGAGTTATTTCTAATGATGTGGAATACTACAATTAACACTGGCTGTGAGAATATGAGGGTGAGCCCCAGTTCTAGGACCCTTTTTTTTTTTTTTCTGAGACAGAGTCTCCCTCTGTCACTGTCACCCAGGCTGGAGTACAGTGGTGCAATCTCACCTCACTGCAACCTCCACCTCCCAGGTTCAAGCAATTCTTCTGCCTCAGCCTCCCAGGTAGCTGGGACTATAGGTGTGCACCATCATGCCTGGCTAATTTTTGTATTTTTAGTACAGATGGGGTTTTGCCGTGTTGGCCAGGCTGGCCTTGAACTCCTGATATCAGGTGATCCACCCATCTCGGCCTCTCAAAGTGCTGGGATTACAGGTGTGAGCCCATGGTTATATTATGTAGTGGTGAAGACTAGGCTTTTAGTATATCTGTCATCTGAATAGTGTGCACTGTACCTTGTAGGTAGTATTTCATCCCTCACCCCCACCCCGCCATATATTTTGATAGATAGATGGCATCTGCAACAGCTGGTAATTGCATTAGCTAAATGTGACAGAAACCTAGTGACAGAGGCTTCATCAAATAGGAGTTGTTGTTGTCACATCTCCAGGAGTTATATGACTGGAGGTGCACAACACAGGGTGGATGCTACAGCCCCACAGTGGCATTGTGTCCTGGACTACTTTTCTTTTCCCTCTCCATCATTCTTCTAATTTGGTTTTCATTCTCATGGGTCTGGCCCCTTCAATAAACTGATCTGGAAGCCTACCCAGTGACTCTGCTTTCATCTCATTGGCCAGAACTGTATCACATGACCACCACTAGCTGCAAGTGATGCTGGGAGTTAAAGCACCTAAATTGGGTCCATTGCTACAGTCAAACTAAGGGATGTGTAAGTAAGGAAGAAAGTGAAAATGGGTATCAGATATGTGGTTAGCAGTGTCTGTCACAGGGCTCTTAAGAGATTCACAGATTACACAGGCTGGTGAGGACAATAAGTACATGGAATGATAGAGTCACCACTCTAAAGGATCTTAGGAGAGTGAAATAATAAAATGAATTTAACATGCAGAATTCAATAGGGTTAAATTAAAGTCTTATCCCAAGTCTAAAATGGTAACTGGACACACACAGAATGGGGGAAATGTTCCTCAAGAGCACCCTATAAAAATACTTATTCATTTTAATTTACCAGAAGAGTAATATCAACAAAGTAATATTTAACATTTCTTGCCAGGCGTGGTGGCTCACACCTGTGATCCCAGCACTCTGGGAAGCCGAGGAGTGTGGATCACTTGAGGTTAGGAGTTTGAGACCAGCTTGGCCAACATAGTGAAATCCCATCCCTACTAAAAATACAAAAATTAGCTGGGCATGGTGGCGCCTGCCTGTAGTCCCAGTTACTTGGGAGGCTGAGGTGGGAGAATTGCTTGAACCCAGGAGGCAGAGGTTGCAGTGAGCCGAGATTGTGCCACAGCACTTTAGCCTGGGCAACACAGTGAGACTCTGTCTCAAAAAAAAAAAATGTCCTGAATGTTTACTGTTAGTTATTTCATGTAATTCTCCCAGTAATTCTCTGAGGTAGATACATTATTATTATCCCCATTTTTTTAGAAAACTGAAAATTTTAAGTAGCTTGATCAAAGTCCTCCAGCTAGAAAGCGGTTTGAACTTAATGGCAGAGTCCTTGCTATTTACCTCTATATTGTATTGTTCCCCAAGGAAAGGTGATCTATTGTCTAAAAAAGCTAAGTAAATCTTGGATGCACTAATAGTATTATGACATCAATGTCCAGAAAGTGGTAGTCTCTCTTTTCTGGTCAGAACATCTGTGCAACATTGCTCTTTACTCTGGAGTCCACACTCAAACAGGAACCACTGTCCCCTTCCTACATCCATACCTCCTTTGCCCTAGTCTCAGAGGGTAAGAAGGACACTCAAAGCCAACTCTCTCACCCTGCTCTTGGCCCCATCTCATGTCTCCTCTGGAACTCCATCAACTGACCCTTCAAACTCCCATATCTTCCATTTATCACATTCTGCCTATTCTTTTCTCCTCAGCAATTAAATTTTTTTTTTCTTTTTTTTTTTTTGAGACAGAGTTTTGCTCTGGCGCCCAGGCTGGAGTGCAGTGGTGTGATCTCGGCTCACTGCAACCTCCCGGGTTCACGCCATTCTCCTGCCTCAGCCTTCCGAATAGCTGGGACTACAGGTGCCTGCCACCACGCCCAGCTAATTTTTTCTGTTTTTAGTAGAGACGGGGTTTCACCGTGTTAGCCAGGATGGTCTCGATCTCCTGACCTCGTGATCCGCCTGCCTCGGCCTCCCAAAGTGTTGGGATTACAGGCGTGAGCCACCGCGCCCGGCCAGTAATTAAATTTATTCAGAAAGTTTCCACCCCAATAAATAACCCCCACAAAACTTCATTTGTGGAAATGTGCACTTTGCAAACTACTGCTTCTAATGAATCCTTGTTAATCACACTTCTTAAAAGAATATTTAACCTAGGCTGTCTCCACCTCCTTACTTCCCATCCACATCTGCAGCTTCCAAGACACGTGGCCTTGGGCTCTCCTGCCTCTTTACCTACATGATGCTGTTGCATGACTCAACCATTTTGAGCTTCAATTTCCTTCCTCAGCTGCAAAACAAGAAAGTTGAAAGAATCAATTGTTTTCATTTACTTTTTTTTTTTCAAGGCACCTGAGGAAGGGTTTATGTTATGTGAATTAATCAGGGAAAGCTTACATAGTGGGTTTTTTTTTTTTTTTTTTTTTTTTTTTTTTTTTTTTTTTTTTTGAGGCAAATCCTCACTCTGTTGCCCAGGCTGGAGTAGAATGGTGCAATCTCGGCTCACTGCAACCTCTGCCTCCCAGGTTCATGTGACTCTCCTGCCTCAGCTTCCCGAATAGGTGGGATATAGGCGTGCGCCACCACGCCCAGCTAATTTTTGTATTTTTAATAGAGACGGGGTTTCACTGTGTTGGCCAGCTGTTCACGAACTCCTGACCTCCTGTATTTCCCAGCATCTGCAAAATACAAGCCCCTCCTCAGTGGCAGCTATCTTTAAAAGTCAAAGAAGTTTACAGATTGTATTATTGTATTTTAAGGGCTGCTCATTTATCTGACGTGGATCTAGAAAGCATTCATAAATCTGTGAAGTCTAGTTTTTACAAATGTGCTCTCCTACTACTAAATCAAGATAACTTTTAATTCCCAATGACACTGCGAACCTAAACTCTGTATAGTTTTATTGGCTTTCTACTGGTTTTCTCATTACATTATTCTTAACAGAAGAAAGCTGACTGCTTCTGCTTTTTTATACTTAGGAAATAATTTTGGTGGCTATAACAGTATTTAACTTATCATGGAAACAGTGGTGTGTTGAGTGATAAAGTGAATGAAAGGTGGCTGGTTCCATTTTGAATTATCAGCATATTCAAGTCCAACAGAGCTTAAAGGGAAAAAAAAATTATCAGCATAATAAGCATTAGTGACAGGAAGGATCCAAGGAAGAAAATCCACTGGCAGTCTGCATCTGTCCTGGGATTGTCATTCTCCAGCACTACATCCTCTGAGAACGGGAAAAAAAATCTGAATCGCTTGGTAAAACACTTTAGAAGCAGGTAATTTCACAAGGGCATGGAAAGCCTTAAGCATCTACTGCAAATGTAATATAATTATATTTCTAAACTTCACCATCTAGAAGATATTAAAAACACTGGTGGTGTTGGAAAGTTCTGATACTTGGTAATTTTAACTCTTAGGCCACTTCTGTATGCAGTCATTGAAGCAAGCAATGTTCTTCAAGGAAAAATCCTCAGATTTCTTAAAGGTAGAAGCGAAACAGTAATTAATTTAGTTTCATGTTATGGCACAAAGGATAATTTCTTCACCAGATACTTATTTGACTTTTTGCAGCTTTTGGCTCTTGACCATTTACAGAACATGGTGAGAATAAAAAATCACTAAAGAGAGGAGATGAATGGTATGAGAGGTGGGGTCCAGGAGCAGTGGGGATGGAGAGTGAGTAGCGGTATGCAACTACATCATTTTAGATTAATAGAATTACTCCAAATGTTAGAAAATTCAATTACATTTGTAGGTGTATTTTTAAACAGCACTTCAAACTTTTAAAAGCACATTCACATGCATTATGCTTTTGTGTGCAGTACTCACAAAATGTTTACATTCCCAGCTTAAAACTTGTAAGATAGGAAAGGTAACCGCTTTGCCCAATGTCTACTACTTCCTAGCGCAAAGATCTCTTCCCCATGCCACACACACACACACTTACTTAGTTTTATCTCTGACCTACATTATTTTCTAATTCCTGAAGTGAGAAGAGAGAGAGAGAGAGCAAGAATGGGTGAGAGAAAAAGAAAGACATGCAATTGAACTTGCTATTAAAATTAAATGGAATAGGCCGGACACGGTGACTCACACCTGTAATCTCAGCACGTTAGGAGGCCGAGGTGGGTGAATCACTGGAGGTCAGGAGTTTGAGACCAGCCTGGCCAACATGGCGAAACCCCGTCTCTACTGAAAATACAAAAATTAACTGGAAGTGGTGGTTCATGCCTGTAATCCCAGCTGCTTGGGAGGCTGAGGCAGGAGAATCGCTTGAACCCAGGAGGCGGAGGTTGCAGTGAGCCGAGATCATGCCACTGTACTCCAGCCTGGGGAACAGAGTGAGGCTCTGTCTCAAAAAAATAAAAAATAAAAAAATAAAAACAAATAAATAAAATAAAATGGAATAAGAGGTTAGCAACACTTGGACTTGGAAAACACTTTGGAAGCACATCCAGATGCTAGAAAGAGCCCTATGTTAATCAAACAAAAAGTATTTTTCCAAAAATAGACGCATTTGATGATCAACTTTGAAAAGCTAATAATGTTTACATAATGTAGAAAAATACCCAAGCTTCATACTTAGCTTTTTAATGTACACTTAGAGCCTACACTTTTGTGTATTTTACCAAATATTCTTCAAAGGAGTTATAGCTTATATTAAACAGATTTTTTTTTTTTAAAAGAACAACTTTAAAGTGTGCCATAGGTAAAAGAACCACTTTAGGGGAATATTCTATTAAACATGTTTTTATGGAGGGATCATATAGCATGCAATTATTTTGCAGTTACCTTTCAGCCCCTTGCTGTATAATTATTCATTTAGTTGTATGTGCTTTACAAATTCGCAGCCCCAAAGAGCTAAAAAAAAAAAAAAAAAAAAAAAAAATTACACAGAAAATGGTGATTATTTTTAGAGTTGCATGGTTTCTCAAAGTATTTAATTTGCCATTTAATTTGTTAGGTCTGAATTTATATCATGACCTCATGGTAATCATGTACTTACCGAGGGACTTCCGTGGATGTTGGGGTCTCAAAATATTGTGGGAAAGCACTTCGGAACAGGTGCAAATCCAAAATGATGAGTGCTATGTGTTCATACACACCCCTGGCTTATACAGGGATAGCAGTAAATATTGTTGGATGCATGCATGTGTATACACGTGCACACATAAACATACACCTGCAGGTAACTTAGGTCTGCTAAAGAGTGGTCCACTTCACAAGGGTGAGGAAACCTTTTACCCAATTAATCAAAGGCCACTCCACTTACAAAGCTACCCACATGTGTTAGATTTATTTCATGGTCATGGGGAGAGAAACATAAACATCTGAACTTCCTTTTAAAATCAAGAACAACAAACTAAAAATATTGCCATTAAATACAAGAAGTAAAAGCACCCAGTTTGGGAGGGACAGCAGGAAGCACACAGAGGACTACCTCAAATCTTTAAACATCAGAAGACTCCGCCTTTAATCTGCCTTGAATGTATAGGTATTATAAAAGGATACAGCTTCTAGAGCGGGGCAGAATAATTTGCTACTTGAGTCCAAATTGTGGTGTCTTGAAGCCAGCTCCTACTGGCTTATGAGAGCTAATTGTTAAATACCCAGCAATTTTGCAAACAGGTTGTAAGCTGTTGCAATCTTGAAATCAGCCATGATGGCAGTGTTTACACCACAGAAATTGGCAAACACTACAAGCCAGGTCTCCCTCCAACCCCCACCCCAGAGAGCCAATTTACCAGCACACCAATGAGTTCAAATATTATTAAGGAACACTTTAATGAAAAAGCCCAATTTTCTGATAATTCTTATGGGACAGAGTCTCTCTACTCACCAACTCTTAGACTTTAAACCTTCCCCTGAGTGACTCCGAGTCTAATTTGTATTTTTTCCTTCTTTCTTTAGGCTCTTCCAATCCCCTTGGAGCCTATCACAACTAAACACTAATTTGAAAGATGCCCATATTTGAATATTAACGGTTAAGAGAACAAGATTTGAATTCGAATCTAGATTAGACACATCCGGGTTTGAACCCAGCAGCCTGCATTCACCAGATGTGTGATTTAAACATTATGCACACCACATGCTTTTGTTTTTTTTTTCTGAAAAGAGCATGATAATAACTACATACTGGAGTTCTTGTGGGAATAATAGTAATATTTCCCTTACAGGGTTGTTGTAGGGATTAGATGAGTTATTAATTGTAAAGCACTTGGAACTCTGGCTACAGAAAGCTATATGAATGGTAAGTATGTGATGTGATACACATGTTAATTAGATTGATTGTGACAATCATTTTACAATGTATATGTATATAAAAACTTCATGGACCGGGCACAGTGGCTCATGCCTGTAATCCTAGCACTTTGGAGGTTGAGGTGGATGGATCACCCGAGATCAGGAATTCAAGACCAGCCTGGCCAACATGGTGAAACCCCATCTCTACTAAAAATACAAAACTTAGCTGAGCGTGGTGGCGGGCACCTGTAATCCCAGCTACTTGGAGGCAGAGGCAGGAGAATTGCTTGAACCCAGGAGGTGGAGGTTGCGGCGATCCAAGATTGCACCATTGTACTCCAGCCTGGATGACAAGAGTGAAACTCCATCTCAAAAAACCAAACCAAAACATCATATCATACACCTTAAATATACAAAAGTTTTATTTGTCAATCGTTTCTTAAAAACTTTGGGAAAAAGGAGAAAGTCCTATGCATGTACTTATAGTTGAATGTATTGATATGATTGGGAAGATTAAGATACTACATGTACCTAGGACGTTGTAGACACTCAGCAAATTGTAATTGTTTCTGTTCTTCTTCTTGCAGTTCTGCTATTATACAGAATTAATATTTGGATTCAAACACATTTTCTGCAGGAGCTGGAAGGCTGACGTCTCCCGGGCCATAGCCCAGCCATTTGTCATGCCTGATGCCATTTTTGGAAGTAGACCTTTAGTTCTGAAAATGAGCAAGCCCGAAGTGGCTGGGCCAGGAGGCCCACACTGCAGAAGGAGACGGGGCAAGGAGAGCAGCCTGCTCTTCCCTTTCTTTGAACTTACAGAACTTATTACCAGGAACTCTGGGTCTATAATAACTGTTTCTGACTTTACTCTGTATTCTCTTTTACAGAGGACTATATTTGAACCTTGGATACCATGGTGATAATGTTATTCCCTTTTTGTGCTTTTGTGGCTTGGCTGGGCTGGGCTGGGTGGAAGTTAGGGGGCTTCTGCATCACCTCTCCTCAGCTGTTTCACTTCCCTCTCCCTGGGGTAGTGGTCTCGCTTTCCATAACACTATGGCCCAGCTGTTTTAAAAAGCAACAATCTTGAATTGTAATGTTTGCCAATTTTTGTGGTGCAAATACTCCCTCTATGGTTGATTTCAAGCTGCTAATGGTTTAGTACCCAGGTTGCAAAATTCCTGAATATTTAAAAATTGTCTCTCTCACCACCTGACTCCAGCACACACCTATCTGTTAATATGTAATGGAGAGAGTCTGATGTAGGTTTAGGACATATGGCCTTGGGCTCTCCTGCATCTTTACTTACATGATGCTGTAGCATGACTCAACTATTTTGAGCTTTGATTTCCTTCCTCAATTGCAAAACAAGAAAGTGAAGGAATCACTTTCTTTTACTTAATTTTTTTTCAAGGCACCTGAGGAAGGGTTTATGTCCTGTGAATTAATCAGGGAAAGCCAACATAGTTTTTTTTTTTTTTTTTTTTCTTTTTGAGGTGGAGACTCTGTCGCCCAGGCTGCAGTGCAGTGGCACGATCTCGGCTCACTGCAACCTCCACCTCCCAGGTTCAAGTGATTCTCCAGCCTCTGCCTCCCAAGTAGCTGGAATTATAGGCGCGAGCCACTATGCCTGGCTAATTTTTGTATTTTTAGTAGAGACAGCGTTTCACCATGTTGGCCAGGCTGGTCATGAACTCCTGATCTCAAATGATCCACCCACCTTGGCCTCCCAAAGTGCTGGGATTACAGGTGTGAGCCACCATGCTGGGCCCATAGTATTTCTTTTTAAATGTGAAGATGGGAATCTGCTAGTAACTAAAAAGATCACTTTTAAGAAGAAACATTTAATCTTAAATTTAATGAAATTCAATACATATAGTTATCCATTCCCCTTCCCACCCCCTAATCTTGTCTAGGTTTTTCTTTAACTTGCTTCCTTATTGGGTAATAGTTGGAAGAGAGAAAATCAAAGTCACTTTGCGATTTCACTTTGGAAGTATTTTGATTTTCTAAGGCAAAGGTGAGGATATTTGATATAATTAGTTTCCTGTGTAATCCTATTTATTGTATTGCATATGCATATAGAAGTATCATTGAAAAGTAATCCACAGAATTCTCAAGAGTGCTAGAGAGTGTATGGCAAAAAAAAAAAAAAAAATCAGAGTAGAGGGTTTAGGAAGAGAATGTTTTCCTTCCTTGGTGCTGAAGAGGGGAGATTTCTAGCAAAGGAATTAAGAGCCACCCTCCTCACTGGACTCTCTCTCGAAGTACATAAGGAAAAGAAAATGTATACCTTATTCTTCTGAATAAATATCTAAAATTAACTGAAATTTATTAGGCATATAGAGTTTTGATTGACTTTGTTTCACAAAGCATGTTATCCATTTTTCCACCTCTCTCCTTTTTTTTTTTTTAAATTATTTGCTGTATAGTCTTTAGGTCAATGTTTATAGTTGAAAAATAACATTCTTTCCGTTATGGGGAAGCATGTGATTTCAAGATAATCTACAATGAAAGAAAAACTTTATGTTCTCATGTTGGACAGTTGGATGTCTCTAAACTTTCTTGTCTAACAGGAAGATGACTTTAGTAGAGACAGGTTTTCTCCATGTTGGTCAGGCTGGTCTCACACTCCTGACCTCAGGTGATCTGCCTGCCTCGGCCTCCCAAAGTGCTGGGATTACAGGCATGAGACACCGTGCCCGGCAGGAAGATGACTT
This sequence comes from Macaca thibetana thibetana, assembly GCF_024542745.1. NCBI lineage: Eukaryota > Metazoa > Chordata > Mammalia > Primates > Cercopithecidae > Macaca > Macaca thibetana. Next base: position 21,526,896 of record NC_065581.1, on the reverse strand, counting down.
TACATCACCTCATTCCTGTAATGAATACTGTGGAGACCTGCCATTTGCCAGGCAGGCTAAAGGCACTGGGGCCAGTGAGATAAATGTGTCATGCCCCTATCCTCAAAGAGTTCCCAGATTCACAGAGGAGGACACGAGGTGAACAAAACGTTATGACACAGGCGGGCAGTGAGTGCTGTAAGACAAGAAGGGGCTGTGGGAGGGTGTACCTACTACATGTGGCTAGACTGTCCCCACATATGGGTCGATCAGAGCTACATGGGTTTTCTCTATTAAAATTATTTTCTTTTTATTGATTAGTACAGAATTTTATTTTATTATTTTTTGAGACAGAGTTTCACTCTTGTCACCCAGGCTGAAGTGTAATGGCGTGATCTCGGCTCACGGCAACCTCTACCTCCCTGGATCAAGCGATTCTCCTGCCTCAGTCTCCTAGGTAGTTGGAATTACAGGTGCCTGCCACCAGGCCTGGCTAATTTTTGTATTTTTGGTGGAGAAGAGGTTTCACCATGTTAGCCAGGCTGGTCTTGAACTCCTGACCTCAGGTAATCCACCAAACTTGGCCTCACAAAGTGCTGGGATGACAGGTGTGAGCCACCATGCTGGACCATTGATTAGTAAAGAACCATCCCTGACCAGCCTCTCTGAGGACAGGTGCTTATGTTTCTAAGCGAGAATGATACAAAACATCTTGTATGAAAGCATACAAGGAACGCCACCCTGACCTGTGCTACTCGCTTTTTGAGGAATTTCCATGATTTTTCCCACTTCTGCCATATAAATTGTATTTTTCTGTTTGTATCTCATTTGGTTCTTTTGATATGAATGAACAATGTGAACTTTTGACATGAAAAAGTTTCTAGACAGCAGAGAGTTCAAAACTAGAAGAAAGAGCATCATCCCTATAGTATTGTTATTCTTTTAGCACAAATATGTAATTGACTTTCTGTTAAACATTGCAGCAAGTTAAATTAATTCGGTATGATTACAGTCATTAAACAAATGCCTGGTAATGACTGCCTTCTTATTTTAGCAATTCCTCAGACCACTGGGGTAATACCATACAAGACTTTTGCTCCATTGTCAGATTAATTGGGTTGTACAACCTGCGTTTCACGATAGAGCGTGCACACTGCCTTACAGCAACCGGATCATGATTTAAGCCTAGTGCTGAACTAATTTACCTTCCAGTTTTCCCTATTGCTCTTGCCATTCCGTTAGGTACAATTGACTAGTTCATTACAGCATACAAGTAGCTTAAGGCCATTTCTACCTGTTAAAAAAGAAGTGTGCTTTTCAAACCAAAATGTGGGCAGGAATTCTCCCACAATCATTCTCGCAACGTTGAAACCAGCCAAAGCGAGAGGGACAGTGATGGCTTTAACCTGTGCTCGCGTGGGGGTGGTCACCCTAAGAATTACCTGCCATCTTAGCAAGCAGGACAGAAACAGTTAAGTCCTAAAGGCTGTGAGTTAAAAACTCTGTCTGAGAGAAAAGCAACGTAAGATGTCCCTGCCAGGTGTGGATGGAGAAAGACTGCACTCCTTAAGCCTCTCTTTCCACTGAAGGTCATCTGTCTGGTGCCACCTTAGAAACTGGTCTGATTCTGCAGAGGACATTGAATGATAACACCCCGCAAGTCAGCTGACTGCTGTGTCAGAGCTGCTGCTTTCTGCATTATCGCAACTGCCAGCTCCAGCTCCTGCAGTTTCCCAGTCGCAATGCAGCAAAGCAGAGGCAGACAACTAGGCACAAAGCAACAGAGTTTTAAAGTTTTCTTCTCCTGCTACTACTTAGCGTGTCTTGCATGAGGAGTATTTACCTTTGTTTAGCCAGGAGCAGAGATGCAGCCTGAATGTACACGATGGCTTCTAACTTGGCAGCGCGAATTTTCAGCTGAGCAGGTACTGCTCGGAGACTTGTAACCAAACTGCTTCTGATGGAGCACGGCTGGTTTCCCACCATGTGTGTGAATAGTTTGGGGGCTTCTTATGCCACGCTGCTCTACCTGCAGGAATAAAGGCTAGGACAAAGGAGAGGATGCTTGCCATGGTTTGTCTGGCTGGGGCCTGTGCGAGCGACTCACCGCACTGATGCTGTGTGACTCCCCAGCTCACATTTAAGGCTGGTCACGGGGCTGGCGCAGATCCCCACTCCTCAGTTAGAGCACGGTTTAAAGGAGAAACCAGACTCCCTGATCTAAATCTTTCCCAGTCCTCTCTGGATGCGGGACAGCTGTCGACTAGCAGTGACACAACCAGCCATCAAGTGGAGAATCCTTGCGACTGCAGTCTGTGTGCAGGTGGAGCCCGGGAGAATGACAGTCTAATTTCGGTCATCCAATGGCTTTTTCTGATTTTCCTAAATAATCGTGCTCGCTAAGTATACAGTTGTCTGGATTAGCCTGCCTGCCATGCAGTCCTCATCAACTCTGGCTGGAAATCAGGGTGCCAGGCAAGCCGCCTTTAGCTCTGGCTTCTTTCTGCGTGATGCTATGCAGCTAGGATGGGTCACGCTGACAACAAAGAAGGAAGCAGAAAGCATCACTTTCTCTTCTCTTGTGATGTTAGCGGAACATAACTCTTCTTCGCAGTGATGCCCTCCTCTCTCTCTCTCTCTCTGTGTGTGTGTGTGTATGCGTGTTTTAATTCATCTAATCGAAGAGCCTAGCAAACATCATCATGGACGTGGTTTTTAATGATTTGGAAAAAGCAAAAAAAAGACAGCCTGTGGAGACAGCGATTCGAAACAGCGGCACATTTAGGTTATTGCCAATTTGAAATACTTGGTTTGTGAAGCTGAGCCCTAAGGGACAAGCTCGGTAACTGAGGAAGAGATCGTAGATAAAGAAATAAAAATGACAAGCGTAATGGAGGCTCTGCGAAGGGACTGTCAGAGCATCAGTTCATGGATGGCAATTTCGCCAGGCTGAGACTGAATAATTCATAGATTGAAATTACCCTGCTTTCACCTTTCCATTTAAACCGGCATGATCTGAATCTCTAATAAATTTTCAAGATAAAGTAAAATGCCAATTTGAATCTGAAGAGCTTTTAAAACCAGATGCTGCATCCCTGCATCTTTCGGTATCTTTCACAATTATCCTATGAGAACAGCACTTCATCACGAAGCACCATTACCAGGGAAAATTACTGTGATTACAATAGCAACAATAGAATACCATCAAATGATCTCTAATTTACCTAATTTGCTAAGACTGACTGTGTGGTTTTGATATCCATTGTATGTCACCATGCCCGGCACCCGTGAAGCTATCTCACACTGGAACAAAAGTGGCATCGTGTGTGTGTGTGTGTGTGTGTGTGCATGCACATCCTGCTACCTTAACTGTGAAAGCCTGGCAAAGAATATTCTCCTAGGTTACCATATTTCTTTCCTTTGGTTCACATTTTTGCTTTTTTCCAATGCCTCTACCCCAAACGTGTTTGGGGAAATGGAGAGCCTGTCATGGATGAGTTTTTTGATACAGAAGAGCATTGATTTGTTAATTTATATACCCACTTTATTTTAATGTCTACAAGCATGTGTTTACTAAAAGGGAGGTAGGATGCTGTTCTGGGAGAGTAGTTTTAAAATGCAGCCGAGATGTAGCATATGTGTTTGTTTCTTCCTTGAAACGCCTGTCTGTCTCTTTCAGGTTAGAAATCCTTTCCGGGAACTTTAGTCCTGGTGTGATGTGTCAGAAGCCTCTCAGATTACAAAGAAGCTCGGGAGAGACAATCAGTAATAACTCTATACAGCTTTTATTAAAAGCATGCATGTTCAATTCAGTGATTAAATGAAGCTTCGGTACAACTTTGGCTATGTTTATGCCTGCTCACTCTGGAGTAAAAGTCTGTACTAAAGAGAACTTTTTGGGACAGGCTGCACGGTTCATCTCAGGGTAATTGTGCCATCCTGAGAAGGTGGCATGGATCATAAATCCTCCCTGGAGAACAGACTGTAATCATTAATAGGCACAATGGCTTCTGGAATTTTACTTTCAATAGTATGAAGGTAGTATGTGGGTTTCTGCTAGTCAAGTGATTTAAGTGTGGTTATCTAAGGTAGGGCTTCGGAGGTATGACAACCCTCTGGGAGGAAGGTAGGTTTGAAACACACCTTTCTAACGTTCTGGGGTTTTTGCATGAGATCCTTAACTCTGATACGTTCCTCAATCCATTATCACAGCTTTACCCCTTCCCTTATCCTGTGACCCAACAAATACCGTTGTCAGAGCAGGTAAGTTGTGTTTCTCATCATTTGTATAATTGAATATGTTTTTCATTGTGGGCTTTCAGCAAGAACATGCTTTTTTATGTTATCTTTTCTTTCTGCTTATTGTTACTTTATGCTTATTGTTATTCTCACTACCCTTGAGATAACTCACAACTTTTTCCCCTTGTGTTTTTCTAAGTACAAATGAAAACATGGTATTTTTAAAAGTGATTTAAATATAGTTTTTGTTCCCTTTATCTAACTAAATACACTCAAGGTTTTAATGCTTTTCAAAAAGAAGGGGAAAACAGTTTTACTTAGGGAATAATTTGTTTAAAAATAGCAAGCAATTCAGTAGATATCAAGTATGTTGCTATATTGTTTTCTTTAGATAGCTCACATTTCTAATACTGAACCCATTATTCTTATCTTTCAAGAAAGAGGCTTGACTTAGTGACAAAGGACTTTTCAAAAGCCCACACTGCCTACGTGCTAATGTGTTTTTATTATTATTATTAAAACATAGTCTGGATATTCGGCAAAGGTTTTTAATTTCTAGCATTTTAAAGCTGTTCAGTAGTTGAAGTTTGAACAGAGTCATCATTGTTTGAACAGATCGGTTTACATGTCTGATGTTTGATACAGGAATCCTAAGATCATCTAAGAATACTTTCAGATCAGACTTTGTCACTTTCTTGGGTCTCATTAGAAACTAATTATATTCACTTGATAAAAATGGGTAATTTGAAGCTCATTGTTTGATCATTCAGGTATTTATACTTTATAGTCTTGGAAAATGTCTTGTTTCTTTAGGAATGCAAGTGCCAGACTATTAGTCTTTTACATAACATACAAGCAAGAGTTTACTATTGCATGTTAGTGCCTGATATTGAAATTTGCTTGTTTTGCCATAAAAAAGATAAGATCCATTATATAGAGCTGCTAACTTTAAAAATCCTAACTCCATTGTTTCTTTGAAAAATCAATTTTTCTTTTCAACTTTATTTAAGTAATTGAACATAAATAAACATAACACTTTAAAATACATTCATCAGGTAAGTTTTAATCCACTACTGGCAATGTTTTTGCTATTTATGGATATATCTTACTTATAATGCTCTGGATAAGCATAACATAGGTGAAAAAGATATAGAATCACTTTACATTTGCAGGTAATTTGAAAATAATCAACTTTGAAAGTATATCAGCATGAGTTAATTTAGGTGAAATCTTAGACAATCATGGGTTAACAGTATTTTGCAAGGTTTTTTGTTTTGTTTTGTTTTGTTTTTGGTGGGAATGAGACACATAGGCAAAAAATTATCTCCTCCTCTTGACTTCTGAAAACTCTCAATTGCTCGAGAACATCAGCTGCAGTTACAAAGAGTGATTTAAAATTTAAACACACAGGAACGCATGCATAGAGTCCACACAAATGTGTTATGCTTTAAGATAGAATGAGTAACAGTGCCACCTAACAATTGCAGTCACTTCTGGATATTAGTGTATTTTCTATTTTACCTCATTGCTAGCAGGGAACAAAAATCTAAACTAAACTAAAATTCTTCATAGATAATATATTAACATTTCTTGGCTATTTATTAACTAGTTAACAAATGCTATAGTGAAAAAATGCATTTTTACATATAACCAAATGGGATATTCCTAGTTGACAATCACAGTTGGATTTCTCTCATTAACATATTCCGCAAGAACAATAGCATAGTATATTTTCTCCTAAGTTTTAAGCATAGTAATAAAACACGCCTTTACCAAGTACCAATATTTGTGTTATACTAGTCTGCCAAAGAGAAAAAGGCAGGCAAGACAAAAGAAATAGGTTAAGATAAAAGAAAGCACTCTGTATTCAGTGAGGCTTTTTATTTTTAATGGCGTAATCAAAAAAGATTGGTTATGTTGTGTCTGGGTGCCGTCTTTTAAAAGGACCTCTTCTCTCTAGTAAGATTTTTTCCCAACATTTTATTATACATTTTTGTGAATATACAAAAAAGCTAAACAATTGTGAGCACCCATACACAAACCACCTCGACTCTATGAATAACAGTGTACTGTGCTTATTTTGTCACATATCTATCAAACTACCCACCCCTCTATTCACCCATCACTGCATCTTATTGTTTTGATGCACTTATAAGTAAGTTGCAGACATCAGTACACTTCACTCCTCAGGATGTGCCTGCTGAAGTGTTTCACTAGAATTCAACATTTGTATACAGTGCTTACCTTTACGTAAGATTTCTATGTGTATGTTGATGATCTGATTTTGGAAAAATGCACTGTTGTATTTTATATGACATAAACTATCTCTTTAACATAACGAATAGCTGGATGTAAACTCTCATGATTCTATATTTTAACTTGGAAGGTAAATTTGAGGATTTGTCACAAGTCCTCATTTATGACAAAGGGAAACCACTATGGTAGATGTAAGTGGGCCTTCCCCATCTTCAGTTGCTATGTGTCCCCCATCTCAGCCTTCACCCACCATGCCCAGGGACCACTGGTAAGTCACCATCAATTTTGGGATGGAGGAGGTGTCAGGCATACAAAAGTAATTCCCAGAGTCTATTTTTGTTTTTGGACCACCTTTCCTTTCTCTCTCCTGCAGGTGCATGAGAAGTAACCCATTGGCCTCTTGACTAATCACCAGCTTTCCTTCTACTTGGATTCTTCTCTGCCTCTTTTCTTTCCTCCCCAACTCTTCCCACTTAGCTTTCGCTTTTCCACTTTCTCCCTACTCCTACCTTTTCTTCTCAGAAACAAAGGAACAAATCTCTTCATTTTTCAAGTCATTCTCCTGCACTCAATTTCATGGATGCAAAGATGAGGGATTTAAATAATCACAAGAACTCTTAAAGGGATTAGTTTCTCTTGGTCTTAATTAAAACATAAATGAGTTGAGAATTGTCCTCTCAAGACCGCTTCAGTAATTCATCTCTTGGATCCAGTCATGTGAATGAGATTTACTCATTCATCTTTTTTTTTTTTTTTTTTTTTTTTTTGAGATGGAGTCTCACTCTGCCGCCAGGCTGGAGTGCAATGGCGCAATCTCGGCCCACTGCAACCTCTGCCTTCTGGGTTCAGGCGATCCTCCTGCCTCAGCCTCCCGAGTACTTGAGACTACAGGCACACACCACCACGCCCAGCTAGTTTTTGTATTTTTAGTAGAGACAGGGTTTCACCATGTTGGCCAGGATGGTCTCGATCTCTTGACTTCGTGATCTGCCCGCCTCGGCCTCTCAAAGTGTTGGGATTACAGGCATGAGCCTCCGCACCTGGCCCTACTCATTCATCTTTTAACTGAACCCTATACCAAGCTTCTCTAAGATTTGAGTTTGTTTAGCTCTGAAGAATGGGGACATTTGCTATGCTTCCAAAATCTGCTAAGTTTCATAGACTGCAGCTTCCTGTCATTAGCCATGGTCCATGGCACTTTCATTCAGGATCATCACAAGGCCTTATGCCCTTGGTCCTTGGCCCCCAGGGTGCAGACGTTTCCAAAGCCTTCTTCCCTAGGTTTTGGTCCACTTACACAAGGCAGTCACCTTCCAGGTGGCTCCTCTCTCAGGCCATTTTTCTTTATTCAGTTCACCATGCCTAAAGTTTTCATTGGATAGGTAACAATGGGTCTAACCTTAGCTGGAATTCTACCAATTTGCCTATTTTTATTAAGTAGTAATTGGATATGACAGACTGGTTAAGAGTTTAGGCTCTGTAGTAAGACAAACCTGAATTGTAGTCTCAGTTTTGCAACTTAACTAGTAGCATTATCCAGGCAAGTCATGGAATCAAATTTTAAGTTTCACTTCTTCAGAAGGTTGTTGTGAGTATTAGACGACACACACACACATACACACATATATATATATGAATATATGGCCAAGTTTTGGAAAAGTGCACTATTTTGTGTGTTTGTATGTGTGTGTGTATATATATGTATATATACGGCACACTAATACATAACAAGTATATCTATATCTATATATATCACAGTTTCTAGCACCTGATTGGTACTTGTTATGTGTTAGTGTCATTATAATAATCATCATCATCGTCATCATCATCTCAACAGAAGGTGCCATCATCCCTGAGTTCAGTTGGCTCTCCGTCAATTAGGGTCATCTCATAGATCCTAGCAGACTACTCTCTCTTTCTATGTCCAAATTTGCTTATCCTAATGGACCTCCCATTAAAGTTCACGTTTTTCAAGGTCTGAAAATATCCCTAGCTTTCAACTAATTGTGGGGCCCAATGAGTGACTACATTTGATAATTTTCTCAATTAGATTTCCAAATGAAAATTCAGGGGACAAAAAGTTAAAGAGATTTTGGAAGTACAGGGAAGTAGTATGGCTGGGACTGTCCAGGTGTTTTACACACAATAAATTATTGACGTGTAAATGTCATTTAGTCCAGCATAACATAATACAGAGCTCAATATGATGGAATCTGAAGCCAGACAGTCAATATTCTAATCCTGATTTTGTTGCTTAGTATCTGTGTGACCTTGGACGATTTTTTGACCCTTCTTTGTTTCTCAGTTTTCTTATACATATAAAGTAAGGATAATGAATGATACCTTTCCCATAGGGTAGTACTGAGGATTAACTTAATTAATATCTACAAAACACCTAGAAGAGTGTCTGGCACATAGTGGTGCTACGGAAGCATTTGTTAAATAACAAAGTAAAAATGAAAGATAGACAAAGTAATCTTTGAGTAAAGATTACTTGAGTAAAGTAATCCAGAGAGGTTATCAATTTGTTCTCAGTCACACAGCAAATTAGTAAAAGATCCACCATTCAGGCGGGGCTCAGTGGCTCAGGCCTGTAATCCCAGAAGTTTGGAAGGCCAAGGTGGGCGGACTACCTGAGGTCAGGAGATCAAGACCAGCCTGGCCAACATGGCGAAACCCTGTCTCTATTAAAAAATACAAAAAAATTAGCTGGGTGTGGTGGCGTGTGCCTGTAATCCCAGCTACTCAGGAGGCTGAGCAGGGAGGATTGCTTGAACCCGGGAGGCAGAAGTTGCAGTGAGCCGAGATCACGCCACTGCACTCCAGCCGGGGTGACACAGTGAGACTCTTTCTCGGAAAAAAAAAAAAAAAGATCCACGATTCAACACAGATATCCAAACATTAAGCCTATTACTGAAAATTACACATTGCTCAAGAGCTAATTTTGGCCAAAACAAAATACATATTTGTATCATTGATTATATCTCTAAAGGAGAAACAAAAAGTATTTTAAAAATACTACAGTACTGTTATCCTGATAAATATTTAAGTTTTTGTCTTATACCTTCTGTATTTTGTATTTTTCTTTCCACATTGTTATTTTATTCTCCTTTCAAGTTAATTTCTTATTCCCAACCAAAGTCTGTTGAGAAGGGTCAGTGCTTCATTTACATGAGGTAACTACTCCAAGAAAAGGACCAGTGCCACACACACACACACGCACACGTGCACACACACACAAGCACCATTGTACTTACTGTGCCAGGGAGTATTATTACAAAAGTAATTCGGCCGGGCGCGGTGGCTCAAGCCTGTAATCCCAGCACTTTGGGAGGCCGAGACGGGCGGATCACGAGGTCAGGAGATCGAGACCATCCTGGCTAACACGGTGAAACCCCGTCTCTATTAAGAAATACAAAAAACTAGCCGGGAGAGGTGGCGGGCGCCTGTAGTCCCAGCTACACAGGAGGCTGAGGCAGGAGAATGGCGTAAACCCGGGAGGCGGAGCTTGCAGTGAGCTGAGATCCGGCCACTGCACTCCAGCCTGGGTGACAGAGCGAGACTCCGTCTCAAAAAAAAACAAAAAACAAAAAACAAAAGTAATTCAAGTATATGAAGAAATCAGGAAAATTGGAAAAGTGCACGGAGGCCTAAAAAGGAAAATAAACCTCAATCATAGTCCCCCTACTCTTGAGACAAGCACTGATTGTCTATGACACAATATTGTGTGTATGTGTAAATAAATTCCGAGATTAGTCTTAAATTGCATACCCTGCTTTGCAACCTACTTTTAAAACATGAGAATATCAAGATCCTGTTTTCAAATCACTAAATTTTTTTTTTAAATTGAGCTCTTTAGTTGCTGTATATTATTCCAGTGTATATCTTCTCAATAGGATATTTAAGGTTTTTCTAGATTTATCATGAATGTAATCAAAAGATATATTAAAAATTGAATGCAACAGAATACATTGAGAATAAACTGTGCCTGCTTTCTAGGCTGTAGGTTCACTGTAAAACAACGGAAGTCTTTCTTTCCTTCCCTAGAGCCCATGTGGTGGGGCTTTGGGTTACAGCAATCTGGGTTTCTCTTAGTCCTAGGGGCAAGTTAACAGTTCCTTGTTTTCAAAAGTGTGCTCAAGAAGGTGAGTCCACTGGAAGTCCAATATACTGGGGAGTCCTACCTAGACAGGAAAGGGCTGGGGGCTTTGAACTTCTAGAAGTAAAGGGCACAGTATTTCAAGACCGCAAAGAAGGCTGGATTCCTAAAAGGCTGGTGGTGGCATCCTGAAGCTAGCAGAACCCTGGAAGAGCAACTGTGGAGATGGTGGGAACTACCCTGCGTCCCTGTGGTTGATTCCCTCCCCTCCCCTCCCCTCCCCCTCCCCTCCCCTCCCCTCCCCCCTCTTCTCCTCTCCTTTCTTTCTCTTTCTCTCTCTCTCTCTTTCTTCTTCTTTTTTTTTAATAGACAGGGTCTCTCTCTTGCCCAGGCAGGAGTGCAGTGGTGCCATCACAGCCCACTACCGTCTCGAACTCCTGGGCACAAGCCAGCCTCTTCCCTCAGCTTCTTCAGTAGCTGGAACTACAGGCATGCACCACCACACCTGGCTAATTTTTAATATTTTTGTTGCCCAGGCTGGTCTCAAACTTCTGGCCTCAAGCTATCCTCCCATTTCAGCCTCCCAAATTTCTGGGATTACAGGCATGAGCTCTAGCACCCAGCCTTTGTGGCTGACTTCTACCTAAGGGTCATGATGTCATCAGTAGTGGTGTTGCCCATCACCATATGCGTGGAAGCCTCATTAGGGAAACTAGGAACCACCTCTCCTAAATTCCAGTATTGTACATGCCCAAGGATTCTCCACAATTCCAAAGGATGGATAAAAGAGGAAAACTAAAACTAAAAAAAAAAAAAAAAAAAAAAAAAAAAGATTGAGCTTCCCACCAGTGCTGGCTGATGGTGATAAACCAGAATTGATTTGTTTAGAAAGGTTATATGGTATCCAAGCATCAGGAGGAATTCATGTCTGTTACCTAAATAACACTCTTCTTGAATGGGTAACTTAGTGTACCTGATTATTTACTTAAGGTGAGTTTATTTTAATTCCTGGAACTAAAGTGAACTAAAAAAGAGTCTGAATAGTTTAAGGCTTTTTGGTATATATTGCGTCTTATTTATAAGCTTTTGTATTTTTCAAATCCACTGATTGTTCTATTTATCCCTGACAAAAGGTTATTACAGAAAAGAGGAAAGCAAAATTAGCCAAGCTAATTGATCATTAAATATAATCAACCATTAAGTACAAATTTCCATTTATAATCTACCCCATTCCCGAAGACTTCAATTACTGGATTGCTTCATTGATAAGCCCAGGAGATAATCACTAAGTATTTAAACAAACAATATAAATTTCCACATGAGAAAGTGACATATACTTTATTAGTTAATGCAGGCTGCCAAGAAATTATCTAAAAGCCTAGAAACAGAGAGCACCAGAAGAAGAAGAAGTCAGTCTGATCAGGCTTCTCTAAACTTGCTTAACATCTTTTAGTTGCTTCTCAATAGTTTTAGGGCAAAACCCAACTCCTTGGCAAACTTTCTAGCTGTGTGACCTTGGGTAAGTTACTGGACTTCTCTGTGCTTCCATTTCCTCTTCTGTCAGCAGCAATAATAGGACACACTTCATGGGGCTGCTGGGAGAATTAAGGGAGTTAATACATGGAATGTACTAGAACAATACCTGGTACCCCTTGCACTATATATAAATCACGAGCACACAGCATGGCACCCAACATGTGCCTCCCGCCTGACTCTCCAGTGTCACACCTCCCTGGCCTCCTTAGCTTATGCCGCACTAGAATGAAATAAATACTTGCCATACTTTAAACTTCTTTCTTTCTTTCTTTCAGTCAGAGTCTCTCTCTGTTACCTAGGCTGGAGTGAAGTGGTGCAATCTAGGCTCACTGCAACCCCCATCTCCTGGGTTCAAGTGATTCTTGTGCCTCAGTCTCCCAAGTAGCTGGGATTACAGGCGCCTGCCACCATGCCTGGTTAATGTTTTTATTTTATTTTATTTTATTTTATTTTATTTATTTATTTTTTTCAATAGAGACGAGGTTTCACCATGTTGGCCAGGCTGGTCTCAAACTCCTGACTTCAGGTGATCTGCCCGTCTCAGCCTCCCAAAGTGCTGGGATTACAGGCGTGAGCCACCGCGCCCACCAGTCCATGCTACTTTTCTGATTAGAATGACCTTTACCACCTTCTCTTCTTGGCAAATTCTCCTATTCTCTGACCAGAGAATGTTGTGTTGTTAGCCCTCTCCCTGCAAAACCCTTTGGTCCAAGCTGGGCACCACTCCTGGGTTCACTGATGAGATTTAGCTGAGTTTATTTTAATTGCCCATGACACTGCTGTCCCCCACCCCCAGGTGAGCTCCCTGAGGTCAGGGAACATGCCATATTTATTGCTGTATCCCCAGGGCTCAGCCCAGTGTGGCCCATCAGCGGTACTCAATAATCATTTACTGAATGACTATATGTGTCATAGGATAATTAAGGGGGAAACAGAACCTTTCAGATTTACAGAGAGTATTTCCAAGCATTTCTAGCCACATCTCACTTGATTATATGGAACACAAAAGCAGAGATTGTTACCAGTTTTCCAGATGTGGAAACGGTGGCTCAGGGAAGTGAAAGGCTTTGCCCAAGATGCTGTAACATGCAAGAGGCAGAGGTGGGACTGAAGCCTTGACACCCCTCCTGGCAGGGAGTACTTTTTTTTTTTTTTTTTTTTTTTTGCATTACCCAGCTCCGTCTTTGTAAACCAGTCTTTGGAAGACACTATGCGGCTTTTGACAAAGGGCTTATCTCTCCAAGTAGGAGTTACAAAGTTAGAGATGGCAGTGTAAAACCTGGAAACAAAGGAGCTGGTTGGAAACGGGCAGTAGGCTGGTGAGGGAAAGGAGGAAAGGAGACCAGGGCTTTGGAGAAGTTATTTGAGGAGGCAGAATATGGGCTTCCAGTGATGAGCCTTGCCCCTGGGATTCAGTACATGGGAGACGCACCACCCTTTTTTACAGAGGGCTTTAGACCAGCAGAAGTATTCCTCATTTCCTTTCCTTTGTACCTGTGTCTTTATTTATTTTTGAGACAAGATCTTGCTCAGTTGCCCAGCCTGGAGTGCAGTGGTGTGATCTCAACTCACTGCAGCCTTGACCTCTCGAGCTCAAAAAATCCTCCTACCTCAGCCTCTAAAGTAGCTGGGACTATACGTACATGCCACCACACCTGGCTCGTTGTATTTTTTTGTGTGTAGAGATGGAGCTTCACCATGTTGGCCAGGCTGGTCTCGAACTCCTGAGCCCAAGTGATCTGCCTGCCTTGGCCTCCCAAAGTGCTGGGACTATATGCTTGAGCTACTGTGCCCAGCTGTGCCTGCCTCTTTAGACACATCAAAATCCGTCTCTGTGATTTTTGCTTATGGCCATACAGAGGCAATTTGAGGTTCACCAACCACAAGGGAAGTAGCTGCCTGCCTTCATGAGGCTCTGATACACTATAAACCTTCCTTTCAGAACCTGTGATGGAGTCAAGTGTGTAGCCCCAGCTACTTGGGAGGTCGAGGGAGGAGGATCACTTGAGCTCAGGAGTTTGAGACCAGCTTGGGCAATGGGGTGAGATCCCATGTCTAAAAACGAAGAAGCTGTGATGGATATTCCACTAGACATCTTTCTTTGCTAAATCATCATATTTCGTTTTTAGAAGATTGGTGGAATAGAGAGGGCCCACTGTTGACCACAGTTGTGTTTACGTTCAAGAAGAATGAATGCTCTTCAGAATTTCATGCCCCAGATACCAGTGAGAAAGGGGCAGTGACAGAAGATGCTTCATTTCATTATCCTTCCTTGGAGACTCATAATTGAATAACCTTTTATTAAAAGTTTTGTAAGGCCAGGTGTAGTGGCTCACGCCTGTAATGCCAGCACTTTGGGAGGCTGAGGCAGGAGGATCACCTGAGGTCAGGAGTTTGAGACCAGCCTGGCCGACATGGTGAAACCCCATCTCTACTAAAAATACAAAAATTAGCCGGGCATGGTGGTGAGCTCCTGTAATCCCAGCTACTCGGGGGGCTGAGGCAGGAGAATTGTTCAAACTTGGGAGGCAGAGGTTGCAGTGAGCTGAGATCACACGACTGCACTCCAGCCTGGGTGACGAGCAAGACCCTAACTCTAGAAAAAAAAAAAGAAAAGTTTTGTAAAGTTGAGCTGAAGGGTTCTCCAACTCCACCTTGAATGTTCAGTCCCTTCTGCATTGCAAACTAGGATCATCGTGGTTTTTTTTTTTTTTTTTTTTTTTTTTTTTTTTTTTTTTTTGAGTCAGAATCTCGCTCTGTCGCCCAGGCTGGAGTGCAGTGGCGTGATCACGGCTCACTGCAAGCTCTGCCTCCCGGGTTCACGCCATTCTCCTGCCTCAGCCTTCTGAGTACCTGGGACTACAGGCACTGCCACCACGCCTGGCTAATTTTGTTTTCGTATTTTTAGCAGAGACGGTGTTTCACCGTGTTAGCCAAGATGTCTCAATCTCCTGACCTCATGATCCGCCCGCCTTCGACCTCCCAAATATATTACTTTCCAATTGTCAAGCTGCTGTGACGTGTGTTATCTCATTTGTTTCTCACAACCCTGAACTTGGACTATACAGAGCTAAACCACTGAAAGCTGTCCTGATGGTGGGCAGGTAGATCAGACATACAGGGACTCCTGACTGCAGATGGGTGTTTATCCTCCCTTCTGTGAGGATATTCCTGCCAGGATGTGTTGAATTCCCAACCTGAGGCTAGTCCGCCGAGATGATTAACAGAAGCATGGATTAGCTATCCCTAGAACTAAAGTCTTCTAAAGTCATATTTTGAAGATGAGCAGTTGAGGAAGGAGAGGGACTGAGTGAATGAAATTTTATACCAGCCTCACTGAAAGGCAAGGTCCTCCTTTGAATTTTTGTACCAGGAGTGTCACCTGTTTTGGCAGAATAACCTTAAATGTTCGTGAAATGGGCCTGGCGTAGTGGCTCTTGCCTGTAATCCCAGCACTTTGGGGGGCTGAGGCGGGCGGATCACCTGAGATCAGGAGTTTGAGACCAGCCTGGCCAACACAGTGAAACCCTGTCTCTACTAAAAATACAAAAAAAACCCCCAAAACAAACAAACAAAAAAATTAGCCAGGCATGGTGGTGCGTGCCTGTAATCCCAGCTACTTGGGAGGCTGAGATAAGACAATCACTTGAACCTGGGAGGCAGAGGTTGCAGTAAGCTGAGATGGAGGCTCTGCTCTCCAGCCTGGGCGATAGAGTGAGACTCTGTCTCAAAAAAAAAAAAAAAAGTTCGTGAATTGTAGTCTCAAAATGCTGGGCCTTTGTGATAAAGTCGGTTGACAGGAAGAAGCCAGCAGTGAGACACCGGGTAAGGCGCATGGAATATGGAGTGGAACAGAGCCGACAGTCAGCTCCCAGCTTTGCCACAGACTCGCTGTGTGCCCTGGAGAAGTTGTTTATTCTCCCTGGAGCTTCATTTAAAAAATTTTTTAAATGTAGCTAATCACAACTCCCTTGTAATATGGTGAGGGTTAGCAATAGCATGTATTTTCAACACAGAACACCAGCTCATAAGTAGATGCTCAATAAAAATCTGTTGAATGGAACTGGGTGTGGTGTCTCATACCTGTCATCCCAATACTTTGGGAGGCCAAGGAAGAAGACTTGCTTGAGGCCAGGTGTTTGAGACCAGCCTAGGGAACATGGTAAGAGCCCATCTCTAAAAAATTTAAAAGAAAAATAGCCGGGCTTCGTGGCAGGTACCTGTAGTTTCAGCTACTTGGAGGCTGAGATGGGAGGATCGCTTCAACCCAAGAGTTTACAGTTACAGTGAGCTATGATTACACCACTACACTCCAGCCTGGGTGACACAGGCTGCCTAAAAAAAAAAAAAAAAAAAAAAAAAAAATCTGTTGAATGGATGAAATGAATTAGGGATCACTTATGGTGCACTTCACATAGAGCCTGGTGCATGGTGAAAACAAGAGCTTTTACTTATCAAAACTCTACAGAGGCAATAGATGCTAATAGAGTTCCCTAAACGACTGTGGGAATGTAATAAAAATAAGTATGTGTGAGGGCCGGGCACGGTGGCTCACACCTGTAATCCCAGCACTTTGGGAGGCCAAGGCGGGCGGATCACGAGGTCAGGAGTTCGAGATTAGCCTGGCCAACAGGGTGAAACCCCGAGACTCCGTCTCAAAAAAAAAAAAAAAGTATGTATGAAAGAGATCATTTGTTTGGCTATTGTGAAACCAATCTCAGTTCTCATTCTAGTTGCTAAAAAGTCTAAAAGGTAAGAAAGTCTCTTTTAGATCTTCTTTAAATGTGGTGAAAAGTCTTTCTCTTGCTTTCTGGCTAACAAGTCCAGGCTGGCTGGACTCTTTGGTGGGTTTGTAAAGTTCAGGCCACTAGTATACCAAAATTGCACCACATTTGCAAACCTCATGTGAGTTCACAATGCGGCATTGTCTTTCCTCCCCTGCGGCATGAAGGATTGTCTGGAAAAGGTTAGCTGTTGCCATTAGGGAACCTGGTGTAGCCAAAACCGAGGTGAAGCAGAAAGAAACCATGGGCTCTCAACAGGTTTGCCAAGTGATTTGCAAGGGTATTTACTTAAAAAAAAAAGCAGAACACACAACCTTTTATGATATTATGGCTAGGGAAGTTTTGTGACTCTCCTGTAAAATGCTCCCATCATAGTCAAGTAATTGATCAATGTTTGGCTTTCTCCAAATGCATTTCAATAAACTAAACAAATCTTGATTTCCTGATGTTTTACTTAAACCTCATTTTTCGAGTACTTTATTTTTTCATGACATACTTGAAACCAATTTTGAATAAGAGAAACAGCATTATGCTTAGAACCACTAAACCAAAGTGCCTTTGGAAGTTTTCCAACAAAGTGGATAGAGGGGGAGAGGGGCTGAAGGATGGAGGCACGGCCATCTTGTATTTTTTGGTATTTCACAGTGCTTTGAGAGGTTGGGAACATATCGCTTTGAAGTAGTGAATCAAATGATTATAGATCTAATGAAATCGTCTGGTCAGTCTTTAGGATCTAGGAAACTGAATGTCTAAATCTTCTAAAACCCATAACGGATCTTTCACAACTGGAAGCTCTTCAAAGATAGAGGCATCACTGTCTACACTGTCTGCCATAGTAGGCTGACCTCAGGGTTAAGAATTTTTTTCTTGTGTCCAACTGAAACTTCTCTTGTCTTCCAAATGAGATATGAAAAATAACTGATCCGTCTTCTTGTAGCAGACAAATAGACTGATGGGCCCAACATCCATTCCTAATTGCTTTTTTTCTTTCCTGCTTCTACTATAGAAACTGGGAAAGTGAAGTCCTCACTTTCCCAGGCTCCAGTGTAGCAGGAAGTGATGATGTGAGACCTCAGACTGATGTTCAGTGGATGACTACCTACTGGGAGGGGTAGTGAGGAAAGGCTCTGAATAAGCCTTTTGTTTTCCTGATGAAACAGGACCAATATGTCTGGCAATGCTGCTCTTCCTTTCCTCCTGTCTCAAATGCAGATGTGGCACCTGAAGCTACGGCACCATCTTGGAATCATGAGAGAAAGGCCAAGGGAATCAGATATATTGGCCTTCATCTTTCAGCTACTGAACCACTGCCAGCAACCAGTAACCTCCAACCTTCTAAGAAAAATCTACCCTTATTCCTTTAGGCCACTATCTGCTGGTTTTCTATTCTTTGCAGTTGACCTCGATCACATCTGAAGTACATCACCTAAAGATTTCATGTGGCTGGAGAGACATAAATCCATTCAACTTCCCAAGGCAGGCTATGTTCTCTCGTACGTTTACAAATTCCTCTTAGCCCCAATCAAATCAGGCTCATGAAGGGATTGGTTGCTTTGTTGCTTTCTCCATTTATCCGTAGTCAGCTTCCTCTCAGCCTCCCATTCCTAAGTCTGCTCCATTCTTTTTTTTGAGACAGAGTCTCTGACTCCAGAAACTTCTTTATAATCACAGAAGTTTTGTGGGGTGTGTGTGTGTGTGTGTGCCTTTTTTTTTTTTTTTTTTTTTTTTTTTGAGACAGGATCTCACTCTGTCACCCAGGCTGGAGTGCAATGGCATGATCACGGCTCACTGCAGCCTCGACTTCCTGGTCGAAATGCCCAGCTAATTTCTTAAAGTTTTGAAGAGATGGGGCCCCACTATGTTGCCCAGGCCGGTCTCAAACTCCTGAACTCAAGCAGCCTTCCCACCTCAGCCTCCCAAGGTGTTGGGATTACAGGTGTGAGCCACTGTGCCTGGCCAACAAAATTTTTTTTTTTAAATAAGACTCAACATATATTTATTTAGAATAAGCAAAATTATTCCCAGAAATTAAATAGTTCCTAAATAAAATCATTGAATTAGATTAGCTTTAAGGTACCTTCTAGCTTCAAATTTATTGTAATGAGCATTTCAGACTTCTGCTTGATGAAAGCACATCTCTCCAAATGATCAAGTGGGCTGCATGTGGTGGCTCACACCTGTAATCCTAGCACTTTGGGAAGCTGAGGTGGGCAGATTGCTTGAGTCCAGGAGTTTGATCACGACCAGCCTGAGCAACATGGAGAAAGACTGTATCTTCAAAAAATTTAAAAATTAGCCTAGCGTGGTGGTGCACACATGTAGTCCAAGTTACATGGGAGGCTTAGGTGGGAGGACCACTTGAGCCCAGGAGTTCAAGGCTGCAGTGAGCTATGATGGCACCACTGCACCCCAGCCTGGGTGGCAGGGCAAGACTCTGTTTCTAACAAAAAAAAAAAAAAGAAAGAAAAAAGAAAGGAAAGAAAGAAGAAAAGAAAGGGAAAAAACCAGTACGTTGACAGTGGGGAAGCCTGGCACACATTATCTTAAGCAGTTGAACTGAACACCACCTGTAAGCGGGCACATTGGAGAGGCATTCTATCAAGTCAGCCTCTGGTACACTTGAAAAGTGTGCCAGGCTCATGGAAGCCAAGAAAAGGTTGAGGAACAGTTTCTAACAAAAGAGAAGTGAAGAGCCGTGTTCACTAAATGCATTGTGTAATTCTCGACTGCATCCTTTTGCTATAGGGCACGTTATTAAGACAACTGGAGAAACTTGAATAGGCTCTGAGGATTCGAGGGTAACACTGTCAATGTTAATGTCCTGACTTGCATGGTTGTATTGTGGTCTAATAGGAGAATGTTCCTTCATAGTAGGAAAAATCTACACTAAAGTATTCTGGGTGATGGGATATTGGGTCGCCAACGTATCCTCAAACGGTTCAGAAAAGTGCTTTGTACTGTAGCTCATTACTTTGAAAGTTAAAGATGAAGCATTGTTTATAATGAGTCTGAAACCAAACCCAATAAATCCTAAAAGCAAAACCAACATTTTCCCATTATCAAAAAGCTGACAGCAAAATACTGGTTGTAGAGTTTGTACAAGTATAATCTCAGCTTTGTTACCGGATACAAGTATTTACTTAGCCTACTTGACAGACACTTACTAGACACCTAGTTATAGCAAGACAAGGTACGAAAAGGATTTTTAAAAAATGAGTCATGGCCGGGTACAGTGGCTCAGGCCTATAATCCCAGCACTTTGGGAGGCTGAGGCAGTAAGATTGCTTGAGGCCAAGAGTCCGAGGCTGTAGTAAGCTATGATCATGCCGCTGCACAACAGCCTGGGTGACTGCAAAGAGCTCACAACCTGGTTACCTATGCATGACCTCGACCATACTCCCTCCATGTGATTCTAAGAGGTGACAATATGCTAGCAGCCCTCCCTCTCAGCACCTCCTCGGCCTCCGCGTCCACTCTGGCGGTGCTTGAGGAGCCCTTCAGCCCGCCACTGCAGTGTGGGAGCCCATCTCTGGGTTGGATGAGGCCTGGGCCCGCTCCCTCTGCTTGTGGGGAGGTGTGGAGGGAGAGGCGTGGACGGGAACCGGGGCTGCGCGTAGTGCTCACAGGCCAGCACGAGTTCCGGGTGGGCGCGGGCGCGGGCTCAGTAGTGGGGGCCCTCACTCGGAGCGGCCGGCTGGCGTAGCTGGCGCAGGGCAGTGAGGGGCTTAGCACCCGGGCCAGCAGCTGCGGAGGTTGCGCCAGGTACCCCAGCACTGCCGGCCCGCATGCACCATGCTGGAATTCTTGCTGGGCCTTAGCCACCTCCCCGCGGGGCAGGGCTCAGGACCTGCAGCCCGCCATCTCAGAGCACCCTCCTCCGCTGTGGGCTCCTGAGCCGCCCCGACGGGCGCTGCCCCCTACTCCATGGCGCCCAGTTCCATCCACCGCCCAAGGGCTGAGTGCGGGCTGAGTGCAGGCGCGGCTCGGGACTGGCTGGCAACTCCGCCTGCAGCCCCAAGTACCACATCCACTAGGTGAAGCCAGCTGGACTCCTGAGTACAGTGAGGACGCGGAGAACCTTTATGTCTAGCTAAGGGATCGTAAACGCACCAATCAGCACTCTGTGTCTAGCTCAGGGTTTGTAAATACACCAATCAGTACTCTGTATCTAGCTAACCTAGTGGAGACTTGGAGAACTTTTCTGTCTAGCACTCTGTGTCTAGCGCAGGGATTGTAAACGCACCAATCAGAACTCTGTTGAAATGGACCAATCAGCTCTCTGTAAAATGGACCAATCGGCAGGATCTGGGTGGGGCCAGATAAGGCAATAAAAGCAGCCTGCCCGAACAAGCCCGCAACAACGTGGTCAGGTGACTTTTCACTGTGTGGGAGGTGTGTGGGGCGTGGTTTTTTTTTTTTTAATTATTACTATAAAGGTCTTTGTAATGAATCTGTTTGCTGTTCACTCTTTGGTTCCATGCTGCTTTTATGAGATGTAGCACTCACCAGGAAGGTCTGTAGATTTACTGCTGAAGCCAGTGAGACCATGAACGCCCCAAAAGGAAGAAAGTGCAAACACATTAGCAGACTGTAGACATACCATTTTTAAGAACCGTGACAATCACTGCTAGGGTCTGTGGCTTTCTTCTTGAAGTCAGCGAGACCCAGAACCCACCAATTCCGGACATAATTTTAGTGGACAAAGCGTTTGTTTAAATTTTGCCCTGAAACAACCAACAGCAGGAAGGAAAGGAAATTGACTCGGGATTCAGAATTGGCTTAATAGTTCAAAGGACAGCAGACAAGTTCATAGCAAATTGTAGATTTGTAGAACCGTGCTATACATCTGTATATGCTTGATATATTTTACACCTTCGTATATCTACCTTTTGGAGTGGGTGTGTGTGTAGAGAGAGAGATTTTATAAAATCTTTCTGGTGACTTCTCTTTTACCTTCACTGTGGAATGATGACACATACATTGGAATTAGGAACTGTTTATTTTATTCTGTTTTTTTGAGACAGGGTCTCACTGTGTTGCCCAGGCTGGAGTGTGGTGCTCTGATCTTGGCTCACTGCAACCTTCACCTCCCGAGTTCAAGCAATTCTCCTACCTCAGCCTCCCAGGTAGCAGCAACCACAGGTGTGCACCATCATGCCCAGCTAATTTTTGTGTTTTTGGGAGAGAGGAAGCTTCACCATGTTGACCAAGCTGGTCTGGAACTCCTGGTCTCAAGTGATCCACCCACCTCGGTCTCCCAAAGTGCTGGGATAACAGATGTGAGCCACCACACCCAGCCAGAACAGTTTAATAGCAATGGTCACTTCAAAAATTTCAGTTGTCCCGTGTGCTATTGAGCAAGGTGAATTACACTTCAAAGAAGAATGTGGGTTTCCTCAAATAGCCTTTTGCTAATCAGCAACTCGGCAAGGCATGTCCATTGCTCATTCAACTGAGCTTTTGTTTACACTTGTGAAAGCCAAGTCTAGATGCTAGCAGATCCCCAAAGATGTCCAAAAGCCCCAATGTACATTTCCTCCCTCACCAAAGTCATATATTAGGCGTAGCAATATAATTCTTATTAATATTAAATTAGTGTGCATAAAACAGAAACCCCTAAGGAGGTTTTCAGCTTAAATGTGCAGGAAGAAATCATTTTTCATTTTTGAGTTTAGACTTTAACAAGACGTGTATGTGACTGACTTATGGTTGCATAACCCGGATCTTAAGGGACAATCATTCATGTGATTGGCTAAAGTGAGTCTTCCTTTCATTTTGGTAAAACCACATTCTTATTTATGTGTTTATTTTGTACTCTATGTCAGTGGTCATGAGTTCTTTAACTTTATGTATTTGTTTAATAAATGTCTCTAAGGGCTTACTGCCTGGCATTAAAGGAGGCACTGAGATCCATCAATTGATAAGATTGCCAGGGTCCCAACCCTGAAAGAGCGTCCGTCTGTCCTGCATATAATAACCTTGATGTTGGACTGCGAGACCATATGCAAATATGGGGAAACTTGGGAGTTTCCCCCAAACAAATTATGGCATGAAATAGTGAAAATTTTATTGAAGACCATGGAAGTTAATACTGATAAACACTTGCCCTGGGTTGGTTACAACCATCTTTTATTTTCTTTTCCTTTATTTTCTTTTTCTTTTCTTTTCTTTTCTTTCTTTCTTTTTTTTTTTTTTTTTTTTTTCTTTTTGACGAAGTCTTGCTCTGTTGCCCGGCTGGAGTGCAGTGGTGTGATCTGGGCTCACTTCAACCTCTGCCTCCCAGGTTCAAGTGATTCTCCTGCCTCAGCCTCCTGAGTAGCTGGGATTACAGGCGTGTGCCACCATGCCCAGCTAACTTTTTTTGTATTTTAGTAGAGATGGGGTTTCATCATGTTGGCCAGGCTGGTCTCGATCTCCTGAGCTCGTGATTCGCCTGTCTCGGCCTCCCAAAGTGTTGGGATTACAGGTGTGAGCCAACGCACTTGGCCTATCTTTTCTAGAAGACCAGAGTGGATAGCCTTTTGAGAGCTTTTGAAATTCTGTTTTGTTGTTGTTGTTAAACGTACGTGCGACATAAAAATTTTGCATGTGCTTCACATAATGATCACCCTTGTTGACCAATTATGTGGTTTGTTTTCTCCAGAAATCAGGGTGGATTTTCCCCATTCCATCCATGTTCTTCCATTTGGTTTCCTTGACACTGAAGGGAAATGTCTATCAGACACTTGATTCAGACAGAATTCAAGTGAGACTGAGGTTAGAGAACATAGGAAGAAAGGGAAGCGAATTACCTGGCCCATGTGGGATTTGGCTTCATGTGAATATGTACAGACTAATAGAACCAGGAGGGAACCATCCATATCAATCCTGGGAGGCGGCAAGTTTAAGGGAGAGAACCTAGGATTTGCCATCACACTGGCCAATTACATGTGGTCTTGGGCAAGTTAGTTGAACTCTGTGAATCTTACCTGTGAAATGTGGGTAGTACTACCTATCATATAGTGTTGATATGAGAATTAAAATGAGAGGCGGGGCGGCCGGGCGTGGTGGCTCAAGCCTGTAATCCCAGCACTTTGGGAGGCCGAGACGGGTGGATCACGAGGTCAGGAGATCGAGACCATCCTGGCTAACACGGTGAAACCCCATCTCTACTAAAAAATACAAAAAACTAGCCGGGGCGAGGTGGTGGGCGCCTGTAGTCCCAGCTACTCAGGAGGCTGAGGCAGGAGAATGGCGTAAACCCGGGAGGTGGAGCTTGCAGTGAGCTGAGATCCGGCCACTGCACCCCAGCCTGGGCGACAGAGCAAGACTCCGTCTCAAAAAAAAAAAAAAAAAAAAAAAAAAAAAAAATATGAGAGGCGGGGCACGGTGGCTCACACCTGTAATCTCAGCACTTTGGGAGGCCAAGGCAGGTGGATCACTTGGGATCAGGGGTTCGAGACCAGCCTGGCCAACATGGCGAAACCCATTAAAAATGAAAAAATTGAGCAGCTCGGGCGGCGGGAGGAGTGGCAGCGGCCAGGCAGCCCAGTTTCGCGAAGGCTCTCGGCGCGCCGCGGCCCGCAGGCACCCGGCACGCGCCTTCCCCACCGCCAGGATGCCCAAGAGGAAGGTCAGCTCCGCCGAAGGGGCCGCCAAGGAAGAGCCCAAGAGGAGATCGGCGCGGTTGTCAGCTAAACCTCCTGCCAAAGTGGAAGCGAAGCCGAAAAAGGCAGCAGCGAAGGATAAATCTTCAGACAAAAAAGTGCAAACAAAAGGGAAAAGGGGAGCAAAGGGAAAACAGGCCGAAGTGGCTAACCAAGAAACTAAAGAAGATTTACCTGCAGAAAACGGGGAAATGAAAACTGAGGAGAGTCCAGCCTCTGATGAAGCAGGAGAGAAAGAAGCCAAGTCTGATTAATACCATATACCATGTCTTACCAGTGGTCCCTGTCTCCCTTCTTGTACAATCCAGAGGAATATTTTTATCAACTATTTTGTAAATGCAAGTTTTTTAGTAGCTCTAGAAACATTTTTAAGAAGGAGGGAATCCCACCTCATCCCATTTTTTAAGTGTAAATGCTTTTTTTTTTAAGAGGTGAAATCATTTGCTGGTTGTTTATTTTTTGGTACAACCAGAAAATAGTGTGGGATATTGAATTACGGGAGGCTTTGACTGTCTCGGGTGCCAGCTTAACATTCCATAGATGGGGGGTTAGTTTTTATATCCTATAATACAAAGCATATTAAATGGCAATATGGAGTCAGTCCTGCATTTAATGTCTTGAACATTTTATTTTACTTCTATTCTCATGTTTTTTAGTAGAATTGTTTCCTAAAGAAAACCACTCCTCGATCATGGCGCTCCCTGTCGGAATTGTGTGCACTCTGTAACATGTTTGGTTGTGGTCTTCCTGTTTGCCTACTAACTTCGTTACTGTGCTGTGAAAGATTACAGATTTGAATATGTAGTGTACATGCTATTCAGTTGTGAACTAGTGGGCCATACGTAACAGCTGACCAACATGTGAAGATACTGGTACTTGATAGCCTCTTAAGGAAAATTTGCTTCCATATTTTAAGCTGGAAAGTCACTGGAATAACTTTAAAAAAGAATTATAATACATGGCTTTTTAGAATTTCGTTACATATGTTAAGAATTGTGTACAAATTGAAATGTCTGTACTGATCCTCAACCAATAAAATCTCAATTATGAAAAAAAAAAAATGCAAAAATTAGGTAGGTGTGGTGGCAGGTGCCTGTAATCCCAGCTACTAGAAAGGCTGAGGCAGGAGAATCGCTTGAACTCAGGAGGCGGACGTTGTAGTGAGCCGAGATTGTGCTACTGTACTCCAGCCTGGTCTACAGAGTGAGAGTCTATCTCAAAAAAAAAAAAAGGTAATTCGAATTAGTGCTGCAGGTTTGTGTATAAAGGGCCTTACTATGCACAGAAATAACTTAAGATGACTTCTGTGTGTCAGTCTACCTAAGGTGGGTGTGTTCTGAATTACTCCATTTTCTTACATGTTAATATAGTTAATAATGGTTATTCAGTTGTTGCATTAGTAAGGACAAGCTAGGTTATACTGAAGTAAAAAGCAGCCCCTAAATCTCAGTGGCTTTCCAAGAAACAAACAAAAAATTCACTGTTATTACCATTTTTTAGTTAAGCAACAGCCCCACGTGACTTTTTAAGGAAGCTCGCCTCCTTAGGATGGTTCAGCAAAGCGCTTCTTTATCAAAAAAGGCTTCCATGATGCTGAGGCA
This sequence comes from Macaca thibetana thibetana, assembly GCF_024542745.1. Classification (NCBI taxonomy): domain Eukaryota; kingdom Metazoa; phylum Chordata; class Mammalia; order Primates; family Cercopithecidae; genus Macaca; species Macaca thibetana. Next base: position 21,500,756 of record NC_065581.1, on the reverse strand, counting down.
GAAGAGAGGGTTGTGTAACTGAGCACTGCAGTTAGGTGCTTTGACTCAGATATGAAATGCCATTTCCACTCACATTTCACTGGTAAAAGCAAAACATATGGCTGGGCCTAAACTCAGGGAGCTGACGAAATGTAATCCCTTGTGTTTCCAAAAACAGAACTGGAAATATCGACAAACAGCATTGAAAGCTCCTGGACTACCACAGTAGGTGATCTCTAGTGAAGAAGGTGAGGCAAGGACTAAAAGTTATTAGAATTCTAAAATTCTCAAGCTGCATAAATACTTTAGTGGCCACTCTAGTTATTTCTGAAACTGATACTCTGTTTTAAAATTACAAAGTTGCTGCTTATACATTGCAACTGGTATCCTTTCTATCCCAGTTTTCATCTTTTCTGCACTTCTGTGACTCAGAAAAGTGACAATGAATTGCACCAAGCACATAGGTAAGTGCTTACAACTCATTTGCTGGTTGATTAACGCCATCACAAAGAGCTCGTTTTGGTAAAGGCAACCGACTGATACATTGTATTTCATGTCCAAAGTCACAAGGCAGTGAGAGAGCCAGAAAGAGACTTTCATGCTTACTGCCATTAGCCACAAGAGTACTTTTATTACTTCCTTGAGAAAAGTTGGCCCCAGAAGAGTTATTCATGTTTGTTGGCAGTTTCCAAAGGTGATTACTGCTTTTAGCCTTGGACTATACTCATGCACAGAATATGAGAGGCAGTAATGGTGCAAAACAATGTCAGACACCATTAAAGAAAATATCGCAACTGCAGGACACTTCACAGTGTCTGCCCAAAGAGAGAGAGAGCACAAAGCTACCACACATCTTTCAAAACTGCTCACATGTTACCTTCTCTGTACAAGTTATTGCTAATCCCCAACAACAATTAATGGTTTCTATAGCTTTGTGTATGTTCTTGTGCTTAATAGTCAAATTTATATTAATAGCATGTCTATCTTCTTTACTGGATTTTGACCTCCCTGAAGAAGCAGATCTGGTATTATGCAGCCTTCTTACCCCTAACACCTAACTGAGAGACTTCTCAGGGAAAAGGACAAAATAAATCTTTGCTGAATTGAATAGAAGCCCTGCATTCACTTTAAACTGTAGTACTTGTCTCACCTCTTTGCTGTGTTTTAAAATTACAAACCAATATCTGTATGCAAAGAAGGAAGATGGACAGGCTGTGTTTGTAGTCTCAGTCCAATGCACGTATCCTGCCAAGAGAGAAAATTTGATTCCATTTTGGAGCTGAGGCCTCAGGTCCAATTTAATTTGATCCCCATATGACCAGGCTGATTAATCGTCAGGTCTAGCCTTTCTTCACAGTAAACCTCAATCCCTCGTAATTTGCCATGAAACTGGAGGGAGTTGGCTGTTTCAGGCATGAATAGCATAGTTCTTGTTCAAACCTCCCCAGGCCTTATTTAGGCAAGGTGGGGACGGGCTGGCTGCCCTGCAGAGGAGCAGGTGTAATGAGGATTAGGTCACATGGTGGGAAGGGGGCTCAGTGGGCAGGCATCTGGTGAAATCCCAGGTGTGTGTGAGTTGGCAGGGGCACAAAGAGAGGGGAGCTGCAAACAGCTCAAAGTCCCTGGCTGTGCAGCTGCTTGTTTGGCACTTGCCTAGGACCCACCTGTAGTGTTGATGGGCACAACCCACTCCTAGGAGCAAGGAAACATGAAAGGTCTTCTGTTAGCTGCAGGGGCCCCGCCCCTTCAAGGGAAGGCTGGAGGGCCCAAGCATGCCCACGGGCTACTGGGCAACCAGCTCCCTGCACTTTGCAATGCTTAAGACAGGGCAGGGCTGGTTATTCTTTTTCACAAGACAGTACTTGGGGGACTAAGACAAAAATACATATTATCGTTCCATTCAGAGGCCTATTCCCAAGTATACCTAGAAAATAAGTGAAAGACAAAAACAAAACCCTGAGTTGGAGAGTAAGTCAACAGGCAGAGATACTCAGAGAAAAAACAAAAAAACAGGCTCAAGGCCAAGAGGCAAAAATAAAAGATGATCCCTTCTCCTGGGCTGTGGGTGGAGAGCTCGTGTAAACAAACTCAGCATAACAAGCCCTTCTTAATCTGTTTCTGTCCCTCTGCTAATCACTTCTGTGGTTTTTGCAAGACAGAATCTAGTCTCAGTGCTGAGGCTAGTGTTACAGATTTAGTGGGCGTGAATTATGGAACTTCTCTTGATCTCCAAGGACAAAAGAAAACTGCTGGCCACAAATCCAAACAACTGTTGTTCATGCAGGTGGAACAGCAATCTCCTTCAAGTGTACAGGCTGGAAAAGAGTCCAGATCTCTTATCTTCATACTAAGGCCAACCTCCAGAAAAATTATGAAGCAGGTTAAAGCCATTCTTGACTACTTACTGCTCTAATGTGGCTTCTCCCATCTCTGCTTTTAAGTACAAATAGTAGAACCTGCTGATTTGCTTACATGTGGCATCAATCCCCCCCGTTCTTCCCACTAACAGAGTCCCAGTCCGGGGGCAAGAGAACAATGACAATGTGCACAGTTAACACATCCTCTCCTATCCAGACTCTGTGCATCTGGGCATGGCTATGTGACTTTTACTCTCAGGGAGACGTAAGCAGAGGATTCTGGGAAAGATTTCTTGATATAGGCAGCACCCTGAATTTTCCCTTTTTTTCTAGCTGGAATGCAGATGAGGTATCTAAAATACATCTTCCGGCTGACCATGGTGGCTCATGCCTGTAATCCCAGCACTTTGGGAGGCCGAGGTGGGCGGATCACCTGAGGTAGGGGGTTCGAGACCAGCCTGGCTAACATGGTGAAACCCTGTCTCTACTAAAAATGAAAAACTTAGCCGGGCATGGTGGTATGCTCCTGCAATCCCAGCTACTCGGGAGGCTGAGGCAGGAGAATCACTTGAACCCGGGAGACAGAGGTTGCATTGAGCTGAGATCAGGCCACTGCATGCCAGCCTGGGTGACACAGTGAGACTCCTTCTTAAAAAAAAAAAAAAAAAAAAAAAAAAATAAATAAAATAAAATACATGTTGCTTCCAGAGATGAAAGCCGTATGTTCAAGATGGCAAAGCAGGGAAGCAGAAAGAGCCTGGATGCTTATTGGCATTGCTGGTACTATGGTGCTAGCCCTGACTGCCTAACCCCAGATCTTTTGCTATGGAGGATAACCCTGTAGCTCTCAAACTGGAGTGGGCACATGAATCACCTGGGGGTCTCATAGAACCACAGATTCATGGGCCCTTCTTGAGAGTGTCTGATTCCAAAGGTCTGAGGTGGGGTCCTGAGCCTTGTATTCCTAACAAATTTCCAGAGGATGCTGCTGCCACTGGTTGGAGACCACGCTTTGAGAACCACTTGTATAACCGAATAGCCACTTGTTGAAGCCACTGTTACTTGGGTTTTCATACACTCACAGTGGAATTCTGTCCCAAATGATACACTGCCCTCTAAACCCTCAAGAGCTATACACTCCCAGAAAAGGGCTGAAAACTCATTTAACCACAAGGCATAAATACGCAATGAGGCTTACGATCTATTTGGATTCTGATCAGAGAGGAATCATTAAGTCAAAGAAAATAATTTCTGCTTTTAACTTGGAGGCATCATTGGAGTCAAATGGAGAAGACACGCAGGACAGAGGAGCTTACCCAGAACTTCTGATATCATACCACAGACGCATCACCTCTTCGACAACTAACGAGGGGATTTCTTCTGGCTCTCTTTCTCTCTTCCTAACAATGGAACCTGGGGCAAATTCTTTAACCCCTCTGAACCTCAGTTTTCTCATTTGTACAATTGGAATGATAAGACTTATCACATGGGTTTGCTGTAAGGTATAAGGGATGTCAGGGAGTGAGGCAACCTGAGCATCCATCACTGGGAGAGTAAAATGCATGGGTGAATGCCACAGAGTGTTAGGCAGTGATTGGCCACAAAAGTGTAGAAGCGCAAATAGCAACATGGATGGAGGCTAAAAACACAGTGCTTATTGAAAAAAGATATAGAATCAATCATGTTATGAAATAATTAAACAGTGGATGCATACCAAAAAAAATGCAGTATGCACAATATTCACAAAGATATATTAAAATATATTAGAATGATTATCTGTGAGGCAAAGGGAATGAAAGCAGGATATGGATATATACCTTTTTTTGAAAAAAAAAATGAATGAGTGTCCATCAGATTGACAAAAATCAAAGTGTCTGACAACATCAAATTTAAATGAAAACATGGAGGAGAAGGAGCTGCTGTATTCTGTTGATAGGAGAGTAATTTGGTACAAGCCTGTGATACAGACCGCCAATTGTTCCCACTGCCCATTTTCCCTTCTTCTAGAAAGTGAAGCCCTGATTCTTTAACTGGCCACGTGGCTGCTTGATATGCGCACCATTCTGGATTGAATAACTCCAATTCCCAGCCTCCTTTGAAGCTAGGTGTGGGCATGTGAATAAGTTGTGGCCAATGGTCTATGATTAGAAGTGTCATTTGAAATTTCCAAGGAGTATCCTTAAATGGAGGGATCTCAGTAAATGGCTGGAAACAAAGGGGGGTGTCAGAGAGAGATGGAAATGATCCACAATGTCTAAAATCTCCCCTTTAGCTGACCCATCCCAAAATAGGGCAGCAAGTGACCCAAAATGTTTACGCTTTCCTTGAAGAAAGAAAAATGACAGCCCTGGAATATATAAAATGATCACACGGTGTATAACTTGGCATTAGAATCAATACATCCTAAGAGGAGAAAACTGTTCAACGGGGACAGCCATAAACAAATGTAAAGTGGAGAGATCTGAAGCTTAAGCGCGGTGGTAAAAGAAGTTGTTATAATTACTTCCTAAAACTCCGCTTTAGCCTGGAGATATGTTAACAAAAATAGTGCTGTTTATGCACTATTCCACATATACATTAACAGATATCTCAGAACTTTTTTCTGATTTTTTTTGCTTATTGGGTGATCTCTTAAAGAAAAAGATTATGGGCCATGCATGGTGGCTTATGCTTGTAATTCCAGCACTTTGGGAGGCCGAGGCTGGTGGATCACCTGAAGTCAGGAGTTTGAGACCAGCCTGGCCAACATGGTGAAACCCGTCTCTACTAAAAACACAAAAATTTGTTAGGCATAGTGGCGGGTGCCTGTAATCCCAGCTACTCAGGAGGCTGAGGCAGGAGAATCGCTTGAACCCAGGAAGCGGAGTTTGCGGTGAGCCGAGATCGCGCCATTGCACTCCAGCCTGGGCGACAAGAACAAAACTCTGTCTCAAACAAAAAACCAACCAACCAATCAAACAAGATTATGAATTAAATTTGTTAATATTTTTCTTTCCTAAAAAAGAAGATACTATGGTTTTTAGTCAGCTGACTTTTTTCAATAACAGTTTGTCTACCACTAAAAACCAGAGCCCCACATCTGTTCCTAATAAAAATCTATAATCAGCAATGCCCATTGCCTTTCAAAACTTATTTTCTTCATCCCTAAACTATGCACAGACCTGGCCAAAGCTTGTTTCTGTTGTCACCAAGATATAATGGCATTGCATTTATTCCAGGATGAATAAATCAGCAGCGATTCCAAGTAGAATCTGTGTCAGCCACTGAAGCTATTGAAAATTTGAGCCTTAACTACAGACTGACATTTTCATGTGTTAAAATGCTGAAGTATGCCCGTTTTCTGTGTTTGGGTTTATAACATTCAAACCTTTGTGATACTTTGTTTCAGGTCACAAGGCTTTAAAGATATTTGATAATAGAAGCAGTTCACATTTTCAGTAAAAACAGATTCTGGAAGCAGCAACCTTATAACACCAAATCTTTATACAAGAAACATTTATTTCTAAAAGCTGTGGACTTTGAATTGAACCTGGAAGCTGCAGACCAGGCCACTACCTAGCCAAGGGCTTAAACTGGAACTGGCCTGCAGCCTGCAGGTTCCTGGAGAAGGGGTTTAGAACTGGTCTGCAGTCTCAATGACAGGCTGTCTTGTTACTGGGTGAGAACCAGCCGGAGCTGTTTAGAAACAGCCTTTATGAAAGCACAGTATATAATTCTGGGTGAAAGTTTAGGAACACTTTTCCTGGCAGTGACAAACCCTGCATATTTTTCTTTTTCTTCCTCTGAGAACAGTGGATCCTTAATGTTTTCTCAGCTTTGAGCCATTTTCAAAGAGAAGCACACTGTGGAAGCTTCAGCAAACTTGTTTGTCCTAAAGCTACAGCAAGGCAGGATAAGTGTGCAAAGCAATGTGCAAAGGACCAGGAGGCTCAGCGTGCAGGGTGCCCAGTGAAGCAGGTTGCAGGGAGGAGCGGCCTCAAGACCTCTTACCCTTACAGACAGCTACGTGTAGCTCACTGCTTAGGAATTAGAGCAGGAACTACTCTCTCGTGATTCTAAGGTGGGCACCAAACATTGGTCACTTCCCGCAACAGTATCTCCTACTTCTATTGCTTACATCTAATAGGCATCTTCAAGCTACAATCAAATCATTAAAGGATGCTGAACGCAACACACTTGCTTTGGAAGGCGGGGGATTATTTTGTTAAGATTCATGTTTTTCCAATCCGAGAGTGTCACAAATGGAGGGTTTATGAGGGTGTGGGGAGGGGACTAAAATGGATGGAAGGAATATGGAAAGGTTATAATTTGGAATCTTAAGAGTAAAGCAGGGTAGGGTGTGGTGGCTCATGCCTATAATCCCAGCACTTTGGGAGGCCAAGGTGAGCAGATCACCTGAAATCAGGAGTTCGAGACCAGCCTGGCCAATATATAGTGAAACCTTGTCTCTACTAAAAAAAAGACAAAAATTTGCTGGGTGTGGTGGTGCACACCTGTAGTCCCAGCTACTTCGGAAGCTGAGGCAGGAGAATTGCTTGAACCCAGGAGGCGGAGGTTGTAGTGAGCCGAGATCGCGTCACTGCACTCGAGCCTAGGCAACAGAGTGAGACTCCATCTCAAAAAAAAAAAAAAAAAAAAAAAAAAAAGCAAAGAAGGATGACTCTAGGATAATGTTTTTCTCTACCAGGAAATTCTTGATTTGTAATATACAAGAAAAATACTGATTTTCCAAGAGGGAAGTGACCTTAAATCCAGTGGGGGTGTGCTGGTGTATGCTCCATCAGTGAGCTTATGTATAAAGAAAGAAAGAAGTGGGTTTATACACAGAAATCTATAGCAGATTTTCCTAGAAAGCCCTGAGAGAATTGGTGTTGTATTCCCAGAAGGCAATTCTTACTCTCCCAAGGAGTTAGTAAGGGGTGAATAAGAATTGCCTCCTGATAAACGGTGAGTGAACTTAGGAGCCAGAAACTAAGAATGGAGTAGCACTCTAAGGGATCCTCTAAATAGAATGAGAATGAATTGCAAGGTGTCCTATAAGGTCAGAGACTGGGAACTTCTGGCACATGGGTGACAACTCCAGAAATATCTGTGTTGGGTCCTGGAGTCAAAGGGTATTATTTTGCATGACACCTGGAAGGAGAAGGGGAAGAGGGGAGCAATAAGAGAATGCAAGTTCTCTACTGTCCCACCAGCCCAAGGGTTTGCCTATAAACTGTGTAATTGTAAAGTGCGGGCCCAGACCCAAAAGCAGTTGTGGTCACCTAAAGACTTTGTGAGTCCAAGTGAAACGAGAAAAGTTCCCTTGTCCCCATCTCGGGGGTGTGAAGGGGCTGTGGCTCAGGTGCTCCACTGCTCAAAACCCCTAGGGGAGCAGGCAGACAGGCAGGTCGTGGGGATCGTGGGCTCTGACCCCATGGCAGTGTCTAGGGGTGAATGTTTACAGCTCTTGAAGCTCCAGTGGGTGTGTGTTACAGGGTGCTCTTTTAAATTTGCCGGCTGTAGGCGGCTTGTGTTAATCAGCTCAATTACACCTTCTGCCTTACAGCAAGGAAAGAGGGTTTTCTGTATCCCTGGGTTCTTGCCTTGGTGTACCAGAAAAATCGGATCACACGTGAGCTTGGAGAATAAGTGCAAGGTTTTTGTTTGTTTGTTTGTTTGTTTGTTTTTTGAGACGGAGTGTCTCGCTCTGTCGCCCAGGCTGGAGTGCAGTGGTGCGATCTCGGCTCACTGCGACCTTCACCTCCTATGTTCAAGCGATTCTCCTGCCTCAGCCTCCTGAGTAGCTGGGTCTACAGGCGTGCATCACCACGCCCAGCTAATTTGTGTATTTTTAGTAGAGACGGGGTTTCGCCATGTTGGCCAGGATGGTCTCGATTTCTTGACCTTGTGGTGCGCCTGCCTCGGCCTCCCAAAGTGCTGGGATTACAGGCGTGAGCCACCGCGCCGGGCTGAGAGCAAGGTTTTACTGAGCGGTGGAAGTAGCTCTCTGCAGATGGATGGGGGAGCCAGAAGGGGTGTGGAGTGAGAAGGTGGTTTTCCCGTGGAGTTGGGCCGCCCAGTGGCCGGGCTCTCCTCTGACTGCCCTGGGCTGAACTTTGCGGGCGATGACATGCGGGCGTCTGCTGGTGTCTGTCAGTGTGTTCTTCTGCCGGTGTCTTCCTCTGCTGGTGTGTTCCTCTTAACATCCAGCTGCTTGTGTTTGTGCCCTCTAGGGTTTCGGGGTTTTTACAGACACAGGATGAGGGGTGTGGCGGGCCAGGGTGGTGGAAAAATGCAATATTTGGGCGGCAAAACAGAAATGCCTGTTCTCACATAGGTCCGTGGGTATAGGCCTGAGGGTGGAGCCCTAGCCAGGGACCCCGCCTTTCTCCACCCAGCATTTCCCAGCCCCGCTCGCTAGCGTATCACTAGCAGAAGCAGCTGGCTGCTTTCCTCCCCTCGCGCCTCTAGAGCCCATGAAGGAGCTCTGGTGCTGGGCAGAGGAGACTCCCAGTGGTTCAGGGGCTAGGCATAGTGGGGACCTTTCTCAAGGGGCACTGACAAGGGCCTTAGGGAGTTTGGCAGGGAAGAACATGAACAAAAATCAACTGGGGCGGGGGAATGCCTAGAGTTCCTGCAATTATGCGGGGTGGAGGGTGGCTGAGAGTTTTTATGATTTATATTTCATTAAATATGATTTCATCTGTATCCAAAGGAAGGTGAGGCTTCAAACATTCAGTTTATGCATACGAAAAACCAAGGAACACAGATTGCATCTCAGCCAGGTCAGTGGCCAATGATAAGAGGATGCAGAAAATTCAGTTTCTCAGGAGCACAACCAGAGTCTGGGCAGCACCTCTGATCTTCTGTAGGGTGCTGTGAAAACCATGTGGCCTTTGGGAAAGCATGAGCTGTGTGCCCCTGGCTGAGGATAGTCAAGAATGGCCATAGGCCGGGCATGGTAGCTCATGCCTAGAATCCCAGCACTTTGGGAGGCCAAGGCAGGCAGATCACTGGAGGTCAAAAGTTTGAGACCAGATGGGGCAACATGGTAAAAACCTGTCTCTACTAAAAATACAAAAATTAGCTGGGCGTGGTGGTGGCAACTGTAGTCCCAGCTACTCAGGAGGCTGAGGTGGGAGAATTACTTGAACCTGGGAGGCAGAGGTAGCAGTGAGCTGAGATTGTGCCACTGTGCTCCAGCCTGGGCAACAGAGTGAGACTCCATCACACACACACACACACACACACACACACACACACAAGGCCATAAATGGTCCTAACTTTATTCTTTGTTCACGCATTCATTGTTCAATCCATGTTCATTGAGCACCTACTACGTGCCGGCCACACACCATTCTAAGTGCTGCAGATACAGGAATGAACAAATAGGATGTCAATCCCTGCCCTTGTGGTGCTTTCATTTTTAAAGGCCAACAGATAAGCTGGGTGCAGTGGCTCATGCCTGTAATCCCAGAACTTTGGGAGGCTGAGGCAGGTGAATCACCTGAGGTCAGGAGTTCCAGACCAGCCTGGCCAACATGGTGAAACCTCGTCTCTACTAAAAATACAAAAATTAGCTGAGTGTGGTGGCGGGCACCTGTAATCTCAGCTACTTGGGAGGCTGAGGCAGGAGAATTACTTGAACCTGGGAGGCAGAGGTTGCAGTGAGCCGATATCGCGCCGCTGTACTCCAGCCTGGGTGACAGAGTGAGACTCCATCTCAAAAAAAAAAAAAAGCCAACAGATAATGAGATACACTTTCAAACTACATAGTGTTAAAGAAGAACTTTTAGACAGAGTTTGTCTCTCAAATAAATTTAAGAGTTTATTTGAGCAAAGAAGGATTCCTAAGTTGGGCAGCCCTCAGAGCCAGAAGTTCAGACAGCGCTGCCCAACAACAGGAGCTGAACTCAGAAGCAAAGCGAGCAATCACCTGGTTGGCTACAGCTAGGTGTTTGCCTTATTTCGTCATGGTGTGATGAGTTGGTTGCTTGTGATTGGCTGAAACTTGGCTATTTGTTTCTCTCTCTCTCTCTCTCTCTCTCTCTCTATATATATATATATATATATACTATTCACTTATGTTTCAGCTTGTTTATAAACTAAGTTAGTTGGGGGTGGGGCGGTTGTTATGTAGGAACACAAAGTACAAAGATAGCCTCCAGCGAATGGTCTCCTGTTTATTTTGCTTAAACGATAGCCCATTAGACAGTTATGAGTTCTAAGAATAAATCTAAAGCACAGAAGGAGGATGGGAAGAGTGTTATGGGAGGATGGGGGTTATATGTGTAATTTTAGACGGGACGGTCAGGGAAGGTGTCACTTGGAAGGGTGGTATTTGAGTGAAGACTAGAAGAGGCCATGGAAAGAGGTCTACAGAGATGTACAGAACAGCATTTCAGGCAGAGGGCAGAGTATGTGCAAAGACCAAAGGCAGGGACATGCGGACCATGCTGGAGGGACCGTGAGGAGGCCACTGAGGCTGGAATGGGGTCAGAAAGAAGGAGGAGGCATGAGGCCTGAGAGTTGCCAAAAGACCCTATCATGTAGAGATGGCACCATTTTAATCACTGGTTTTTACTAAGATGTGAAAGGATGAGAAGGTGTCGAGCAGAGAAGTAAAATGATCTCATCTGAGGAGCCTTCCTTCTTGGAAGGGAGAGATTTTGCCATTCAAATCAGAACTATTCTTTCCCCTGCAAAAAGAGGCTCATTAGGAAGAAGTCGTGATGTGGCAAGATCCTTTGCATTTGGGGAACTTGAATTTTTAGAGCATCTGAACACTTCTCCTACCTTCTCCCTCAGTAGAAAATCACCTGCAATGAAAGTTCCCTGAAGATGTACAAGTTTTGAGTGGTACTCTATATGGAGTCCTGAATGCTGGGAGGAGTCATGTTGACCAGGTCAACCAAAACACGAGGAGAAGCCAGTGGAAACAAAGTCGACAAGCTGCTCTGGGGTTTTGCCTCAATATCACCCTTCCAACTTCAGACCTGAGTGGCGCAGAAGGCACCACTAAGAGGATACAGATGATCACTCTTGCAAGTATTGGACCAAATGGCTGCAGGCCCGCACCTGGCATCTGAGGAGACTATGATGAGAAGGAACAAGAGGGCACTTGAATAAGTGCAGTCCAGCCTGAGACTCAAGCTGCAAGACTCAAGTTGCGTTTTTCCTTTAAATGTGAATGACATCTCTGGGCCCCCTCTGAATCACCCTATGAGGTCAGGGACAGCCTCTTGTAAATCAATGGATTTATTCTCTAGGCCTCTAATCAGGGTTTTATGTAGAATTTTGCGGGACCCACAGTTTGACCTAGGATTGTCAGCTCCATTGGGAGGGGGGGTGGAAAGGCGCCTGTGGGGATACCCTGAGTCCTCCCACCCTATTCTTCCTCCATAGTGACTGGCTGCGGTCCAGCAAACTGCAGGAGACCCTCTGTAAAGACCTTTGGATTCTTACCCTCAAATAGAAGCCCATGACAGTACGGAATATTTCCATTTCAAAAATTTCTTTTTTAAGGCTGGGTGTGGTGGCTCATGCCTGTAATCCTGGCACTTTGGAAGGCAGGGGAATCACTTGAGGCCAGGAGTTCATGACCAGCCTGAGCAACATAGAAAAGAGAGAGAGAGAGAGGAAAAAAAAAAACCAGCCAAGAAAAAAAAAAATCATTTTTGTTAGAAAAGTAAACCATTTGGGGATGTTGTATGGCTGATACAAAAACAAACAACAAAAAAATTAGACTGTTAGAATTTAACTAACGTCTGTTACCAAAAAGGTTGAAACTTGTCGTTATTGAAGCGGGAGTTGAAGGTTAAAAGGTAACTTTCACCTACAGGTTGAGATTTGCATGCAGTATTTCCAGAATGTTGAATATCAGCATGGATCACTGCAAAGAAGTTGGAACTCATCTCACATGAACTTCTCAGGTGAAAAGGGACTTGACAACTGAGACTTCTCTAATAAGTGACAAAAATTATGTGGGTAATAATTTGACCTTTTTTTGTGTTAAAGTCTCTATTGAAATAGAATGCGCAAATTAATGCTCTTAGGAGACCTGCTTAGAGGAAAAACAGAATGAGGATCATGAACCCTATTAACTCACATGTCTCAAGCCTCTAATGAAAAATTCCTGAGTGAAAGGGGATGAGTAGGATGTTCCAAGTTTAGGGAAACTTTGTGAAGCTCTCAAGCATGTGGTTTATAAAGTTGCATAGCACAGTCCTCAACTGATTTTTTTTTTTTTTTTTTTTTGAGATGGAGTCTCGCTCTGTTGCCCAGGCTGGAGTGCAGTGGTGCAATCTTGGCTCACTACAAGCTCCGCCTCCCAGGTTCAAGCGATTCTCCTGCCTCAGCCTTCCAAGTAGCTGGGACTACAGGCACCCGCCACCACACCCAGCTAATTTTTGTATTTTTAGTAGAGATGGGGGTTTCACTATGTTGGCCAGGATGGTCTGTATCTCTTGACCTAGTGATCCGCCTGCCTTGGCCTCCCAAAGTGCTGGGATTACAGGTGTGAGCCACTGTGCCTGACCTCAACTGATTTTATAACTGAGATTTATATCTCTAACAAAATAAGATACATAGCAAAAGAATGACTCTGCCAGCCCTTTCTGGAGAGGGAATGATAAGTCCTCGAAAGATATTGTTTACTTTGCCGACTTATCTATTTTATTCTGTAAATTCTGCACTCCGCCCCAGATTGGAACGCAAAATCTATTGTTCCATCAAATCAATTTCCCCACAGAATGAAGAATGCGGTACCCACTGTGCTTAAAATTCATTGTTATCTGTTAAGAACCCAACTCAGTGAGAATCATTGAGATTAAGAGGGTCTAGGTAGTTAAGGTGGAAACAATGTGTAGAAAAGAGATCCACACACTGATTATTTTCTAATAAAACTGTTCATTCTATCAGAAAGTGGAGGGAATTAAATATAAACAGACACATTTGTTTAAACCCAGCTTCATTACTATTCTATAGGTTGCTTGAAACCTATTCTGACATCAGTTATTAAATAAACTGTGATATTTTCACAGATAGGAAATAGGTGAGCTGAAGTTATATCCATATCTGCAGGATTATTCTGTATTTAATTTTAATGTTCAAAGCTTGAGAAAATTATATGGCTATAGAACATAGTCACGGGTTTCATGAGCTAGAAAGGCTAGCCAACGAAATGACTATCTGTCAGAAGTGTAACGGAGTTTTAAAAAATTAAAATAGAAAATAACAATGATGACCACAATGTATTGTGTACCTACTACGTGACTTTGTATGTAGCATACCTGTGTATCTTTACATATCTTTATATATATGGACTTAATGTGGAGTTTATTTCTAATACTTCCAATGATCCTGCAAAGGAGTAGTGTTACTATTCCCATGTTACAGAAGAGGAAATGGAAACTCAGGGAAGTTATCCAAGGTTAAATCAAGATTTATCCAAGGTTTAAAAAAGTGTAGAGTTAAGATTCAAACCTGGATTTGGCTGGGCATGGTGGCTCACTTTGGGAGGCCGAGGCAGGCAGATCCCTTGAGGTCAGGAGTTTGAGACCAGCCTGGCCAACATAGTGAAACCTCGCCTCTACTAACAATACAAAAATTAGCCATGTGTGGTGGTGCACTCTTGTAATTCCAGCTACTTGGAAGACTGAGGTAGGAGAATTGCTTGAACTAGGGAGACGGAGGTTGCAGTGAGCCAAGATCACGCCACTGCTTACCAACCTGGGAAACAGGGTGAGATTCTGTCTCAAATAAAAAGATTCAAACCTAAATCTAGCTCCTAACACTGGGTACTTTCCACCAATGGACTCTCTCAATAATACAAAATTTAGGTAGCTATCAAATGGAAATTCAGAGACCCTAGTTTTCATAAATAAAATCTCAAATCCATAATTAAGAGACATAAATTCATTTCAAATGTATTTGTGTGCATGCATCTTGTAATCAACTTCTAATCAACTTTCTTGATTGAATTCAAATTTAATAGACTTTAAAATAAAAATGGAATCGGTTTTATTTCCTTTGCATTTATGGAGCACCTGCCGTGGTTCGGGCACTGCTTCAGACACCGGGGATGTGAAGGCCACGCCGGTTTCAGTGTCTGTCACTAACTCTTTAACAGCTGCAATTGTGGGCACTATAGTAGGTTTTCAAACATATTAATTTAAAAGGACTGATAATACAGCTGTAAAGTCTTATCAGTTGGTTCAGCTTACCTCTTCTAAATGCACATGACAATTAACCAATAATGCACAAAAGCATTTTATATTGCATCTTTGTTTTTTATACTTCTGTTATAAATTAAAAGTGGAAAGAATGTTGGATTCGAGGCCAGCTCTGCAGTATACCTGCATTGCGACTTTAAGCTTCTCTAAGCCTCAGTTTTTTTCATGTATAAAAATGGGGATGCTAGGAAGGCATGGTGGCATTCACCTCTAGTCCCAGCTACTCGGGAGGCTGAGGCAGGAGGATGCCTTGAGTCCAAGAGTTTGAGGCTACAGGAAGCCATGATTGCATCACTGCACTCCCGCCTAGGCAAGAGAGTGCAACCTTGTCTAAAAAAAACTTTTTTTTTTTTAAAATGAGGATGATGCTAACCATCTTACAGTGCTACCATCTGGTCTCTTTAGCACAATGCTCAAGAACCTCCATAATCTCCTTTCCAGTCCCATCTATGGCTCTTTCTATCACTCTAAATAGCCTGGAATCCCACCTATTTGAACATTGCTTTTTGCAACAGACTGAATACTTTCCACACCTCCATAGCTCTATTTGGTTCCTTATCCAGGACTGCCAGCTCTCAGGATTGCCCACGGAAATCTCCTGTTTGGAAACCTCCCTGACAGTTCCAGTGTGAACTAAGTCCTCCCTCCTTAGCACTTTCCCAGCACCCAGCCCATATTTCCAGTATAGAGTTTCACTTTTCCTTCAATTATTGATGATCATCAGAATCATGACTTAATCATCTCTGTTTCCCTCACAGTACTCAATGGTGTTCATGTAGAATGGCCTTGATAAATGCTGAACAAATGAAGGAATCTGTTCTCACTTAGCCTGGAGAAAGGGCTGGGGACACAGGCCCTCTTCCTCTATCAGACTCCATTCAATAATTAGTTCAGTTGTCAAAAAGACACATATAAAAAGCAATTTCAGTGCATTTTCCAGTGAGGATGTGATTCTCCACCATGTAATAAAATCCCTTACAAGACTCCAATAAAGAAAGGATTTTGAGGGAAGATAAGCGGTGATCTGTTTGGATAATGCACTCCTCTCCTGAAAAGGCTTTTGAGTATATACATCCCCAAATATACATGAATATGAGTTCAGTTAACTCCCCATATACATATACCTATTAGTTTATAAAATATGTATATGCCCTACTATATTAACATATATTGTAAAGTATGTAGAACTATACATATATAGAAGCTATAATTTTTTTAAGGAAGAGTTTTAATATTTTCTTTTTGCACCCCAGGAAACAGCCTTGCACAAAGAAAACCTAATCTTGGCTGAACAGCTATACTTCCCGGTAGAAGAAAGGAAATCATGTTTTACTTTCTGTAGATTATTCCCTAATATTGACCATTTCCTCTCTCTCTTCAGGTTCTCTTACAAGACCACCAACATTCTTCAAACGTTAGTGAAATAAAACAGCAGGAGGGTTTGGAACTCTGGATCCTCAGCCTGGATGTGTCACAATTTAATCCCAAAGGTTTGCTGTCAAGTTGTGAGCATGACAGTGTGAAACTCGACAGATTATTCTTGAATTCTTTGTTTGTTTTCGTTGTGACCTGACTCTCATAAAATTTATGTTTTCTTCCAAACCCCCAGGGTGTGTAGTCACATGATTTAAATAGAGAAAAACATTGTCCAAACAGTACCGGAGGAGTTATCACTTTTACATTGTTTTAATTAAAGAAAAAGCCTTTCTAAGGGGAACATCACATACCGGGGCCTATTGTGGGGAGAGGGGCAGGGATAGCATTAGGAAATATACCTAATGTAAATGACGAGTTAATGGGTGCAGCACACCAACATGGCACATGTATACGTATATAACAAACCTGCACATTGTGCACATGTATCCTAGAACTTAAAGTATAATAATAATAATAATAATAAAAAGAAAAAGCCTTTCTATCCAGGTCTACTACCATCATTTTTATGGGCATCTTAAAGTATCTAATCTAATACTATAGTTATTTTTAGTAGTATTATTTAGCATTTTTAGCTTTATTACAGTTTTATCTGTATCTTAAAGAAAAAGTCAATAAATATGAAGACAGAGTTTGCTTTGAGAATGTATGCAAATGCCCACCATGTTAAAATCATTTCAATTTTGTGTGCATGCACACGCACACACACACAGGGAGAAGAGCAGTGAATATCCTATTCACAAAAGTTACAAAGATTATTTCAGGGTGGTGGGATGAAGATTATTTTTGTTTTCCTCTTTGTGTATGTTTGTAATTTCTGGAGCATTCTATAATGGCCAGATTTTTGTTGTTGTTGTTTAACAACAGTATGAGTACCAACAGTTATAAATCATTTACCTAGATTCTTATATTGTAAGATTTCAAATAGAAATTTTTAAAATACCTTTTGGAGTCACTGGCATCTAAAAGAAAACTATATATTATTTCTAAGTTCTATGCTGCATTTTAATTGTAACACAATTTTTTTTTTAGACGGAATCTCGCTTTGTCCCCCAGGCTGGAGTGCAGTGGCGTGATCTTGGCTCACGGCAACCTCTGCCTCCCTGGTTCAAGCAATTCTCCCTGCCTCAGCCTCCCCAGTAGCTGGATTACAGGAGTTTGACCAAGTAGGCCAGGCTGGTCTCGAACTCCTGACTTTAGGTGATCTGCCCACCTCAGTCTCCCAAAGTGCTGGGATTACAGACATGAGCCACTGCGCCTGGTGTAACACAGTTTTTAATATATTTTGGTTTCATGTAAGAAAATTGCATTTGAGGCTGGACATGGTGGCTCTCGTCTGTAATCCCAGCACTTTGGGAGGCCGAGGCGGGTGGATCACCTGAGGTCAGCGCCTAGCCAACATGGTGAAACCCTGTCTCTACTAAAAATACAAAAAATGAGCCAGGCATGGTGGTGGGTGTCTGTAATCCCAGCTACTCGGGAGGCTGAGGCAGGAAAACTGTTTGACTCCAGGAGGCAGAGGTTGCAGTGAGCAGAGATCACGCCATTATACTCCAGCCTGGGCAACAGAGTGGGACTCAGTCTCAAAAAAAAAAAAAAAAAAAAAAAAAAAAAAAAGAGAAAGAAAAAGAAAAATTGCATATTGCATTTTAAATCAAATGCTTTATAAAAGAGTTCCACTTACCTAGATTTTCAATACATTTTGTCTTTGAGACACAAAGAGAGGTAGAAGGTAGTTGCAGAGGAGCTTGTAAAATAAAGGAACCAAGGTAGAGCTGATGGGAGGCAAAAAGGAAGATCCTAAGTTGGGAGGTGTGTCTGTCTGGACAAGATTAAGATTCGAGTAAACCCCAATCCAAACATGTGATATTCCCTGTAAGGAAAACCGTTGCTGAGTGCCTCTGTGGACAGCATAAGCCCGCCTAAAAAGTCTTCTGTTGGGCCAGGTGTGGTGGCTCATGCCTGTAATCCCAGCACTTTGGGAGGCTGAGGCAGGTGGATCACAAGGTCAGGGGTTCGAGACTAGCCTGGCCAACATGGTGAAACCCCGTCTCTACTAAAAATATAAAAATTGGCTGGGCGTGGTGGTGGGTGCCTATAATCCCAGCTACTCAGGAAGCTGAGGCAGGAGCATCATTTGAACCCAGGAGGTGGAGGTTACAGTGAGCTGAGATCGTGCCACTGCACTCCAGCCTGGGCGACATAGCTAGACTCTGTCTCAAAAAAAAAAGCCTTCTATTGAATGCAAGGAATGAAAACAGGGTTCTTTTTGATCAAGTGAAAAAGACTTTCTTTCAAGAAGTGAGTTTGGTAGACCTGGGAACTTAATGGTTTAATTAAAGAAAACACGTCTCCACACAGATCTGGCTGCAAGACCTGTAAGAACACTTGGATAATGCGATCAACCTTCCTTGGCATCGTGGTATGTGTAATAGAGGATTAATAAACTGAGGCCCCAGGGAGGTCTGTGACCACCCCGAAATTCTATATAAGTTTTATATCTGTGTGCACATTTGCATTTTTATGGTAACATGCATTTTTTTTCCAATGGCTTTTATCAAACTCTCAAAGGGGCCAATGACCCAAAAAGGTTGAAAATTAATGTAATAGAAAAAGCATGAGCTTTGGATTCAGGGAGAATTGAGTTCAAATTTGTAATTTACTGGCACAGGAACTTGAATGAGTTGCATTTTTAGAATTACAATATATAGTTATATATAATTGTATATTTTAAAATAATATTTAAGTACCTAGTACAGTGTCTACCACATACTAGGTACTTTGTGAGTGTAACTATTTTTTTATATATATCTCATCCTATAAATAGTCTGGAATCCCAGATCTCCCATTTTTTTTTCTGGCAGAGTCTCAATTTTGTTCAAGTGACTACTACCCTCTCATATGCCTCGGCGGGTCTAAACTACATAAATATTCTCTTTCCCTTTGTTACTGACCGTTAGGGAACTTCTACCATTGGGACCACGATATGGAATTCCTCCTGTATCTGCCATATATTAACAATGATTCACATACACATTTCATGGTATCTTGCTTAACACATTGCAAAGCCTTTCTTACCACTGTAAAACAGTACATGTCCTTGAGAAGTATATGGTAGCAGAGCCATAATACACATCTCCCCAGCACAACACTTCTCCTCTTGGGAATGCATGCCAACTGCTTTAGGAGTTGCTCTCAGTCGCTGTCTATGATCTTGACTAATGTCACGGGACTTCCTGATGTTCCCCCTGTGACAGAGCATTCTGTTGGCTTGCAAAGACACATAGTTGAGGACTCACAACAATCCTTTTACACATCAAATCCTCAACTTGGGCTGTCAACTCTGAGAGTAGACGCCACTTCTCATTTACTTGACATCTGCTCACCAAGCTTCCTCGAGAGCAGGAGCAGCCTTTCCATGAGCATGACAGCCAGCTCTGTCCACTAGTTACAGGTAGATGACTCACGGAAGCAAAGTCTGCGTGCCTTTTATAAAAACAAAAATACAGATTTTTAAAAAGTAAATACATCGGCTATGCAGAATTCGAATTCAGGCCTGCAGCAGAAAAAACAACATACTGACTTAGCTTTAGAAATATCAGTTCCAGGGTTTATGGGATAGCTGGTTAACATTTCACTTTCTTTTTCTTTTTTTTCTTTTTTTTTTTAGATGAAGTGTCGCTCTGTCACCCAGGCTGGAGTGCAGTGATGCGATCTCAGCTCACTGCAACCTCTGCCTCCTGGGTTTAAGCAATCCTCTGCCTCAGCCTCCTAAGTACCTGGTAGTACAGGTGCATGCCACCACGTCCGGCTAATTTTTTTTTTTTTTTTTTTTTTTTTTTTTTTTTTTTTTTTTTTAGTAGAGACAGGGTTTCACCATCTTGGCCAGGCTGGTCTTGAACTCCTGACCTCGTGAACCACCTGCGTCAGCCTCCCAAAGTGCTGGGATTACAGGCGTGAGCCACCGCGCCCAACCCTCACATTTTACTTTCAATCCGAGAGTCTATAATTTGTGGGTTCAGGACATCTAGGCCTTAGCTAATCATGTAATTTTAACTATGGAGTCTTCTTTCTGGGGATCCAGGCGAACTGACCCTTTGAGTTCTTATTTCATTCAATATCCGTGTAAATCTGAGCCCCCCTACCACATACTGTAATGGGGTAGGTTTAACATTTCCCCAGTATCTGTAAGAATTCTCAGGAACCTCCTGCTGTTCTTTGTCGTCTCTCACCCTGACTTCTGTGTCCAGTAAACTCTGCCTCCTGCTCCCTGAAGCTCTCTCTTCTCCATCCCCCACTTCCAAGGACCAGTCTCTAGGCTTTATTCCCCAGGTTGCACTAACACAAGCGCTCGTGAATAGTTACCTTTCCCTAAAGTCTTGGGACCAAAGCGGTCACATCATGGTATAGAATAGGCAGCAGCTTGAAAATAAACGAAGACATCTCTATGCAAAAGTGCCTAGCCTATCTGTAACCCTCCAGGCATTTCTTCCTGGTTTCCCTCTCTTTGGCAGGTTGACAAGTCTCCTCTTTCTTTGACCCAGAGAATCCTCCTCCTACTGACCTCTCTTCTTTCCATTCCAAGGCTCCTTGACTTCTTCACCCACTGGAGAAGACTAAAATGTTCTGCTAGTTTGTTATATGAAATAATTTAGTTATTTTTATTGCGACTTCTTTGTTCCATAGGGATCAGAGAAGCCAGATGTTTTCCTAACAAAATAGTATCCCATGCCTTGCCCAGTGGTCCCCTCTCCCCTGCTTGTTAATTCAGAGCAGCATTTTTTGTGTGTGTTTAAAATAACCACTTTGTTTCCTTCCCACTAAACAAGAAATACACTTATGGACCATAAATATATCCATATCCATCCAGAATTATCCTTTTTTAAGACTTGGTTCTAAATGATTATAGTCTTTTTCTATGTGAATTTTCCTGGGGAACTCCTAAAGAAATAATCCCAAGACAATCAAACAAATAAAAGCTATGTTCAGGAAGATATTCATTGCAGAGTTATTATAATAGTAAAAATTTGAAAATAACCTGGAAGTACAGTAATGGTTAAGCAAATGATTATATAGATACTCAGTGCTATATTCTATAGTCATTAGAAGGATAGTCAAAAAGACATAAAGCAATAAGGAGAATAACTATGATATAGTACATTTCAAAAACAGGATGTAAACTTATATAGATGATGGTAGCAATCCATGTTTCCAAATGCATGTTTAGGAAGCATTTGGAAAGAAGTGTAGGAAAGTACAAAGGGTGGTAGTGTCAGAGTAATAAGGACTACGATTTTTTGTTTTTCTCTGTATAGCAAATTCTCCAAAATAAAATTATATTCATTCTATTAGGTGTAAATGTAGAAATTAAGTTAATACTTATTATTTGTTGAGATGGAGTCTTGCTGTGTCTCCCAGGCTGGAGTACAATGGTACGATCTCGGCTCACTGCAACCTCCGCCTCCCAGGTTCAAACGATTCTCACACCTCAGCCTCCCGAGTAGCTGGGATTACAGGCATGTGTGTGCCAAGCCTAATTTTTTTTTTGTATTTTTAGTAAAGATGTGGTTTCGCCATATTGCCCAGGCTGGTCTTGAACTCCTGACCTCAAGTGATCTGCCCACCTCGGCCTCCCAAAGTGCTGGGATTACAGGTGTGAGCCACCACACCTGGCCTAATTTTTAAAATAAATATAATGTTAGCATTTGGGATCATCCTGAAAAATATAAAATTTTAAGTCAAAGAATTGAGATAAAGTATGTGTAAGCCTAGCATTTCATATAAATCTCTATCAGATGTCTAAATTCTATGTGACAAATTCACCTTCTATTTTTTTAACTTTTAATTTATGTGGGTACATAATGGGTGTATACATTTATGGGTTACATGAGGTATTTTGATTCAGGTAAGCAATTCATAATAATCACATTAGGGTAAATGGGGTATCCATCACCTCAAGTATTTATCCTTTGTGTTACAAACAATCCAGTTGTACTCTTTCAGTTATTTTAAAATATACATTAAATTATTTTTTACTGTAGTCACCCTGTTGTGCTAGCAAATACTAGGTCTTATTCATTCTTTCTATTTTTCTGTACCATAAAATTCACCTTTTATTAATTTCAGTGTTATTCTACTTGTTGGTCAGCAGATCTCTCTGGAATGTGGTCAAGAAACTGGTAAAAGTAAAAAGTAAAAGGATTCTGGCAAGCAAAATAAATGTGAAAGCCTACACACTTTACTCACAGCCTCTTACTAAAAGCCAGTGAGGCTCGTTCTTGCCACAATTCTAAGCTAGAATTTCTAGGCTACAGCATGTGAGAAGCAGGAAATTGAAAACTGGATGGGGTTGCAAAAAAGTGACATTTGCAGCCGGGCATGCTGGCTCACTCCTGTAATCCCAGCACTTTGGGAGGCCGAGGAAGGCGGATCATGAGGTCAAGAGATCGAGACCATCCTGGCCAACATGGTGAAACCCCGTCTCTACTAAAAATACAAAAATTAGCCGGGCGAGGTGGCACATGCTTGTAGTCCCAGCTACTCGGGAGCCTGAGGCAGGAGCATTGCTTGAACGTGGGAGGTGGAAGTTGCAGTGAGCTGAGATTGCACCACTGCACTCCAGCCTGGGCAACAGAGAGAAACTCTGTCTCAAAAACAAAAACAAACAAACAAACAAAGTGACATTTGCCAGTCTCTCAGTGAAGTCCAGAGGTAGGGAAAACCACCCCAAGTGGACCAAAACATTTTGAATATCAGTTAATATTGGATTCCAGGCATAATTATATTCTAGCATTTTCCATGGCAGTTGGCTCTAATAATGACATCAGATGCCTCAATGGCAAGACTTAACCTAGTTGGGTCACTGTCTAGTCAGAGAAACATGTGGAATACACATTTTAGAAAGAATTTCACTTAATCCAGTTTCTTTTCAAAATGTATTTTTGGTACTTGTTTTGCCTTAAAACAGACACACAAGCAAACAAACAAAAAGAAACCACAGACTACAAGGGATTGCTCACTCCTCCATTACAGGCAATGCAAGAGTTATACTTGAGCTTTTCTGGAAAAAGTGGCAATTTATACAAGCAATCTTCTCACATATTCCTCATTTTGCTCTGTTGCTAATAAA
The DNA here is from genome assembly GCF_024542745.1 of Macaca thibetana thibetana. NCBI lineage: Eukaryota > Metazoa > Chordata > Mammalia > Primates > Cercopithecidae > Macaca > Macaca thibetana. The sequence goes on along the minus strand of NC_065581.1, from coordinate 21,477,642 downwards.
GCACTGTGAGAACAATATTTCAGTCTCAAAGCTTGCAGCGTGTCCTTTGGCCTCGTTTTGCAGACCCTCCTCCACCCACGCTGGTTTTCCTTCTACACCCGGTGTCCCCCACTCGCTTATCGCATGCTTGAGCTATACTAGTCTCCAGGGAATTAAAATGGAGATATGTAAATGTCAGTTGCTATTATAGCTAACAAGAAACTCTTCCGCCTGGATCTCGGAGCACTGCAAGCCCTGAGAGATGCCAGCGTATCACAACAGTCCCGGCTGTTTGGAAAGTTTTCAGGTTGTTTGCTTTAATGGATTTGCTCCAAGTGAGGCGCATGTTTTTCAAAAACGAATGCCAAAGATAACAAAAAATGCAAAGGAGAGGAGAAAGGGAGACTTATCCTGAGTATAGGAGTGAACCAGGATAAGACTTACTAAACAGCAGAATGTTCAAGGGCAGTTGAATCTCTCCCACATTTAGAATGACCCAGAAAGACTGAGGTTAAAAACAGCATACATAGTCACTTAGAAAACAGCGATTTGGGACCCAGAATGTGTTTTACATCTTCTTCATGTCACTTGGGGCATAGGTCACTGTGTTATTCTGTTATTTAAGCTGTTTACAGCTATATTTGAGTGGTCTTTGTTGACAAAGTTGTTTCCAAGTAATTTTCTAAAGACATTCTGATTACTGTTCCCTGTCATTAGCTACTGTAATTTGTTTTCTGGGTTGATGGTCAGCACAATAATTGCATTTAGAACACTGGATGGGTTTCCATGATCGTTTGGTGCATTTGTGTTAAACTTATTGCTGTTTCTTGAACCCACTTTAGATTTAAAACAGTATGGCATTTACATATCTAAAGAAGATAATAGAAAGTGGTTATTTTTGTGTTATTATAGTTTAGTATTTATGTAGCACTTATATTTCTAAAGGCATTACAATCACGTATGAATTACCCAACCCTGTACCCTTGAGCTCTAAGCCATTTGGATTCACTCTGATTTCTAGATAAGCCAGGAGGCTGGGGAAGGGTAGTTGGCTGATGAGAGGTTCCTCCTTTCCTGTTAGGATTCCCACCCTTTTTCCAGGACACCCCACCCAACTGGGATCTGCACAGGCTGGCTTCATTACTTTGTTTGAAGTTTTGTGTTTGATGTTCTTTGAAAGTGTGTATAAAATACATTCCAAAGTCACATATAGATTATTTTTGGATTATCTGATGTTTTGGATATTTCCTATCATTATTCACTTCCATTCATTCATTTACCCCTTCATTAAACGCTGAATTGAGCACTCCCCTCTACTTCAGGCAGCGAGTTAGGCTCTGGGGAGAGGAGAACTACAGTCTTACCATGCAGATAATTAAGAACACAATGGAAAATATGGTCAGATGAGATGTGTAATGCCATCCGAAGAAACCAGTGGAATTGTTTCTTTTTGGAAGGTCAGGGGCAGTGTGTTTTGAGCTGGAACTTGGAAACTCCAGTTTTGTGTTTATGCATTGGGTGGGAGATGGGGAGGGGAGGCTGAAGAAGAGATGGAGATAAACAGCATTATTCCAGGGAGACAAAATAACATGGAAAATGGAAACTTGGAAAACAGTCACTTATTTGCCCTGGTTGGAGGGTTTTTTTGTATGGAATGATGGTAAATGAGGCTGGAAAACTGTTTTGGAGGAAGGTTCTAGATGACCTGGAGCTGTCTGCTTAACAGAGTGAACTTCTCTGTTAAGCAATGACTCCACAATTGGACTACAAGTGATTGGAAGTAGCCATAAGTATCGAGAAAGCAATAGATATCATTGCATACACTGTATGGGATAAAGTTAGAGAGATTAGTTACGTGGATATGAAACCCAGTGACCAGATAACCAAGAGAACCAAAGCAAGACCAAGAGAATACGTGTATTAGGAAGGAAAATTGAGCATTAGGCAAGTGATAAATTATATTAAAGAATGGTGAAACCAACAAGAGTGACTGGGGACAGTTTTCTGAATTTCTACCAATAGATGAATCATTTCTTAAAGGTCATGGTCTTCACTCACTCATGTATTCATTTACTTGTGGGTGATTGAAAGATTCAATACTCTGTGAATGTCCAATCTTACTCATAGATTCCTCTGCCTCCATACCCTTCTGACTAGTGTCAGAACCTAATCTGACTGTTTCTAGAAGGCTTGTTTTTGAGACATTGGAAGTATTTGTTATTGTACTGAGTATATCAGCAAGGCCACCACAGGTCAGTGTGTGGTTTTTACATGGATTTTTGCTAAATGCCACCCCCTCCCACCATTAAAGGATGAATTCCACACACCCCCTCCCCCACCACAGTCACATGTTGAAGTCCTACTACCTAATATCTTAGAATGTGACCTTATTTGGAGATAGGTTCCTTACAGAGGTAATCAAGTTAAAATGCGGTCATTAGGGTGAACCCTAATGCAGTCTGACTGGTGTCCTTTCAAAGGGAGAAATCTGGACACAGAGACATGCACATAAGCCCTCAGAAGGAACCAACCCTTCGAAACGCCGAGGCGGGTGGATCACTTGAGGTCAGGAGTTTGAGACTCGACTGGCCAACGTGGTAAAACCCTGTCTCTACTAAAAATACAAAAATTAGCTGAGCGTAGTGGCAGGTGCCTGTAATCCCAACCATTTGGGAGGTGGAGGCGGCAGAATCGCCCGAACCTGGGAGGTGGAGATTGCAGTGAGCCGAGATTGTGCCACTGCACTCCAGCCTCAGCAACAGAGCAAGACTCTGTCTCAAAAAAAAAAAAAAAAAAAAAAAAAAAAGCCTTGCTCATGCCTTGATTTGGACATCTAGCCTCCAGAAATGTGGAACAATATCTTTCTGTTTTTTAAGCCACCCAGTTTGTAGTACTTTGTTAAGGCAGCCTTAGCAAACTAATACCCACCTCCAATACTTTGATCGTTGGAATTCCCTCTCCCTTCCTGTGTTCTTCAGCATGAATAAGAGCCCCCAGAACCGACAGTGCTTTGATGAACTGCCGCCTTTTGAACAAAGTACTAGATGGTGAACCTGCCCTGAAAGTTTCCTTCGAGTTGTCCTGCTCAAATGATTGTGGGTATAAGAACTAATATTTGAATATTACTTATTCTGGGTCAAAAATATAAAAGGAATGAGTTACTTTAGAGGTTGTCACAACTTTGGAGCCCGTGCCACACTGCAGCAGGTGCAGATTCTCACATAGAGAGAACTCTTCTGTGAGAAGACAGCACCAGTAGAATTCTAAGCAGGTTGGAAACACGCATATGCTGCCTCTTGCTGAAGATGTGTGAATAAACCAGCACCCAGTCATCAGCCTCCTTGTCCTTCCTTTCTTAAAGTAATTTTCAAGACAAGCTCAAACAGTACTCTCACAGTTGGTTACTACAGGAGTTAATGACTCCAAGCTCAAAAGGAATGACTTTTTCTGAATTTTCCATTTGACAAACGTCTCCCTAAGGCGACAGCTTTTACCCCCTGCCTACTCCCCTAGTTGAAGTTAGCGACGGTGTATTAATTAGTTGAAGCCTAATCTCAGGAAGCACTAACACTTGCCCTTTCTTCTTAAGCACGCTAAGTGTGCGTTAGAAGGCAAGTTAAGTCTAAATTACCTGGAAGTCTCTTGTTAGGCACACTGAAAGTTTCCTGCTACATATTTTTTACAAGGTACCCAAATTAAGGACCTTTCATCTCAGTAGGACTGACTCTCTATGAAGGCAGTTACTTGCCTACATGAAATGCAGAGGTAACAAGAATGTGTCCTTCTCCAGAGCATTGCCTTCACTCGTCTAGATTTCATAACAAAGACATCAATTTTAGAGTTAAGCATTGCTTTCACTTTTGCATCAAAATGTAATACCGTTGAAGAACTAACCTGTGAGTCTTACTGAATAATATATAAGACCCAGTACAAAATGAAAATGTGGTACCCTTTGTTCAAAAAGCTAGAAAAAAGTGTCATTAAAGGCACTAAAGTGTAATAAAGGCTTTCCTTTTCTTCTGTGAGCTTGAATTGTCATGATATTTTTTATAATTTTCAATTTAATGTCAAGTAAAGGAAACTTATTTTAAAAGACTAGCATGAATTTTGCCATTCATCTTTATATGAGGCAATGACTCTGTGTGTGTGTTTGGTTTTGAGACAGGGTCTCACTCTGTCACCCAGGCTGGAGTGCAGTGGTGCTATCACAGCTCACTGCAGCCTCCAACTACTGGGCTCAGGGGATCCTTCCACTTCAGCCTCCTCAGTAGTTGAAACTACAAGCATTCCCCACCACACCAGGCTAATTTTTTGTATTTTTTTGAGTCAGGTTTCACCATGTTGCCCAGGCTGGTCTTGACCTCCTGGGCTCAAGTGGTCCTCCCATCTCAGCCTCCCAAAGTGCTGGGATTACAGGTGTGAGCCACTGTGCCTGGTCGCAATGACCACTTTAAGTGGCATTTAACTTGTGTGTGAAATCACCGAAATTACACAATTAGTATTTTATAGCTTGTACATGCATAAGTATTCTTGCCAGAACAGTGGAAACACTGCCCCAAATGATCACACCTGTTTAAATTTCACTTCTTGACACTCACACTCTCTGTCTTTATCTCACTGAGGAGTAAGGAAGGTCTGAGAGGGAAGGGAACTGTGGGTGGCCTATCTTTCTCTTTCCTTTCATGTTGTCATTTTCAGCTTATGTGGTTGGCTAATACAGGGGCGAAACATGAGTAAAAAGGGTAGGATAGAATGGGATTTCATGGTCATCCATGCTTCTTTGAACACCATTGCCTTCGTTCTGTGTTTGAAGCAGGTTCTGGTTTGAAGGGAAAAGATGGTCCGTAGGGGCTTTCAGAGCCCGTGATGACTGAGTCGTAGCCATAACATGTTTACCTTTTACTCATGCTGAGTCTCGCCAAATTCCCATACATGTGGGTCTACTGTAATTTTGTGCCCATGGGGTATGGTAAGCAGTTTATGTGAATGGTGAGGAATGGCTAAGGACACCCATATTGCTCATATCTTCTCTACTCACACGATGCTCCACTGTCCCATCAGACTTCACTTACAAAACATAAGTTCAAAGACGAAATTATTAAGACTCCCAAGAGTCCCTGTGTCACCACACGGGTAACATACCCATGAAGCTGGCCCTGGTACCACAATGTGCCATGTGAACGACAGTCTTTTTCTTATGTAGATGGAAAACTCCCATCTTTCACCTAAGCATGTTAAAACATCTTATTGAGTAAATAACATGTCACCTTCCCCCTTAAATCACTGATTCCTCCCATCCTTCACTTCTTGGTCTTTACTATCTTCCACTTGCTCCCTTTTGCTCTCACTGCCTTTGTTACTCTCTCAGTATCTCTCAAGGGTGCTATGCACATTTGGCTTGTTTTGTTAGCTGTTATGGGTTGAATTGCCCCCTTCCTCCTGAAAAAAGATATATTGACATACTATGTCCTATCCCTCAGTATCTCAGGACATGGCCTTATTTGGAGACAGAATCTTTACAGAGGTAATCAGGTTGTAATGAGGTCATTAGGGTGAGCCTAATCCAATCTGACTGGTGTCCGTATACAAAGGGGAAATTTGGACACAGAAACAGATACACATAAAGGGATGATAATGCTGTATTAGTCAGATTGGACCCCTGTAACAAAAGACCACAGTCTGGGTGGCTTAAACAACAGAAACTATTTTTCCCATAGTTTTGGAGGCTGGGAAAGCCAATACCAAGGTACCTGCAGATTCCTTTATTGATGAGGGCTCTCTTCCTGGCTTGCAGGCAGCCGCCTTCTTACCATGTCTTCAGTAGCACAGATAGAAAGTAAGCTCTGAGGTGTCAATCCCATCACAAGGGTCTTAATCCCATCATGAGGGTCCCACCTTCATGACCTCATGTAAACCTAATCATCTCCCAAAGGCCTTATCTCCAAATACCATCACATTGAAGGTTAGGGCTTCCACATATGAATTTTGGAGAGCAACAATTCGGTTTATTAAAGATGTAAAGAGACACAGGGAGAAGATGGCCATCTACAAACCAAGAAGAGAGGACTAAACCAGAGCCCCTCACAGCCCTCAGAGGGAGCCAATCCTTCTGACACCTTGATTTTGGACTTCAAGCCTCTAGAATTATAAGAAAATAATTTTCTATCAATTAAACCACTTCGTTTGTGATACTTAGTCATGGTAGCCCTAGTAAACCAATATATTTGCCTTCCTTTAATCTCTTTATTTGTGTGAAGCTCTATAAAAGATTGGAAATGCCTTTCTCCAGATACTTTGCTGCTTTTGGTGGTAAGCTACAACCGTAAACTCAGCTCATGTCCAACTCTTCTGGAACATTTAAGGTATACTAAATTCTGTTAAGTCCTATTCTTGATAATACATGGAGGTAAGTAACTCAGCCCACCACTAAAAACATGTATTTGGACAAGGCAATGAGATAATCCTAAATGTGAAGGGAGTTCATGGAGCCCGAGATAAAGCTAAATAATAACAAATGCTTACCATGTATTAGCATTTTGTATGCACATACTCAGTTCTTATGACAAATCCATGATTTGAATTTTAATGCGCTACTAATGAGGTAGGTATTACTATATCCCCTTTTACAGATGAGAAAGGTGAGTCATAGGGAAATCAAGGCACTTCCTTAATATCACACAACTAGTAACTGAAGAGGAAGGATTTAAACTCCAGCAGTGAGGATCTAGACCTTGATCTTTTAATCACTGTACTCTTCTACCAAGATATTTAATTTTAGCAATAGAAAAAATGAATTTGGAACTCTACCTCACACCATATACAAAAATTAACTCAAAATGGATTGAAGACCTAAACATAGACGCAAACTATAAAACTTGGAGAAGAAAACAAAGATGTGAATCTTTTTGGCCTAGGATTAAGCAATGGTTCCTCAGATATAGTACAAAAAGCACAAAATAAAAACAAAAGAAAATGAGTTGGACTTTATCAAAATCAAAAACTTTTGTGCTTCAAAGGATACTACCAAGAAAGTGAAAAGACAATCTGCAGAATAGGAGAACACATTTGCAAATCATATATGTGACTAGTCAGGGTCTAGTAGCCAGAATATATTAAAAACTCTTAACACTCAACAACAAAAAGGTAAACAACCTAATTTTCAAAATTGTCGTAGGACCTGAATAGGCACTTCTCCAAAGGAGATATACAATGGCCAACAAGCACATATAAAGATGGTCAATAGTATATGATTAGGGAAATGCAAGTCAAAACCATGATGAGATACCACTTCACAATAAAAAGGGATAATAACAAATGTTAGAGAGGATGTGGAGAAATTAAAAGCTCATACCTTACTGGTGGGAATGTAAAATGGTGCAGCCACTGTAGGAAACAGTTTGGTAGTTCTTCAAAAAGTTAAACATAGTGTTACCATATGACCCAGGAATTTCACTCCTAGGTATATATTCAAGAGACTAGAAACATATTTTTCACATTCAGGAACAAAAACTTATACATAAGTGTTCATAGCAGTATGATTCATACTAGCCAGAAAGTAGAAACAAACCAAATGTCCATCAACTGATAACTATATAAACCAAACATGGTATATTCATGCAATGAAATATTACGCAGTCATACAAAGGAATTAATTACTAATACATGTTATACCATGGATGAACTGTGGAAACATTATGTTACATGAAAAAAAGCAGGCAAAATTTTATATATTATTGATTCAACTTAAATGAAATGTCCATAATAGTCAAATTTATAGAGACAGTAAGTAGATTGTGGTTACCAGGGGCTGAGGGGAGAGGAAATATGGAGTGATCATTACTGGGTTTGGAATTTCTTTTTAGGATGATGAAAATGTGAAATTAGATAATGGTGATTGCTGTGCAGTCTTATGAATATACTAAAAGCCACTGAAATGTACACTTTAAGAGAGTGAATTATGTAGTATATGAATTTTATCCTTCTAAAAATATTGAGGTTCCTCAACTGAATGTTAGCCAAGATTAAAACAAAATGGAAACTACTTAATGTATTAGGATGTGCCTTTAGAGGAACAAAAGGTTTGTCCCTTGCCATTAATATATGTGAGCATTAAAAATCACTTTAATGCTCCAAAGATGACTCTCAAAATGACTAAAAATACTTGCCACACGCCAGGCGTGGTAGCTCATGCCTGTAATCCCAACACTTTGGGAGGCCAAGGCAGGTGGATCACCTGAAGTCAGGAGTTCGAGACCGATATGGTGAAATCCCATCTCTACTTGAAAAAATACAAAAAAAGTAGCTGGGCATGGTGACGGGCACCTGTAATCCCAGTTACTCGGGAGGCTGAGGCAGGAGAATTGCTTGAACCCTGGAGGTGGAGGTTGCAGTGAGCTGAGATCACGCCACTGCACTCCAGCCTGGGCAACAAGAGCATGACTTCATCTCAAAATAAATAAATAAATAAATAAATAAATAAATAAATAAATAAAAAATAACTTGTCATATACACTGATAATATGATTATGTTGGAATAGTAGATGGAGAAAGTCTCTAAGTTGTTTTATGGAAAAAGGCAATTTCACTTTGCTTTAAACTAAAACTTCCTCAAAATAATTGGGAACTGAAAATCACAAGATGTAACATACATTTTTATTATTTATTTATTTATTTATTTTTGCTTCTTTTAGAAAACACATTTTTTCTACATCTCTGTAATTACAATGCCAAAATACAGTTCTTTGTAGTTTTTTTTGGTTTTTTTTCTTACAACCGGTTTTAACACAATGGGTTTCAAATTTGACTTTCTCTTAAGCACATTCAGAGCACCCAATTCTGGTTTTTGGAGACCTGCAGTCAAGAAGTCAGGTCTGCACACCTAGACAGAAGCAGGTCTGCACACCGAGGCAGGAGCATAGTTAAGTGCAAAAGGAAGGAATTTAATTAGTATCTGAACAAATTTTTTTAAGAACATGGGTCACTAGTTACATATGTTTATTTAAGCAAAAAATGGAATCTTGTGTGATTAGCTGATGAATTCAAAGCCAACCTAAAATTAACATACATTTTTAAAGTCAGTAAATTCTAATAAGATGGATAGATATTGGCAATGCAGAATGTTTGGTTTTAATTTTGAGAAAGTTGGTTGTGTTAACTGTTTGAGCCATGAGGATTGTTTAATTTCTGACCACCCAATTTGAATTTCCTTTAACTGAACAATGTGATGCAAATGTAATGGTGAAGATCTACCATCTTGGTCTTTATTCCAGTTAGGGAAGACTACTAAGACAAATGGCACAGAAATCCCTATAATTGCCCCAGAGTTCATCAACCCATGTTTCATATAAACATATATGCTTAGACACAGACACTGAGCATAGTGTACCCTATGATAGAGTTTTGTCGCATCTGAACTTTCATCTTGACTCTACTATTGATAAAAGACTTTGGCCATGTTTCTTAATTTCTCTAAACATGAATTTTCCTATGTACAAAATGGACAAAATCATATTTCCTTTGCAAGGGATTTGTCAATATTCAGTGAAATAAATTTAAAATGCCTGACAGGTAGTAGGTATTTATTAGATGTTAGCTGTGTTGATGATGACTGATGTAAGGATCCTAAATCAGAAAAGTTCCTGCAGACCTAACAATACCTAGGGCAGGGCTAAATGGGAAGTAGATTCTAAATAAATACATGTCAATTGATTAGTTATTTCATACCCGAAACAAGACACACAAAGAAAAAACAAGTGACTGTCTTATCTCTAGGCCTTAACGTGTTCTCTTCTGACTTGTAAATGCACCTTTCCCGTTCATTAATACTGGCTAAGGGCAGGCTAGTCTATTACATCATTTTCTTTTGATTATGTTTTCCTCATCTAAGAAAGTTTACTCATTCTGAATTATGCCAAACTGCATCATCTAGAAGATGAACAACTACTCCAGTTGGAAAGACCTGATTAGGTTTCAGTCATTGCTAGGCAAGTTGTAGCCCTTGTTATAAAATTATTATTTTAAGCAGGGCACAGTGGCTCAGGCCTATAATCCCAGCACTTTGGGAGGCCGAAGCAGGTGGATCACCTGAGGTTAGGAGTTCAAGATCAGCCTGACCAACATGGAGAAACTCTGTCTCTACTAAAAATACAAAATTAGCGGGGTGTGGTGCCACATGCCTGTAATCTCAGCTATGTAGGAGGCTGAGGCAGGAGAATTGCTGGAACCCGGGAGGGGAAGGTTGCGGTGAGCCAAGATCATGCCATTGCACTCCAGCCTGGTCAACAAGAGTGAAATTCCATCTCAAAAATAAAATAAAATAAAAATAAATAAATAAATACAATTATTATTTTAACCAGCCAATATGCCTTTTGTGTCCAGATTAGTCTCTCCATGGTGCCTGAAACCTTGATGTTATTTTCACTTTTACGCTAAATTTCACCAAATTAAAAACAAATAAAGAAACCCAGTACACCCTGAATTTCAAAAGTAAACCTCCTGTAAGATTTTCTAATTCTCTATTTCAGAGATCTCTACTTGTGACTCGGCACATTAGTGTTACCTTTGGACCATCCATCTAGCCATCTGCTTTCACTGGCAAAAGGAGACAATATTTGCTTGTTGTTCACTTATTTGTTTCAGAGGAGCTTTGTTGTATCTTAGTTTAAACCATATGTGTTAGCATTAGTCCAGTAAACAATGCAATATTTTTGGGTTAAATCAGTTTCAGACAGTAGCATTGAGCTATTACAGTAGATTGAATTAAGTACCGCAGGATCAAGCTAGTATCATGTGCGTGCTTCTCTCCGAGTTATAAATTACTGTAAAATATAAAAGTAAAAACGTAAGCTAAGGTCAAAGCATAAAATGAAAGAGTTTCTGCCATAAGGTGTTTAATCAAATATAATGTTTTAAAACTGTCCAGCTAATTCTCAGATGCTCCCTGGCAATTAACTAAAGCCTAAAGTAATGCAAAAGGTTGACTGTTGCCTCCTCCAAGATAAAATTTGAATCTATTGTTGGCAACAAAGAAAAATAACTTACTGGTTTCGATGGCTCTCCCTCTGTCACCCTCCCAAGTTCTGAAATAGCTAAGAGTCAGGAAAAACGTTAATGCCCAACCCAAGGGCAAATTCATTTATAGTTGTAAAATTAAGCCTCTGAAAAGCTGAAGCTGATTGCAATTCCGGGAAGATTGCTGAGGAAGAGACAGTCTAGCAGATCAATTAAGGAGACTGCTGTTAACATCACCCTGCGGCCCACCCTTGGCCTGGTCAGCCCAGTGCCCTGCTCCAAGCAGGGGCATTTTGTGTGCAAGGCTGGTAATTGCTGGGGGATATTAACTCCTCTCTGTAGCTTTCTCAACAGGCTGTTATTGATTTATTGTCTGCATATTTGTCTAAACCCTAAAGCTATTTATCTTTTCACCAGGGTAACAAGTTCTGTATGTATCCAGTCTACTACATAAAATAGAACTTCTTTTTATTTTTCCCTTAAACTAGCTCCTTTAAGCTTCAAAAAGATTCTGAGATTTGGGGAGCAAGTTCTTACACAGATTTTCCCTACCTTTCATGACTTTATGGACTTTCATCAGCCCCCTCAGCTTTAGTCTTTTATCACCAATACTTTGATCCCAGCAAGCATCAAGAAACAGGTGTGAGAGGAGATGGTGAACTATGAGGTGGGGAGACGGGATGAAAGACACTTGGTGGGGGAGTTGAGGGAAGGCTTGAAGGAGTGGTCATTGCATAAGAAAAGGCTTCTGGTAAAATACCAGTGATAACTTGGAAGAAAGTTCTTCACATTAGTTTATTTGGCCTTTTCAAGTGATGTGTACTTGAGAGAAAGCGATATAGGCTCAATCCCATTACTACCCATGCCAATAGGATTAAAAACAAAATCTTGTAATAATACTTTCTAAGTTACATATATTAAAATCTCATTGACAAAAAGGTCACCTACTCTATGAGTCCATTTATGTGAAATGTCCAGAACAGGCAAATCTATAGAGACTGAAAACAGATTAATGGCTGCCAGGGGCTGGGGTGAGAGAGAATGGGGGTGGCTACTTAATGAGTTTGGGGTTTTCTTTTGGGGTATTTTAAAACTAGACAGAGGTGACAACTGCACCACATTGTGAATGTACTAAATATCATTGGATTTAATATGGTTAATTTTATGTTAAGTGAATTTTAACTGAATTTTTAAAATGTAAAGAAAAAAAAACCCTTACAGAATAAGAATTTGGACTTATCTTAAGCGTTCATTGTAAAGGAACTTGATTATTACAATGCACATGAAAATTTACAAATTATAACCCAGTTGCATTATATATATTATGCATATATATAGAATTGAATATAACATATATCCAATTTAACAAATATTTGAGTATCAACAACATGCCAGCCACTTTGCAACTATTGGAACTTCATCAATGAAAAAGATAAACTTACTCCAGCCTTATGGAGTTTTCACAAATTACCCATGAAATCATCATGCAATTGATGCGGGATCTGGCCCCTTTGCCAGAGTTGCAGCAGGGATGTCCCCTCTACTTGGCCCACTTTGCTCAGCTCCTTGCAGGAGGGAGCACGTGAGCGAGTGAGTGCGGGACCCCGCTGGCCACTCCAGGTACTCACACAGGAGCAAGCTCTATGCAGGGCCTGCCACCAGACCAGGTGTGTCACCTTGAGGGGAATGCAGCGGTGCCTTGGGGAGGGTGCCCGGGACCCCGAAGCCACAGAGGAAGTGTTATGGTGTCCTTTAAGTTCTGCTGTCCATGGATGGCAGGAATGGCAGTGTGTTAGCAGCTCAGCTGGCCCCTTGCCTTGTTGCATGTGGCAGTTGCCCTCTGCCAGTGAGGGCAAAGGGCTGGTGCGACAGCCTTTCTGGATACCTGCACTCAGTGGATCCTGAGCTCTTATTCAACGTCCAAGAAGAGTGAGGTCACGCAGACAGTTGAAGGATGGTGAAAGTGGAGAATTGTACTGAGCGGTGAAAACAGCCCTCAGCAGAGAGGGGAGCTGGAGAGGGGATGGGAAGAGCAGGTTGTCTTTCCCAAAGTTAGGTTGTCTCTTCCCTGAAGTCAGGCTGTCTCCTCCTCTACCGACTGAGTCTGGGGTCCTTATAGGCACAGGATAGGGAGTGCTTGTTGATTGGTTTGTGAGTATGCAAAAAAGTTTAAAGTGAAGATACCACTCAAAGGTGGGCACAACAGTGTAGAAAACCAATTAGGAGGCCGGGAGCAGTGGCTCACGTCTATAATCCCAGCACTTTGGGAGGCCGAGGTAGGCAGATCACGAGGTCAGGAGTTCAAGACCAGCCTGGCAAACATGGTGAATCCCTGTGTCTACTAAAAATGCAACAATTAGCTGGGTATGGTGGTGGGCACCTGTAGTCCCAGCTACTTGGAAGCCTGAGGCAGGAGAATCACTTGAATCTGGGAAGCAGAGGTTGCAGTAAGCCAAGATTGTGCCACTGCACTCCAGCCTGAGCGACAGAGTGAGACTCTGCTTAAAACAAAAACAAACAAACAAACAAAAACAAACAAACAACAAAAAAAATAAAAATAAAAAAGAAGAAGAAGAAAAAGAAAAGAAAGAAAAGAAAAAAGAAAACCAATTAGGAAAGTGTAAGTACATGTAAAATAGATGAAGGGTGGGGATCAATTAAAGGAAGTGCACCAAACAGGAAGACGGGTTCTCAATCTGGTCCAAGAATTTAACTTGTAGCTTGGCTTTCCGGCTTTAAACTGTCTTCTGCTTGGAGGTGGGTTTCACTGGGGACCTGCCCCATCTGCCTATACATTTGGCTGCCTCCTGCCACTATCACAGTGTGAGAAACCTTACAACTGGGGAAGCACAGACAGCTGTGGGAGGGGGTTTAACCCAGACTTAGAGAATCATGGAAGGTTTTCTACAAAAAGTAACATTGAAATGGAATTTAAAGATGCCACTCATTCCGCAAAAGTGTACTAAGAACCTAGAATGTAGTAGTCATTGATACAGGCCCTAGGGATACAGCAGGGAACAAAACAAAGTCCTGCCTTCATAAACTTTACATCACTTTATTGAGAGACAAACAAGGTAAACAAGTAAATATAAGAGTATAAGTAGGCCATGCATGGTGGCTCACGCCTGTAACCCCAGCACTTTGGGAAGCCGAGGCAGGTGGATCACCTGAGGTCAGGAGTTCCAGACCAGCCTGACCAACAAGGTGAAACCCTGTCTCTACTAAAAGTACAAAAAATTAACCGGGTGTGGTGTCAGGTGCCTGTAGTCCCAGCTACTCGCGAGACTGAGACAGGAGAATTGCTTGAACCTGAGAGGCGGAGGTTGCAGTGAGCTGAGATGGTGCCACTGCACTCCAGCCTTGGTGACAGAGTGGACTCAGTCTCCAAAAAAAAAAAAAAAAAGAAAAAAAGAGTATACATGGCCCAGCGTGGTGACTCACACCTGTAATCCCAGCACTTTGGGAGGCTGAGGTGGGCGGATCACTTGAGATCAGAAGTTTGAGACCAGCCTGGCCAACGTGGTGAAACCCTGTCTCTACTAAAAATACAAAAATTAGGCATGGTGGTGGGCGCCTGTAATCCCAGCTACTCGGGAGGCTGAGACATGAAAATCGCTTGTACCTAGGAGGCAGAGGTTGCAGCGGAGATCGCGCCACTGCACTCCAGCCTGGGCAACAGAGCAAGACTCTCTCAAAAAAGAAAAAAAAGAAAAAAAAAGGTGTACAAGTGATAAATGCCATGGAGAAAAATAATATAGGGATGGCCAGTAGAGAGTTGTGGAGGGAGGGTAGAGAGTTGTGGTGAGGAAGGAAGGGTGCAAGTGCAGCCTCATACAGTTGGGTCAAGGATTCCCTCACCAATAAACTGATATTTGAGCCAAAACTCAAAGTTAGTGAGGAAGGCAGCCAAGTTGCTGTCTGGAGAAACAGCAGTCCAGGAAAAGATAGTAGCTGCAAAGACCCAGACACAGAAACATTCTTGGTGGGCTCAAGGAATAACAGGGAGAATGGTGTACCTGGAATACCATGAGGGAGAAAGAGAGAGGGAGAGTAAAAGAAAGAGAGAAAGAGAAAGAGAGAGAAAGGAAGGAAATGCAACTGCGGGGACTGCATGTGGCCTTGTCACCTGACTGAGGTGTGAAGACTAGACGTTTTGTGCAGAGCAGTGATTTTATTTATTTATTTATTTTTGTGACGGAGTCTTGCTTTGTCACCCAGGCTGAAGTGCAGTGGTGTGATCTTGGCTCACTGCAACCTCTGCCTCCTGGGTTCAAGCGATTCTCCTGCCTCAGCCTCCCGAGTAGCTGGGTCTACAGGCATGCACCACCAGGCCCAACTAATTTTTGTATTTTTAGTAGAAACGGGGTTTCACCATGTTGGTCAGGCTGGTCTCAAATTCCTGACCTCCTTGGCCTCCCGAAGTGCTGGGATTACAGGCATGAGCCACCGTGCCTGGCTCAGGGCGGTGATTTTAAAGGGACCCCTCTAGCCTCTGTGCTGAGAAAACTGACTGTAGGGGCATGGATAAGGAGGCAGGAAAGTGAGTTAAGATGCTGTTGCATTTCAGAGACAAGAGTGCTTTCGGCCAGTATAGACATGGAAACAGTAAGAGATGGCTAGATTCTGGAGAGATGATCTTTGAAAGTGGAACCAACAGCTTTGCTGATGGATTGGATGTGGGTAATGAGAGATGGGATGATGATACCAAGGGTTTTGAAGTTGTCATTTGCTAAGATGAGGAATACTGCAGGAAAAACAGGTTTGCTGGTTGGGATTCAGAAATTCAGGTTTAGAACCTGTTAGGTTTGAGATGCCTAGGAGACATTCCAGTGGTGAGAAGCCGGAGTTCAGGTAGAAGTCTGGACTGGAGAAATAAATTTGGGAGGCATCAGAAACAGATGATATTTAAGCCATAAAACAGAATGAGATCACCTAGGTGTGAGTTACCCCATGTTTGAAAGTCAGCTAAAAACCAGACAGCCAGCCCCAAGTCTTAGGCTAAGCAGATCATTTTTTGTGGGGAGGGAAGAAGTCATAACAGAGCTTGGAAGCTCAGCACACATTTATATGCCAGATCCAATTTTTACCAGACATCTCAAAATGGTTCAAGAAAGTCAACGCATATGTACAGACAGGAAAGACAGCGAGCCTCCAAAGATAGATAGGAGCTGATTTAGAAGGGAGAGGGGAACAGTTATCGATCACAGCTTGCTTGTTACATGGCCTCATCTGCCTTGTAGATTCCAGGAAAACTGGGGACTTAATAACAATATTCTAGCTCAAGAAAGCTAGAAGCACAGAAGAGAGTGCCTATGAGTTTATCCCATCCTGTTTCCTTTTGTTTTATTATTTTCAACGGGCACTTGTAATTTTTAGTAAGACAACTGAAGAATCTTTTCAGCATCAACAGCATAAGAATTTTTAACCAATAAGATGGTTTCTTTCTCACTCTTTTCAACCAGCAGAATAGTAAAGGATAGAGCAACTTTTGCTACTGAAAGGACTGATTTTTTTTTTTTTTTTTTTTTTTTTGAGACAGAGTCTCACTCTATTGCCCAGGCAGGAGTGCAGTGGTGCGATCTCGCCTCACTGCATCCTCCGCCTCCTGGGTTCAAGCAATTCTCCTGTTTAAGCCTCCCGAGTAGCTGGGATTACAGGTGCCCGCCACCACGCACGGCTAATTTTTTGTATTTTTAGTAGAGACCGGGTTTCACCGTGTTAGCCGGGATGGTCTCAATCTGCTGACCTTGTGATCCACCCACCTCGGCCTCCCAAAGGACTGATTGTTTTATAGAACTCGACGTTGGGATAAAACTAGGCACCAGTGGCCCTAAATGCCCATTCCCTCCTCTAGCTGGTGGAAGTACTAGTAGCTCCTTAGGACATGGGTCTGCTTTAACATGTAGTTAACTATCAAACATACATTTGCAAACTATGCTAATGCAGATGAGAAATTTTGCTGCCTGGTCTCATAAATTTTTCAAATAAATAGTTCTTTATGGTTGCCCTACAGGTTATGGTTTGTTTGTCTTACTAATTTTTCCTTGGCTCTCACTCACCCAGACTCCTCATTGTTGACCGAGAACTCCTACATTTACTGGTAACCTTATTAAAATTAGACTCTGCATTTCATAATCTATGATGGTAACATTTTGTTCAATTTACTGACACACTTAACCTGACCAAAATTACTTGAGCAGAAAGCTCTGTAAGAAGCATTGATTGCTTTTATTCCTTTCCTGAGGCAAAATGCTTCCACTTCCTATAAGACAAGATCCTTCTCTTCAGAGCCAGACCTGTTTCCCAGCAAAACCAACAAAAACTCTGACTGTTATTCCCAGTTGTTAATGGGTATGAACAACAGGATCTACTCTGACAGAGCCAACCACACAGGTAGAAAGATTTGGTGGCCTCTCCCTGGTATGATTTAAGGACAGTGGAGATGTCTCTATGCAGAAATATCTCCCAGACTGCCAGAGCCCTGTTGCCTGAAACTCTACCATTATTAAATCATTTCTTTACATTCAGGATTGTCTCCTGGAAAACAGTCTTCAAAGGGGCACCATATTTAAGTCAGTTTGGTGGCCAAGAGGGTGGGAAGGGGGCACTATAGAAAGAGAAAAAGAGGAAGAGAGTTGAAATAAAGGTGGTAACACAAGACTTTGTGTGCTGACAGTCCTATTAAAGGCTGTATTGCAACACTGGTGCAACCAGAGTGGGTAACAATTATGAGAGAATGATTCCAGTGTGGCTTAAACCCACACACACATGCCTAATGTGGTCTTATTATTTATTTATGTGAAAGCTTAATAAATAAGTACAGATTCCACCTGATTTGTAATCAGCCTACTAACTCAGTACAAATTATAGGTTCCTTTAAGACAGTGATTTTCAACTGTAGGCAATTTCACCCCACTCTCCCAGAGGTTATTGGCAATATCTGGAGACATTTTTTGATTGTCACAAGTGTGGGGGTAGGGAAGAAGTTCTACTGGCATCTAATGTGTAGAAGTCAGAGATGCTGCTAAACATCCCATAATGCTCAGGACAGCCTCTTCCCAATTGTCCATCCCCAAAGTCAATTGTGCCACAGTTGAGAAACCCTGCTTTAGGGTTATAGGCAAGTCGCCAGGCTTGCAAAAATGATAGAAGTGTGATGTAATAATTTCCTCTTATGCTTTGCACTGGAACACAAATGCACGCATATAAACCATGAACATGAAATGTAGCCTCTGTTTGTTATTCGTCTTCAGAAATCCATGACGATGTCCAGCCCCACAGTTTGCTACTTGGAGAGTTGGTTTCCAGGCCCCCCATTTGATCTATTCACTACCACCTCAGTAGCCAGAAGGAGCAGTTAGGAATCTTAGCCAATTCATAGGAAGAGGCTCTGGGCCCCTGTTCAAGTGACACTCCTAATCAGTATGTTCTTTGTGAGAAAATCTCCTGTAAATAAACTGTTCAATTGATGGGTCTTGATGAGGAGCAAAAATGTCTTAGTTCCCAGCTTCTCATTATCCCAGCCAAATTAACAGCAGACAGATGCCATGTGAGGCCTTCTTCTAACAGGGCACCTTCCATATTTCTCTTCCCTCTGCTGAGTGGTAATCCCCTCTGACCTTACCTCTACCACAATGTGGGTTCTTGAGCCTTCACCTTTACTTCTCCATCACACTCCCTCCTTCCCCATGAGCAAGAGCAGGTGACTAACAGCTGGTAAAGAAGGACCTCCCATCGGTTGCCAGTTACTTCAGTTGACTGACTGATGCATTTTTTTTTTCTTTTGCGATGGAGTCTCCCAGGCTGGGGTACAGTGGCACAACCTCGGCTCACCACAACCTCTGCCTCCTGGGTTCAAGCGATTCTCCTGCCTTAGCCTCCCAAGTAGCTGGGATTACAGGTACCCACCACCACACTAATTTTTTTTTGTATTTTTATTTTATTTTTTTAGTAGAGATGGGGTTTCACCACATTGGCCAAGCTGGTGTCGAGCTCCTCACTTTAAGTGATCCACTCACCTCGCCCTCCCAGAGTGCTGGGATTACAGGCGTGAGCCACCGTGGCTGGCTAATTGATGCACTTTTAATGACAACTCTCCACACTCAACAATAACCGCATAAGGGACTTGTGGAATAAAAGGGTTTCTCTATTCCTCCCTCCACTTAAGCAAAGCCACTCTAGACTTAAAAAGCTGCAGAGAGATCCTGGGTGAGGGTAGACCATGTCCTGAAATGTCACTCAGCCTATTACTTTGTCTGAAGGTAAGTCTGCTTTAGTTTTGAAAACTTATTTGGAAAAGGAGAGAGGTGTGATAATAGGTGCATGCTCGGAAGGGACCCCGCATAGTTGGCTGTCCTTACCTAGGCACTCCCTGACTTAGGGACAATCCGCCAACTTGGCTGAATCACTGGAAACCTGAGCTGGGAGTGGAAGAAACGTTTTCAGTCCTTTCTCAACCCAAACCCACACTACCCTTAAAAAATAGCCTTAGCTGGCAATCCTCTCCCTGCAGGCTTTCTTCCGGCTTCTGATTGTCAATCACTCAACTGATCTATCCATTCATCAATTCTTCCCCTTAGGACCAGAACACCTAGACATACATATACACATGTAAAATAAATATTTTATATTTTCCTACTTTAACATTGGAAGACATCTTTTCTTTTAGTACCAGAAGTGCCCTGATCTAGCATCACAGAACTCTCCTTTCACTGTCCTATATTATTTCTGACTCTGATTATGAAGGTTCTGATAACATGTGCCTGTGGAATGCACCCTCTTGGCTAATGGAAGCATCGCTGTAGTCACGATCCCTGTTCCGGAGACTCTGGTTTTAACCTGATTGGGACCTGACTGGTATCTGTAGGATAAAAGAGAAATGTTGCTGAGTAGTGAAGAGAATATGTCCAGACCTCCAGTCAGAGGCAGAAAAGGAAGGAGGATGGGAGGGAACTGAACTAATCTTCATTCTTCCAGAAGAGATACGGAGGCTGGAAAACATCTCATATATAACAGCCGAATCACGGCTCACTCCTTTTTATGCTTCTTTCTATAAGGCACTTAGGGAAAAGAAAAATAAACGTTAAAAAAAGTTCCTTTTTTTCCCTTAGTTTTTATTCTTTTAGCCAAGTTGTGACAAGCCACTGATTTCTACCCTATAAATTATTTAAAATTCCACCTTCGCATCGGGATTGGAAAATCAATCTCCCTGATTAAAAAGTGAACAACTTCACATTTCTAAATGTCTCTTTAATCTTTTAATTATGTCTGGTTACAGACAGTGTGAGTCTCAAAGAAGCAGAGAGCTGCACCCTGTGCTAACTCAACTCAAAAAAATCTATAAGTCCATCAGCCTTTTTACTTAGCCATCTGGCATTATTGCTGTCAGGTAGTACTGCGTTCAGAAATACTGCCTAATAGATGACTCGGATCCTCTCATTAACATACTTCTATCTCAAGGTTGCATGTAAAGTTTCATTGGTTCTAATTTCTCCAACTAAAACGAAATACTATAGGATCTAACTGGAGATTTTGCAGATATGAAGGTCCAGTTTAATAAAAAGACTTGAGGCATGCAAATATTTGTGTATAGGCCTGAGAATTCTTTTTTTTTTTTTCCCCAGACAGAGTCTTACTCTGTCAATCAGGTTGGAGTGCAGTGGTGCAATCTTGGCTCACTGCAATCTCCGCCTCCCTGGTTCAAGTGATTCTCCTGCCTCAGCCTCCTGAGTAGCTGGGATTACAGGCGCCTGCCACCATGCCCAGCTAAATTTTATATTTTCAGTTGAGACAGGGTTTCACCATGTTGGCCAGGCTGGTCTCAAACGCCTGGCCTCAAGCAATCTGCCCACCTCGGCCTCCCAAAGTGCTGGGACTACAGGCATGAGCCACTGCGCCAGGCCATAGGCCTGAGAATTCAACCAAAGCCCAACATCATAAACAGTGCAAGCTAAGGTAACCTAGTCAAATGTATACATTTGTAAATTGACTCCGGGTGCCAAGATTTTTGAAAGAAAAGTTATAAGCACTTCAACAACCCAATTACTCATGAAAAAACTGCTCTTTTCTAGTGAGCTAGATGAAAAAACAGTCTCCAGAAGACTTTCAAATGTAAGCAACAGATTACCACGTGCAAAACAAGGAGAGGGAGATCCAGGTAAGCTTTTCAGTGACGCTTGGAGAAGTCATTTATTACCTGTGTTGTTTGAAAATGCAGTGAATTCTGTGATAGTGTGGCTCAAGAAACCAAAGTATTTCAAAACCCAAAACGCAGACATGCAGCCAGCTCTTCTTAACTCTACTCCCTGAGGACCTTCAGCAGAAATCCCAGCTGACTGAATGGCTTTCTTAAACACTGTAAACCACTGTTTTAAAATATTCTTGCCATGACATGAATTGCACTGCAAATGTCACAGCCGCCTTCCCAAGTGTCTAGTGGAGCAAAGGCACCACATTTAGCATTTTAAGGTTCAGTGTAAACAGAGACCAGAGCCAAGGGTCCGGAGAGACTCCTTTGAGTTGAAGTGGTGGATTCTGTTTCCCTCACTTGCAAGTCTTTGCATGGGTGGCATGCATGGGCATACAAAACACGGGTGAATCTGAAGCACCACAGAAATGACTGCAGGCAAGACGAGAGATTTCCCGGGCAGGTGCAATAGTAAATGACGTCAGAAGTCAACCCTGCCTTCGGCATGGCAAACTCAGTGGGTTTCCTCGGTCTAATGTAGGCTGGGCACTACCTGCACCTAGTGGAGGTGATGAGACAGCCAGGTGGGAGGTGATCCCTGGAGAAACTGTAGCTGATCTGCCCACTAGGGTGGAGCCTCAGGAAATTCGTGCCCTTTGCACCAGGGAGGAGCCTGGTCCCTCCTCTTCCTGTGTGGAAACTGGGATTCCAACAGCTGGATGCAAAGCGCTCTAGCGGTGATTCTGGTCTAGGGAGAGTCCCTGTTTTCCCCTTTTCTTACTGTTTCACCCAATAAAACCATCTTACTCACCATTCACATTGTCTGGGAGCCTGAATTTTTGTGGCCATGGGACAGAGAACCCCATCTTTAGCTGAACTAAGGAAAAGTCCTGCAACAGTGACTTGTTCCAGCATCTTGTCCACCATGTGCTTAAAACTCTTGGTTTAGAGGACAACCTCTTTTTCTTTTCTTTTCTTTTCCTTTCTTTTCTTTCTTTTCTTTTCTTTTCTTTTCTTTTTTTTTTTGGAGACGGAGTTTGGCTCCTGGCTCTTGTTGACCAGGCTGGAGTGCAATGGCTTGATCTCAGCTCACCGCAACCTCTGCCTCCTGGGTTCAAGTGATTCTCCTGCCTTAGCCTTTCGAGTAGCTGGGATTATAGCCATGTGCCCCCATGCCCAGCTAATTGTGTGTTTTTAGTAGAGACAGGGCTTCTCCATGTTGGTCAGTCTCCTCTCGAACTCCCGACCTCAGGTAATCCACCCGCCTCTGCCCACCTCGGCCTCCCAAAGTGCTGGGATTACAGGCGTGAGCCACTGTGCCCGGCCGACAGCCTCTTTTCCTATCCTTGTGTTTTACCAATCACCATCTGAATCTCTTGGAAATAACAGGGATTTGTATTCTCGAATATTTTTCTAATTTCAGCACTAGATGCCTAAAAATCCAACCTTAAGCTAATTTAGATGCCCCAAGTAAGCTGATGTGCTATTATAATGGTGTGATGACTTCCCTTATAAAAACAACTTCAAAATGCTGTGTGCGTGTTTATGTACTTAAAAATTTTATTTTAAATCTCTTTTGTCTGAAGCCTTGTAATCTTCTTTGGAAAACACACACTGCACCTCTTTTATTTTTCCTATGGGATTGGAAGGATCTTCATCTCAAAGCACTGCTTCAGAGCTGACCTTATTTAAAGTCAGTAACAGTGAATCAACAGAAATCATCAAACATTCATTAGGCATCTACATGGGCCAAGTGGTAAAAGGGTTACAGGGATAATTAAACATATATATGTAAGTTTATATATACACATTTAATATATAAACATATATATTTAACTTATATATGTTATTTAATATATAATATATTAATATATTATATAAACATATAAAAATATATATTATATAAACATATATAAATATATAAATATAACATATTATATAAACATATATAAATATATATTATATAAACATATATAAATATATAAATATACTATATAAACATATATGTTAATACATATTAAATGTATATACTATAAAATTTTATATATAAAGGTAATATATTATATGTAAACATATATAAGTTGAACATATATGTTAATCTATATTAAACGTAAGTTAAACATATATGTTTATATATTAAACTATATATTATAAAAGTTAATATGTAAAGGTAATAATATTATACATGACATATAAGATATATGTTATATATAAGATAATATATTATATATTTTTTATATATAATATATATTTTATATACATTGCAAAATATATAATATATAAAATATATACAAATTACATATTATATATAAAATATATATATATTTTATAATATATATTATAATCATTAATATAATATATAAAATATATAATATAATTATGTAATATAATAAAATATATACTATATATTATATAATTTTATTTATATAATATTATATATCGATATATAATATATCAATATTATATAAAAATATATAATATAAAATTATATTATATAAAATATATAATATATAATATATACATATATTTTATATATATACACATATATATAACTTTTAACATATATAAGTTTAATTAGCTATATATTATTAAAGAGAGAGATCAGTTTAGAGTTAAAATCAAGAGAAACATGCTAAAATAACTAAGTAAATGCAAGGTAGAATAAGATTAATTCCAAAAGAGAGTAACACGGATTTATGTGAAAAAGGTAAGTTTGCGTCTTAGGTATATCAATTTTGAATTTCCTAAGAGACAGAAATGAGTGTGCAGATTAGTCATCATTAGCATAGAAGCAGTAACTGGAGCCCTCAGAGTAGATGAGATACCCTAAGGGGGAAAAAAGAACAGAAAGACATGATTAGCAGTAATATTGAAGGTAGAGGAGAATCGTAAAAAGGTAAACTCAAAGAAGTCCTCATAAAAGAGTTTAATGAAAAAAAGGTGTTTAAAAGGTGTATTGCAGAGAGCTCAGGAAACACCAACAGAGAAGAGGTCATTGGTTGTGGGTTCCTTTGGAGCAAGGTCTGTGCCAAGTACAGTCAGGAGTAAACAAGGGAAAAGGGAGGCATGGCCTCAGCACACGAAGGACTTCCAACATAGTTGGGAGGACAAACCTGATCGAAAGAACGGTATTAAAATATACTGTTAAATTCTAAATTGTGTGATGCCAATGATGCTGGCTGGGGCATTCTCTGATGGTCAGCCGTGCTGGCTACCAACGTGACTTTGACCCCACAGGGTGCAGAGGCAGATACGGTTCAGATTGCTGCAGTAAGAACAGCATTGAGGCTGGATTTTTTTTTTTTTTTTTTAAATAGCACTGATGTAGCATCATTGCTTAAGACAGATAACGATGAAAGGTAGTTTAAACAAACATTGCTCCTCCATTCGCAAATGTATTAGTGAATGGAAGACGCAACCGGAAATTACTGCACTCCAGCTCTGTGGGCGGAAGCTACAAACACATGAAAAATCACACGAACTCTTCAACTCACTGTCTTCTCTTGTCTTTTTATTTTCCTTGCAGGGCCTCACAGCCAAATCCTCTCTTATCGCCTGTGGGGCTGCTAAGGGAAGTGATTGCCAAATGGGCTTTTAAACTCAGAATGGCGACAACCTGATGCTTTAGACATAATGCCTCTTTCCCTTCAGAGGCACCTTTTTTATATTCTTACCACAGTGTACCTAAGCATGGCTGGATCTGAAGTGTTATTTGAGTGTTTTAAATAAAGTGTTAGTGTTTTTTTAGCTCTATTTGCAGCACTAGTAATCCAGGAGCTTAGAAAAGAGTGGTGGTTTATTAGTACCAGCAAATAATTAAGGAAGTGCAGTCTGAAGGAAGAAAGTGGCCAACAATGATTCACATAGCAGGAAAATATCTCAACCCTTAGAATTCAAACATTCCTTTGTTCATTCATTCATTCAATAAATATGCATGAAGTGCCAACTTTATACCCAACATTGCACTAAGGGTGGGGTTGCACAGAAAAATAGCGTGTGGTCTCTGCACTTGAGAGGTTCAAGGTCTGGCCATTGAAGGAAGAAAAAATAATTATCTACTGTTTATTTTGCACCTATGTCCCATCAAGAACTGTCCTGGGGTCCTTTATTTATTTTTGCTCGTTCAATACATAATGAGTCTATGAGTGAGGCTGACATAATAGAACACTGAGATGTCCCAAAATCAAGTAACCTAACCAAAGTCTCACAGCTAATATGGGAATGCAAACCCAGTTGCCCTGGCCTCAAAGACCATGCTCTTTCTACTGCACCTTGAGGCCTCCCTGAAATGAATGCAACCTTCAATCTGCCCTCAAAGATTACACAGACAAGTTTACAAATAATAACAATATGATTGCTTTAATAATAACACCACTTCCAAGGCTTACTCAGGTCTCTTTTCAGCACTGAAGACGACTTTGGAACCCACCTATGACACTGCATATACTCTGTTTCTTTTCTTTTTTTTTTTTTGAGACAGTGTCTCACTCTGTCACCCAGGCTTGAGTGCAGTGGTGCGATCTCAGCTCACTGCAACCTCTGCCTCCTGGGTTCAAGCTATTCTCCTACCTCAGCCTCCTGAGTAGCTGGGACTACAGGCACCTGCCACCACGCCCGGCTAAATTTGTAATTTTTTTTAGTAGAGATGGGGCTTCACTGTGTTAGCCAGGGTGGTCTTGATCTCCTGACCTCATGATCCACCTGCCTCAGCCTCCCAAAGTGCTGGGATTGCAGGCGTGAGCCATTACACCCAGCCGACACTGCATATATTCTGAAGGGCAAACACTGGGGAGTCTTCTGAGGAGAAAATGTGTGTTTTGTGCTTCTTGCCCTCTCTAATGATGTCTTCTGTAAGGTATAGGGTCTGCTAAGATACAGCTATATGGACCCATATCCCAGAGCCTGGGATTCCATTGCTTCCTACATGAAGAGCATCAAGAAAAATGACGCAGGCATTTTTATTCCCCTAAAGGGGAATAGTGCTTCCATTGTTTTGGGTGCATATTTCTACACTAAAACTAATTACGTCTCATGGTCCTTACCTGTTTTCCTTTTTTATTTTTATTTTTTTGAGACAAGGTCTCACTCTGTCACCGAGGCTGGAATGCAGTGGCACAATCAGGACTCACTGCAGTGTCAACCTCCCAGGCTCAAGCAATCCTCCCACCTTAGCCTCCTGAGTAGCTGGGATTACAGGTGCAAGCCACTATGCCCAGCTAATATTTGTATTTTTTATAGATATGGGGTTTCGCCATGTTGCCCAGGCTGGTCTCGAACTCCTGGACTCAAGCACTCCACCTGCCTTGGCCTTCCATAGTGCTTGGATTACAGGCATGAGCCTCTGTGCCCGGCTACCTTACCTGTTTTCTTGTCAGTCTCCCTCACTAAACTGTGAAGCTCTCCACACTAGGAACTCCGTTCCGTTCACCATGATATATTCAGCTCATATAGCAGTTCATTGCACATCGTAAGTGATCATTAAAATATTTATTGAGGAAAAGAAGAAAACTCTAACTCTATTAACCCATTGTGGGTTTGGGGGTTTTTGTTTTAAGTTTATTTGCAAAGGTCTGCACCAAGTCCTAGAAGAATGGTCAACACAAAACTGAATAAGACCAACCCTGACCCTGGTTAGCACATCTAACTCGCACATATTATTGGTTTAACTTACAAAGGAAAACCCAGTTTTTGAGTTACCAACACTGAAATAAATGCTATGAAAACATGGCCTATAAATTCCCACACTGACTTTATTTATCAGTATGTTAAGGATCAATATTCCTTAAGAAATAAGCTATAACTCAGAAGTAATTATCAATCAAATTACAAAATTTATAGCCCCTTAGATGCAGGACATTGAACACACACACACACACACACACACACACATTCACATGTTTAATCTCCACTCCTTAGAAACCCACTTAAGTGTCAGTAAAATAATATAAAAGTTTAAATCCACAAGAAAAATGGAATGGCAGAAAAGACAACAGTGGAAAAAAATATCCACAAATACCTGCTGGATAGAAAGCTATTGAAGAAGTGATGATTTAAGCAGAACAGAAAAGGCTGGATTCTGTGAGCCTACAGAGGCGACTCAATAAAAAACAAGCCAGTCTTTCTTCAGAACTGTGGGAATTTTCAGGAATTGGAGGCATGGGGCCTGCAGAAGGTGAAGGCATGCAGTCAAGGGTGGATTGAAAGTCAATACAGTTATCTCCTTAGGTTCATCCATCATCATCACCTCCCACCTCCAAGACAGGTGGTTTATTCTCTCCAAAACAGGCTTCAAGACCAACACCCAAGGTACAGAAGGCAGTAACTGGGGCCATTACCAAAAGTCTGAATCTTTAGATTAAAATGATCATTTGAGTGCCCAAAAAAATAAGTAAGAAAAGACCCAACCAAGACACATCATTTTGAAATTGCAGCACTCCAGGGAAAACACAATGTTTACATAAAAATGACAGAGAATTAGAGTGCTATTGGACTTGTACACAGAAACATTGAAAGCTAGAAGATAATAGTTCAATGCTTTTAAATTCAGAATGAGAATTATTTTTAACCTACAATCCAATTCTTAGCCAAACTGCCAAACAAATGCAAGGGTAGAATAAAGATATTTTCAGGCAGGAAAGTTCTCAGTACATTTACCTCACATGCACCCTTTCTCAGGAAGGGTGTGTCACCAAAAGGAGAGAATAAAGCAAGAAAGAAGAAAACACGGAAACCAGGAAGGAGAGACTGCAATACAAGAGAGGTGAAGAGAATTGCCAGGATGATGGCAGAAGAAGGTCTTTGGGATGACAATAGTATAGAGGCCCAAAAGAAAAACCAGCAAAAGTTGGAAAAAGAAAGAAAAGGGCCCCAGGAAGGAGGCCTTGAGATACTGGTAGATTATCTGTTACGTATTACTACGTGGAATGTTTTGGGAAACTTGGAAGTTGTGGCAGGACTTAGGGATAGTTATATACAAAGAAAAGCTGGTGAAAAAAACAAGGTGATCATTAACTCCAAGAAAAACAAAAAACTGTACAAGAAAGGAAAGGTAATTATAGTGTCGTGTTAGCTCAGTAGAGAACATTATTTACATAGTTATAATAATATTAACCCTGAATATTGATTTAACCAAAAAGGGGAACAAGAGGGAACAGTGTTGTGGAGACGTAAATCTTCACCAACTGTAATAATCACTAAATAATGGTCTAGGAGGACATATATATTACCCAGAAATATGGAGGTAAATACCAGAGGAAACAGCTAAAATTAATTTAAAGTAGCTGCCTCCAGGGAGAAGGACTGGTGGTAAAGAGAGTGGGCCAGGAGAATTGCTCTGTTTTGGTTTTGTTTTGCTTTACTTCTTAAAGCCCTTTAGTAAGATTTGACTTTTAAAAATGTGTACATTTATTTGGATAAATTTACACTTATTTAAAAACATTAAGCTGCCATAACGGATTAGTAAAGAGGCTTATGATTAACAAATTAGATACACTTCTGCCCTCAAGGATCGTGCAATTTAAACACAAATTCCACCCCCCACCAAAAAAAAAATAGACTGTTTCCTAATATAACAAAGCGTAGATTTCAGAATCAATCTGTATGCATTTGCCTCTTCTTCTCTCCAATTTGTAGAAATATTTAAAGTGTGAAGATGTTTCCTCAGTAGATACTCCCGTGTTTTCCCAAGATGTTGAAGACATTAATTACAAAACATTTATCACAGTGTGGGTGAATATTTGTACGTGGTAACACTTGTTAACCAAAGCAGGGAAACCAACTGGTGGCGGGAGAATTCGTAGTGCCTTTATCTGAGTCTACATACAAACAGGGCCGGGCCTGGTGGTTCATATCTATAATCCCAGGGCTTTGGGAGGCCAAGGCAGGAGGGTCGCTTGAGTTCAGGAGTTTGAGACCAGCTTGGACAACGTAGTGAGACACTGTCTCTAAAAGAAAAAATAAAAAAATTAGCTGGGCATGTGCCTGTAGTCCTAGCTACTTGGGAGGCTGAGGTGGGAGAATCGCTTGAGGCCAGGAGTTCAAGGCTGCAATGCGCTATGATTGCACCAATACACTCCAGCCTGGGCAAGAGAGCATGTCCCCGTGTCTTAAAAATAAATTCAAACAGGGAAGGTACCACAGATATATGGGGTTTGTGCCACGTCTTCAGGCACAATAGATATGCAATTTGATGGGTCGGAGGAGACTGGTCCATCTCTAATTCACAGAGAATGGTTTGGAAAGGAGGAAAGTTGTAGGTCAAATTGAGAGTCAGAATGGCCCTGGGGGTTCTCAGAAACCTGCAAGGGGAATAAGACACTCCAGGGTCATGAGAATGTAACCTGCTAATTCATCCCCAAACTGCAATTTCTTCATCACAGCAGAAATCCCTGGTGGAGCAAAAGACTTTTCACCCAAAGCAGCATCACCACAACAAAGCAATAGCTAGCCACCTCACCAACAATAATAATGTGTTAATGACTTTGATAAGAGAGGATACATATCATTATCACCTCTTAATTACCTTTTGGGCAATGAAAAAGCAGCTGTGGAATACACAAATCAAGGCACTTGGGGAGGAAATTTCCTTTAAAGTGGTCCCTGTGATTGTAAATTTTGTATTATTCTGCCTCCATTACTTGTCTTTTTTCTTTTCTTTTTTTAAAGGTTACCTGCCATTTGTTAAGAAGCAAAGCACCAGCTTGTGCTTGATTCTGTGCATATTACAAACACGGTGTTTACCTATAGGAAGATCATTTCCTTTGGGCTTAGCGTTGACCTCCTTGTTGATTTGCCTCCTGCCGTCATATTCACAGAGCGCGGCTCTACACATTTACTTTGCAAGCCAAGAACCAGGAGACACTTTGTAGAGGCATTTCCTTAAGAGGAAGACAAGCCTCAGTTTTCATTTGCCTCTGCACCCAGCACGATGCATTGCATATAAGAGCCAGTAAATGTAAGCTGAACAAAATGTATGTGTTCATTCCAGAGATTATAGAGGTTTCACTCTTTCAGTTTGGATATGGCTTTTGAGGTCCTAAGTAATAAGCTCTATTTGTATGAGGGAATCTAGACCACCTCCGATCGCTCTGCACCACAGTCACCAGGGCTTCTAAGCAGGAATAAGGGAATCCAGCTGGCTCTGACACTTACATACCTTTCTAGGGGAGAGGAAAAATAGCTTTAGTTCTCACTTACCAAGATCCTCATCAAACTCTCACCCCATCCTGTATATATGCGATGTGGAATTCCCAAACATAATTCCTGAGTTGTCCTGTCCCCTAAAACTCTGCCTGGTGGCCAGCTAGGGAATTAGTGATTTTCTTTTTTCTTTTCTTTTTTGAGACAGAGTCTTGCTCCGTCACCCAGGCTGGAATGCAATGGCACGATCTTGGCTCACTGCAACCTCTGCCTCCTGGGTTCAAGCGATTCTCCTGCCTCAGTCTCCTGAGTAGCTGGGATTACAGGTGTGCACCACCACCCCCAGCTAATTTTCATATTTTTAGTAGAGACGGTGTTTCACCATGTTGGTCAGGCTGGTCTTGAAGTCCTGACCTCGTGATCTGCCCACCTCAGCCTCCCAAAGTGCTGGGATTATAGGTGTGAGCTACCGCACCTGGCCAGAATGAGTGATTTTCTACAGTAGGTTAATGTCCTTTTCTCTTTCTCGCCACATAAAAGGCTGTCACCAACTTCACTTTTTCTTTGCAAGATGTTCTCTGTGAGTTTGAGGTCACCTGAACATAATTCCCATGACCATTTCAGGATTCCCACTCTAATATTGTCTTGCCCTCAATGGAATTCTTTTTTAGCTGTATAAAATTCCCCATTCATGTCTCAGTTATCAGCTATAATGTTTGATGGTTCTGAGGCAACTCATTTCTTTACAAGTTGGCAAACTCATTGCTAACTCTCCCAAGAAAGGTAAGGGGTAGGGGGAAAGAAAGGGAGAAAAAAAGCAAGGAGGGAGGGAGAGAGGGAGGGAGGGAAAGAAAGGAGGGACGGAGGAAGGGGAAGAAATATATTCAACTTTCTTTGAATAAGAAAGAAGAATTAAAATGCTGCTTCTTAAAGTGTGTCTGCCTTGTTATTTTTATTTTTTACCAGTTTTATTCTACCTTCTGTTTTGGGCCTGGAGCAGACGTAAAGGACTTACTGAAGTACTTTATATTCATGAACCTAGGGCAATCTAAATCTAAGATTATCTCTCAAATCTGAAGTTAACACAAAAAACCACAAGTGATGAGTGGACAGCTGAGATGACTACAGATTCCATTATTTGGATGGGATAAAAATTGATTAGAAAAAGTATTATCTAGATTAACAGTCATCCTGATTTTTCTACAGTGATTCTGTCTGTCTCTCTCTTTTTTTTTTTAAGTTGAACTGGTCTTTTGCATTTCGTTTGGTGAAGGGGAAGACAGTGCAGGCACATGCAATTCACTGGGTCAGGTAATATCTTTCCTGGACTTAATCAGACCCGGAGCAACTACCCTAGCTCCTTGCTCTCTCCTCCCACCAGTTGCTGCAGTCAGGCAAGACCCTTTATCACACCCTGGGCTTAGCAAGAGCTTCATCTGTGACCTCAGAACAGATAAAAGCGCAGGTCATCGGGAGAGGGCGGGAGACAAACCAGACATTCCTTTCTGTCCCATCCCACCCAGAGCAGCCTCCCTTCCCACCTTCACCAACACCCACCTCTCAGCCCCTTTTCTAAAGGCCCCTGATGCTTCTTTACCTCTGTTCCAGAAACCAGTCTTTGGTGGTACCTGAGGCTGATATTTACTACAACGGAGAGTAATGTTTACTTTAGAGGACAGTGTTTGGGAATAGCCCATGGTTAGTTTTTATAATCTAATGAATCCACCATTGAACTTGAGGCCGGGTGTGGTGGCTCATGCCAGTAATCCCAGCACTTTGGAAGGCAGAGGTGGGCAGATTACCTGACATCAGGAGTTTGAGACCAGCCTAGCCAACATGGTGAAACTCCCGTCTCTACTAAAAATACAAAATTAGCTGGGCATGGTGGTGTGTGCCTGTAATCCCAGCTACTCAGGAGGCTGAGGCAGGAGAATCGCTTGAACCCGGGAGGCAGTGGTTGCAGTGAGCCGAGATTGCGCCATTGCACTCTAGCCTGGGCAACAGAGCAAAGCTCGGTCTCCAGAAAAAAAAAAAAAAAAGAAAAGAAAAGAAAAGAAAAGAAATTGAACTTGAAAGAGGAGCAGGAGCAAAAGCTCCAAACCGCCATGTGTTTGCTGTGAGGATGACAAAACAGGAGAGGGCTGTGAGATCAAGGAAGAAGGGAGTCTTGGTTTCTAAAGCCCACGCCATTAAAGACTGGAAGGTTGTTATTAGGCCAGTGGGGTAGAAAAGAAAACGAGTTACCTTATTTTAAATATTTTGTTATTTTTGGCCCTACAAACAATAATAGCAAAAACCAGAGTGCTGGGCTCTAGCATCAGACTGCCCAATTTTCAATCTAAATGTTGCTGCTTATTTACTGGGGGATCTTCCTTAACCTTCTAAGTTTCAATTTCTTATCTGTAAACTGGCCATAATACTACAATTTCTCATCTGTAAATTGGGCATGATAGTACATTGAGTTGTTCTGAAAATTAAAAATGATAATGTAGGCCAGGCACGCGCGCCTGTAATCCCAGCACTTTCGGAGGCTGAGGCGGGCAGATCACGAGGTCAAGAGATTGAGACCAGCCTGGCCAACATGGCAAAACCCTGTTTCTACTAAAAATAAAAAAATTAGCTGGGCATGGTGGCACATACCTGTAATCCCAGCTACTCGGGAGGCTGAGACAGGAGAATCACTTGAACCCAGGAGGTGGAGGTTGCAGTGAGTGGAGATCGTGCCACTGCACTCCAGCCTGGTGACAGAGGGAGACTCCGTCTCAAAAAAAGAAAAAAAAAGATAATGTAATACATAGCTTAGAATAGTATCCATCTATTCTAATATGCAATAGTAATAGTAAACCCTCAATAAACACTAAATTTATTTTACTCATAATTGTCATCACTGCACGGGTAGATACTTTACATGCATTATCCCCACAACAACCCAGGAAGGGATGAAACGTCTTAGTAATTCCAGAAGTCAGTGACAAACAGACATCTACCAGATTGCCTCTTCTACCAAGAAAATGCTCCAAAAGTTTTTTGTTCCATACCTTATCCTCATTTTCGAATGGGAAAATGTGGTTGTGATATGCAGAGCTCTCTTAGTCTTCTCTCATTTTCTCCTGGCTTCTCTTTGAAACTTTGGTACCCTGGGAGAAAGGGCAAGTAACCTTCTATTCTAATGTCATTCATGTGGAAGAAATTGGAGAAAAAACGTGTCCCTTCTTCCTCTGTAATCGCAAGGGGAGGGGAGCACAAGAAAACAGGTCAGATGGTACAGGGTGCCATAGTTCCAGCGTGCAAGGTTGGAACCCTATGGCTTCCTGAACAAATCCATTTATATATGGTTAGAGTCCATAGTATTATTATTATACTATGCTCAACTTTAGGTACATCATGGAGATAATAGACTTTTATGTGCTAGACCAAGGACATATAATCACTATGCAAAACTTTGTTTGAATTAGAAAAAGATGTTCCAAAGCTCCAAGGAATATGCTAAACAATGAACTATTAGGACACAACTGGTACATAATTTGCAAACTTACTGAGGGATTTTAGGTCAACTTTCGTCATTTCCCTCCTAAGAATCTGTAGCAGATATTGTCGATTGAATCAATACTAGTTAAGCCTTAGTAAGGATCTGCTTTGAGCTCACAGGACTGCACACAGTTGCGTGCTCTCAGCCCTTTTAAACCTTCCTCCAGCATAATTCTTTTCATGGTATGTTGTGTTTGTTGGTTTGTTTTTCTCAAAAGACTGAGCTAAGCCTTAGTCACCTTTAAATCCCCTGAGCCTAGAATACATTAATAAAAGTTATAGGTGGAGAGATTTCATTTCGGTATAAATGTAGAAGGAATGAGGAAGGAAGGGGAAAGAAAGGAGGGAGGGATGGGGGAAGGGAGGGACGGAGGGAGGGGAGAGGAAGGAAGGGAAGAAGGAAGGAAGGAAGGAAGGAAGGAAGGAGAGAGAAAGAAGCCATGGAAGTGGTTATCTCTCTAATACAATAGTGTTTTTTTGCTAATAGCTGGATTTAAAAATTCCAATTCTACGATTCTCTGAATTTTGGAACATTTATTAAGGGCCCAGCACTGCAGAAGAGGGAAAGTGAGGAGAGTTTAACAAATAGACATTAGTAACAAACACTATCTTTAAGGAACTTACAATGTAATTGGGGAACTAAACTTAACACAGGAGATAATCAAGGGACAATACATACATTGCTTTTAAATTACTTGTCACAGACAAAACTGTGAGGTCAGAAGACACAAGCTGGAGGAATCAGGAAAGACTTCTGTGAGATTTGAAACTTGGGCTGCCCCTTGATAGCTAACGGGAAAGAGCAACAATCTCGGCGAAGTCACAGACAGAGATGAGTCTGTTCAGGCATTGGTGAAGCCAGTTTGGCCAGGGAGAGAAATGGGCAGAGTGGGGCCAAATTACAGATGGCCTTGGAAGTCAGCCCAAGGCATTAATGTGGTCTGTGCTAGCCAACAGAAGCAGCCCGGAGGTTCTCGGGCAGAACTCATTCCCCATTCTTTCTCTTCCTCTTTCCAATGGATGAGGTGACTTGCATTGGCTAGAATCACCCTGTGGGTGATGAATTCCTGAGAATGTGGCAGATGAAAGTGGCGGTGGCAGCGCCAAGCATCTCATTCTGCTTCCCAGATGGTGATAAATCTAGGCCAGGAAGCGTCACTATTTCCCCAAGTTCTGTGACTTCACAGAAGTTGCAGAAGATGGGGTGGAGAGTGGGGATAAAGAACTGTTCTCCACAGCCTTGGAGGGTGGTATTTTATAAGAGGCATATGGTGCCAGCTCCCATCTGAGATGGTTTCCACATGTGCACCACTTACAGGCTAGATAAGAAACCAATCGAGAAGTATCCTCTCAGCAAAACACTCCAGGGTTGGCTGATCCTACCTTCTGCCTTTCTAGATTATCAAGACTTTCCAAAGAAAGTTAAGTATGTGTTTTTTTCTTTATCTTTGAAGACGAACCCTAAATACACTTGATGGGTTATATAAGAATGGCTATCCCTGAAACTAAATTCACCACATGAGCTATCGTTATACCACCCTGATTACTTCAGAAGAATAACTGTTTGAAGCCATTTTGATAGCCATAAAGTATTAGAGTTTTAACAGAATGAAAACACACTATAAAATAAATACCTATCAAATTTTATGCAATTTGAATAAAATACACATTATGTTTACATATGTAGATTAATTCAAACTAGCCATGTTTTCACACTTAGTGATTAACCACAGTTTTGTTTTATATCTCATTGCAATTGGCCCTATCATTTAGAAAATATTCAAAGAATGCCTTAAATGCTTTACATTTCTATGCATTAAATTGGAAAGATTATCATTCAAATAAAAAAAGGGTATTTGAAAATATACTAAGAAACAATAAGAAATAATTTTATGTAACTAGTTTTATGTTGATTTGAGAGTGTACTTGAGAACAGAGAAACCATGTGTATTTGTGTCTCTCTCTAGCCTATCTCTGTGGTAGTATGGTTTGTCTGTGTCTCCATCAAACCAAGACTTTGGATAATTTCTTATGGGAACAATAAGCCTGCAAAAAAAAAAAAAAATGTTTGGGGGAAAATATTGAGAAGAAAAGTCTGCTCTTTTGTTTCATGTGCCAGGAAATAATCATAATAGTTTTAATTAATGTATCCTCTGCAGCCTAATACATTTCAAATCACATTTTGCAACAGACATAAAGGAAGAGATATTGCTTACAAAATCCATTTTGCAGGTAGAAAAACTGATTGCAAGAATAAATGACTTGTCTGAAGACAGATTGCCAATAACAGATACAATCAAATCTAGCTGTGTTGACTTTCAGCTCAAAGTTCTTTCTGCTAAATCTCATTTGTGTCCAGGATGTCACTGCCACTGGACAAGATTTTATTTAGACCAGAGAAGGGCTCACAGGAGAAAAACAAAGGATCTTAGGAGGTCTTCCCATCATACATTCCATCTTTTAATTCATACAGGAAGTTAAACCACTGGTTCCCAATGTGGTTGGTCATCAAAATCACCCATGAGGGCTTCCCTGTCCCTGCCAATCTTATCTACAGGACACCTTCTTCCCATCTCTCCTATCTCACACTCATCTTAAAACCCACTGCACAGATCTTTTGTGCTATTTCTGCATCGCACAGTGCATCTTCAAGAGACTCCATGGTTAAATATATTTAAGATCAGCTGCTACAAAGCAGTGGTCATTTGGAGCTAATCGGATCTCACACCAACACTAATAAAATATAATCTCTGGAGGTGGAGTCCTGTTAGACTTATTTTCCAAAATGAACAAACAAACCCTCCCATAATATGTTTACTAATTAACTACCTGACACACTTCCATACTGCTTTTTAGTTCCTGTTTGAAGTGTCCTGCTTCTTGTAAACCTCTTCATATGCTTTTTTTTCATTTGCTATATTTTCTGTCCTTTTAGTCTCAAAAAGCCCCTGCCCGGAAGATTTTGATGAGTATGCAGGTTTGTAAAGCAAATGATATTAGAAAATTTCAAAACACTGTATTTTAGAATGAAAGAAGGAAAGAGAAGTAATTTGGTCCAGGGGTATCTTACTCATCAGCTTGTTGGCATTCCCAGAGGTGGCTGTCGGGGCAAGAAGATTCACAAATTACCCAACACAAAGGAGAATAGACACAAAGAAGAAGTGATAATTCTTACTAAGGAAGAAACAGGCCCAGGTACATGAGCTCATATTCTGTGTTATTCTGTTAATTCTTTAAATGGCAGCCTTGGATGGAAAAAAAAAAAAAAAAATAGCTTTTATAGGGAAGAATGACCATTGCAGAGGTTTTAAAATCCTCTTCATTGTGCACAATTCTAGTAACTAGTGTTATAATAGGATTCATCCAAAAATGTAAGAAAATGAAACAAAACGATAAAACAACAAACGATTTCTTCAGAATGCTTGGTAGAATGTTTTAATTAACCCAACTTTGTGATAAATTAATAATTGGCGTGTTTACCTGTGAGTGGAAAAAACACAAACTACCTTTTCCCTGCTCTCACACCACAGCAATCAACAAAGAAGACTTCGTGACCAAATGCGTGGGAGAGTTCTCACCACATACCAGCAATCAAGTGAGTCTGCAGTCTACACCAGCTGGGTGTTGTCTAATTTAATTCTAACACTATCTACCCAGAGATAGTGTCAGATCTCACAGGTTGAGGGCTCAATCCCTTTAGATTGTCCCCCCTTTCAGACACCTGTCACAGGTTTGGGCTTCCAGAACTTTTGACCAACCGGCTTTAAGTTGGGGTTCCTACGACTTCCTCCTTGGATTGGATTCATTTGCTACAGCAGCTCACAGAACTCAGGGAAACACATTTACCAGTTTATATGGATGAAGAGGAATGGGGAGGGTTGCGGTGCTTCAGTGTGTTTGGTTCTCTGGGAAGCCCTCCAAACCCAGTTGTTCTGAGTTTTTATGGAAGCTTCATTATGCAGGCATGGCTGATTAGACCCTTGATCACTAGTGATCAACTAGACCTTCAGCCCCTCTCCCCTCCCACAGGTTAGGAGATGGGACTGAAAGTCCAAAACCTCAATTCCTGCCTTGGTCTTTCTGATGACCAGCCCCCATCCTGAAGCTAAGAGGGGCTGCCAGCCATCAGTCACCATTAGCATGCAAAAAAACACCACTTTGGA
Source organism: Macaca thibetana thibetana (assembly GCF_024542745.1). NCBI lineage: Eukaryota > Metazoa > Chordata > Mammalia > Primates > Cercopithecidae > Macaca > Macaca thibetana. The sequence continues at coordinate 21,439,638 of NC_065581.1, read as the reverse complement.
GAATCTAAGGACTTTAGGAGTTGTATGCCACAGAACGGGTTGAAGATCAAATATATATTTTACAATGTCTCATAACCGTTTACATAATGTATTTAGTAAACAATCCTGAATATAATTGTATTGATAAATCAAAGAACATGGTAGATGGTCAGCCATGTCTTTAGTTCTCATTGTGCAATTCTTTAGGTGCAAATGTACTCCCACATAATTGACAGGAAGTGACTAAACAGAAACACTTGTACTGTATCTGCCCTTTTCAGCACCACAGTAAGCAGGAGGGCACTATCGACAGAGAGAATGCATCATGCATGCCTGCTTGCGTGCACTCATATTCATTCGACAATGGGCACTGACTGTGTAAGGCACAGTACGAGGCACGTTTACAGCTGTGAATGTGATAGGTATGGTCCCTGCATTTCTAGAACTTACATTCCAGAACGCTAGCTGAGAAGACAGAGAACCTCAGCATCCAAACTCAATGAGCGAAGCAGGCAAATTTTGCAGGGGATGTTGGGGAAAAGCAAAGCCACTGTCTTTGTCAGTTTAGGTTGCTATAACAGAATGCCATAGACTGGGTGGCTTCAACGACAGATATTTATTTCTCACAATTCTGGAGGCTGGGAAGTCCAAGAACAAGGTAAGGGATGATCCAGAGTCTGATGAGGGCCCACTTCCTGGTTTGCAGATGGTGGTCTTATGGTTGTGTCCTCTCATGGCAGAAAGAGCAAGCTCGGCCGGGCGCAGTGGCTCAAGCCTGTAATCCCAGCACTTTGGGAGGCCGAGACGGGCGGATCACGAGGTCAGGAGATCGAGACCATCCTGGCGAACACGGTGAAACCCCGTCTCTACTAAAAATACAAAAAACTAGCCGGGCGAGGTGGCGGGCGCCTGTAGTCCCAGCTACACAGGAGGCTGAGGCAGGAGAATGGCGTAAACCCGGGAGGCGGAGCTTGCAGTGAGCTGAGATCCGGCCACTGCGCTCCAGCCCCGGCGACAGAGCGAGACTCCGTCTCAAAAAAAAAAAAAAAAGAAAGAAAGAGCAAGCTCTAGTCTCTCTCTTTTTGTAAGGACACTAACTTCATCATGGAGGCTCTACCCTCAAAACTTCCTCTCAACTAATTACCTCCCAGAGGCCCCAGTCATCCACTGGGGATTAGGGTTTCAACATATGGATTCTGGGGGCAGAGACATGCAATCCAAAACATTCATCAGACCTGTGCTATCCAACAAATAGCCATAGCCACATGTGCCTTTGAAGTGAAGCTCATCCAAAGTGAAACAAGCTGTGAGTATAAAATACACACCAGATTTTGAAGATTTAATACTCAAAAAAGAATGGAAAATATCTCATTAATAATTTCTTATATTGTTGATATGTTGGTTGCAGTGATAATACTTTGGATATTGGGTTAAATACAAATACCATGAAATTTTATCTTGCTAGTTTATTTTTACTTTTGTTTAATGTAACCACTAGAAAATTTAAAATTACTTCTGTGGCTTGAATTTGTGTCTTGCATTATATTTCCATTGGACAGCGATGATAGCCTAGTTGTTCTGAAATGGGGGCAATTTAGCCCCAAAGGGGACATTTGGTAGTCACAAGTGAGGGAAGAGGTTTATTGGCATCTAGTTGGTAGAAGCCTGGGATGTTACTAAACATCTTATAATGTACAGGACAGCCTTCCTCCCATAACAAAGAATTGCGTACCGAAAATGTCAATAGTACCGATGTTGAGAAACCCTGGTCTAGAGAAATTGATTAATACAATTTTCAAAAGACCTTAATTTGAATAAGTGAATAATCTACAAGTCTATATCTCTATAAAGGAATATATATAATCTAGTAATCTATAATCAATACATTGCTATTTGCAATATAAAGGTCCTGGGGCCAGAAGCATCCCAGGCATGGGGCATGAAACAAAGAACATGGAAGAAGAGAAGAGAATTCGGAGCAGACCAGTTCAGGCCACTTCTTCGGACTCTAATGGTGATGATGTGTCACCAGCATGTCAGTGAGGAAGAACTGAGGTGCTCTCAGACACTTAATCAGTGGCTTGTACCTTGTGGCACATATTTCTGAGTTTGAGGAGTCACGTCAAATATACACAACAAATCTCATTAAGTCCTATGTTAAGGGCCTTGTATTTATCATTCAGATTAGTTGGTGCCTTCCATCATAACGATGTTGAAGTTCAAAATGAACAAAGTTAAGACAGTAGTTCTTCTCAATAAAGTTTACTTCTGACTGAGCATACCATGTGTTTTAAAAAAGTTGAGAAACTGGCCAAAGGCAGTCCTAACCCTGTAACACCCTGGGAATTGCTTTTCTTTTGAAGGTGTGCCCGATTTCAACTGGTTTATTTGCCATGTGCTTTTTCTTATTCCAAGGTAATAAAGAGTTCTGATTATTTCAGCTTTCTGGTTGCTTGAGTTTTAGCACAGAGTTGTGACCATAGTTGGATTTGATGCACTAAGTATTTAGAATTGTTGGATCAAAGGTTTTGGGAACTTTGGCTAAGTATTTGGAACTGCTACTTCTCTGTTTCAGTCTTTAAGGAGAAGCACAGTGCTTATCACTGAAGTTCTTCACAAATAACTGCAGAAAAGTCCATTTCCTTATTTTGTGCCCAGGAATGGAAATCTACTCTACTCTTCCTTCACTCCACACTGTCCCATTCTGAAAATTATCCTTCTTTGAATGTCCAGTTCTGCCACTCCTTTTCCCTTAACCTCTCCTTCTCAAAGCACAACTGTTGCTTTGAGATTTAGCTAAATAAAGCTTTTCCATTCATGCATTTGCATTTTTATTTCCAGGGCACCTTGGGTTATTTCTTAAACAGGCAGAAGGTGGTGTTCTTTTAAACTCACAATCTCCAAAATTCAAGCACAAATAAGGCTCCACTTGGAAGCAAAAATAAATTGGTTAGTGATCGGTGAAAGAAAATTATCTTGTTATAGAAACCACTTAAGGAAGACCAGGATTGGTCTGCAAATAGTGTGCTACATCATTCAACCACAGGAAGAAAAAAAGGAAACCACATCACTTTACATAACTTTAGTACCTCATATAACCTTCCAGGCCCTCCTCCTCTAGCCAGATTCATCATCTGCCTTTAAAGCATAATAATTTTCTGGAGTAAGACATATCTAGGAAAAGTATACTTTGGATAAAAATAAACATAACTAATTTATATTCTATGTGCTATATAGCTATGTTTTAGAGCAGAGGGAATACTGGATTGAACTCTTCCACAAGTATTCCAGAGTTCACAAGTATTCCAGCTCTCTTTCTGGGTCCATGGTAACATCGCCTTCTTTCACCTTTTTGAATTTAGACATGACCATATGAATGGCTTTGACTAGTGAAATATGAGCAGAAGTGAGGCACATCACTCTGAGAGGAACTGATCATGGCAACATGCACCAGCCTAGAACTTTGAGGTACTTAGATCATCAGAGGCCCTCTGCAGACCCTCTTTGTATATGCAGTGGGAAACGTTAAGTCACAGAGGTTTGGGGTTTTTCTTTATTGTGGCATATCCTAGCCTGTCCCAAGTAATCCAATACATCCCTTAATATCTAGTATCTTATTTTTGCCTCCTGTGCCTTTTCCCAAATACTGCATACTTCCTGCCAACCTAACATGGGAGACGGAATTTAATAAACACACTTGAAAGTGATCATTTTGAAGAGAAAATACATTTAAAGCACAGACAGCAGCATCAAGAAGAGAGTGATAGTATGTCAACAGCCGTTTTGGTGGCCATTGCGGGTGTGTGGTTTCTGTTTTGCTTTCACAGAGCGTTTCACCATGTTGAATATGACCATCTGCTCCACTTTTTTTTTTTTTTTTTTTGGGACAGAGTCTCGCTCTGTCGCCAGGCTGGAGTGCAGTGGCACGATTTTGGCTCACTGCAACCTCTGCCTCCCAGGTTCAAGCGATTCCCCTGCCTCAGCCTCCCGAGTAGCTGGGATTACAGGCGCACCACCATGCCCAGCTAATTTTTATATTTTTAGTAGAGACCTGGTTTCACCATGTTGGCCAGGGTGGTCTCAATCTCTTGACCTCGTGATCTGCCTGCCTCGGCCTCCCAAAGTGCTGGGATTACAGGCATGAGCCACTGAGCCCGGCCTCTGCTCCACTTTTTATCCACGCCAATTCAAAACTGTAACCACAGAATAATTTTTAATGAGCAATCTTTCCATGCCCTGGCTTTGGTTGCAGGCAGTTCTCCATGATGTTTGATGTTTGTGGTCCTTATTGGACTCTATTAGAATGGAGACTAACAACTCGGAGAACACCTGCAGTGTCTGAGACTCTGGATCCAACTTTTCCATGCACTTTTTTTCAGTGCGTGTGCTAACCACAAGCATGCAGGCATGAAGGCTGAATACTAATCAAAAGGGAAAACTGAGTTGGTTATGGCAATGTCTCAGCTGGAAATTCCTCTTGCCACCAGGGCATGTGTTGAACACATGACTCTTGCTGGTGGTGGCAGATGCTGTGCACCAGCTGCCTACGAGTCACTTGAAAGTTTATTTATTTATTTATTTGGTTTCCACTTAATTTGCTATTTTATCAAAATGAAATGTGTACATAATTTTTAAAAATCAAACAATTCTACAAGCCCTATAATGAAAAATTACAGCCCACTGCTGTACTCCCTCCTGACCCTTGGTTTCTACTCCTTGGATTATCTACTTAAAAATCTCACCACTGTTTTTGTTTCCATGTGTCTAACTAACATGTGTCTACTGTGTGGCATCATTTTTTAGATATAAATAGATACAGTAGGCCAGGTGCAGTGGCTAATTCCTGTAATTCCAGCACTTTGGGAAGCCAAGGCGGGTGGATCACCTGACGTCAGGAGTTTGAGACCAGCCTGGCCAACATGGTGAAACCCTGTCTCTACTAAAAATACAAAAATTAGCCCTGTGCCTGTAACCCTAGCTACTCGGGAGGCTGAGGCAGGAGAATTGCTTGAACCCAGGAGGCGGAGGTTGCAGTGAGCTGAGATAGCGCCATTGCACTCAGCCTAGGCAACAGAGTGACACTCTGTCTCAAAAAAAAGAAAAAGTATTGATTTTCCATTGCAAAACACAAAAACTTAGCTTTATTGCATTACCACCTTTTCTACACACACATACACATGCACACAGCATCCATTAGTTTTTGCTGTGTAACAAATCACCCCAAAACTTACTGGCTGAAAGCAACCGTTTATTTACTCAAAACTCTGTGGACCAGCAATTTTAACTTGGCTGGCCTGGCCCATCCCTTCTGGTCTTGGCTGGCCCATCCTTCTGGTCTTGGCTAAGCTCGTTCATGCAGCTGTGGTCCCTTACTGGGTTGGCTGGGGCTGGCTGACTTAAGTGGCCTCAGCTGGGATGGCTCTCCCACACTCCTCCTGCTCTTTTATCCTCTTGCAGGACAGGCCACTTTGTTCACATAGAGGATGGTGGGGCTGCAACAGACTGAGAGGAAGTATGGGAAGCTGTTTGAAGGCCAAGCTCCAAACTGGCTTCCTGGTACATCCACTGCATTCACTCCCAAGGCCAGTCCCATTTGACAGGAGAAGCAATAGACTCTACCTCTTGGGAGGAGATTCTATAAAGTCACATTACAAAGTATACAGGGAGAAGAGAAGAATTGTGGCCATTTTTGCAAACTACCACATCACACAAATAATAGATACACTCATCTGCATATCCCATAACTGCCATTCTCTTTATATAGCTACAACATCAGAATCACCAATTCAAGTTAAATCAATATTTCCTACTTACCCTATTAAAATGATAGGCCTTTATTTATAACTAAGCCTCATAAGTGAACTAGGATTATTATTTATTCTTATATAGGGATTTCTGCTGCGATCTTCAGAGCAAATAGTTGCCTTGTTTTGAGTTGTTTGCTTAATTTTTGTTAGGTACTTACCACTAATTCAGCTCCACACTCTGCAGTAAGGATTCATTTCCTAAGAACAAGGACAACAAATGAAAGATCAGTTTCTTTGCACCATCACCCTCTTGGATACCTGCCTTCTGGGGCCCTCTGTCCCTGATTCGGACGGGGTGTTCTTCGGGCCTGCTACGTAGTAATCACTCTGAGAATGCCGTGTTTCTTGGCTCATAGCAACTTCCTTCTGAATTTTCTCATCTTGGAGGAGCGAATCTTCTAGTATTAACAGATTCCTGGGAAAGATGCATAGTAGGCAATATTTTGAGACCTTGAATGTCTGAAAATGCTTCTCTCACTTGCAGACTTGTTTGACAGCCTGCGTGGGGGTTCCACGGTGGAAATTACTTTCTTCAAAGTTCTTAAGGCATTGCTTTTCTGCCTTCCAATATTCTTTTTGAGACCTCTGAGGGCTGATCCTTCATCTCTTTATTATTGGACTTCTGAAAAAAGACGCTGGCTGGTGTGTCTTAATAGGGGTTTTGTATTCATTCATATTGTAGGGACACTGACTCAATCTGATAATTTTTCTACTTTATTCTGGGACTCCTTTTTTCTGTTTTCTTTAGATAGAGTCTCACTCTGTCAACCAGGCTGGAGTGCAGTGGTGCGATCTCAGCTCACTGCAACCTCCATCTCCTGGGCTCAAGTGATTCTCCTGCTTCAGCTTCCTGAGCAGCTGGGATTACAGGCATCTGCCACCACGCCTGGCTAATTTTTGTATTATTAGTAGAGATGGGGTTTCACCATGTTGGCCAGGCTGGTCTCAAAACTCCTGACCTCAAGTGATCTGCCCACTTCAGCCTCCCAAAATACTGGGATTACAGGTGTGAGCCACTGGGCCTGACTTTGTATTTTTGGTAGAGACAGGGCTTCACTATGTTAGACAAGCTGGTCTCAAAATGGGATTTCTATTAAATATGCTTTACGAATACCCTAATTTTATTGTCTTTTTTTTTCATATTATAAAACTATTTATTTTGTTTTGTTTTACTTTGGGGGAATTTTTAAAACGTTTTCCTCTACCTTTCTATTTAATATTTAATTATTCTGTTACATTTTTAAATTATAAGAGCTCTCTTTGTTTGAGACAGGGTCTCACTCTATCACCGAGGCTGGAGTGCAGTGGTGCCATCACGACTCACTGCAACCTCGATCTTCCTGGGCTCAGGTGATTCTCCCGCCTCAGCCTCCTGAGTGGCTAGGACTACAGGCAGGCGCCACCTCACTTTTGACATTTTTGGTACTTTTTGTAGAGGCAAGAGTCTTGCTATGTTGCCCAGGCTGGTCTCGAACTCCTGGACTCAAGCAATTTGCCCGCCTCAGCTTCCCAAAGTGCTGGGCTTGTAGGTGTGAGCCACCACACCCGGCCAAGAGCTCTTTAAGTCTTCTAAATATTTCTTTTTAAGAGCAATCTGTTCTTGCTTAACAGATGCAATACCTTTTATCTCTCTAAGGGTTTTTTTTTTTTTTCGTTTGTTTGGGGGTTTTTGTTTGTTTGTTTATGCTTCTTGTTTTTTTTGTTTTTTTGAGGCAGGGTCTCACTCTGTTGCCCAGGCTGGAGTGCAGTGGTGCCATCTCTGCTCACTGCAACGTCCACCTCCCAGGTTCAAGCGATTCTCCTGCCTCAGCCTACCAAGTAGCTGGGATTACAGGTGTGCACCACCACACCCGGCTAATTTTTGTATTTTTAGTAGAGACTGGGTTTCACCATGTTGGCCAGGCTGGTCTCGAACTCCTGACCTCAAGTGAGCCACCCGCCTCAGCCTCCAAAGTGCTGGCATTACAGGCATGAGCCACCGCACACGGCCTCCCTGAAAGGTTTTTGTGGGTTGTTGTTGTTTACATTTTTTCCCCTGCTCCCTGTATGGTTTGTTCTCTCTGATATGGCTACTGATTTTGGATTTTACCTTTTGTGTTAGAGATTTCCCTCAAATATCTGTTGCTCTTTGGTTGTCCACTTTGAATGCCTGTCCCAAAAAGCTGTGGTAGTCCAGAATAAAAAGTGGGATTTGCAAGTGCTGAGATTTGTTGTAGGGTGATCAAGTATTTTGTAGAGTCCCTCCCAGTGTCTGTATTAGTTTTCCTTTGCAGCAGTAGCAAATCACCACAAACCCGGTGGCTTAAAACACAAGCTTATTATCCAACTGTCGTGGAGATCAGAAGTCTGATATAGACTTGCTGGGCTAAAATTAGGATGTTTACTGGGCTGCATTCCTTTCTGGAGCCTCTAGGGGAGAATCCATTTCCTTCCTTCTTCCAGCCTGAAGAAGCCACCCATATTCCATGACTTGAAGAAGCCACCCATATTCCATGACTTGACCTTTTTTTTTTTTTTTTTTTTTTTTTAAGATGGAGTTTCGCTCTCATTGCCCAGGCTGGAGTGCAGCAGTGCAATTTCAGCTCACTGCAACCTCCACCTCCCGGTGGGGCAAGAGGAATTTGGTGCCGGTGATGCCACTATTTGGTTTGGAGTTGCCCCTTTAGTCTCTCTAGTTTCCAGGTGACACCAGTGCCCTCAGCTGTGCCCAGTGTTCCCCAGTCCAGAACATTCTCAATCAACCTCTTTTGAGAATAAACCTCCCCAGTCCTGGGGTAACTGCAGAAGGGATAGTAGCTGGCAATGCAGGATACCATAGAGAATATAAGGGTCAACAGACTCTTAACCTCCCCTCCCTTCCCCTCCCTTCTCCTCCCTTCCTCTTTTCTTCTTTTGAGGCAGAGTCTCACTCTGTCGCCCAGGCTGAAGTGCAGTGGTGCTATCTCAGCTTATGGCAAACTTCACCTCCTAGGTTCAAGTGATTCTCCTGCCTCAGCCTCCCAAGTAGCTGGGATTACGGGTGCCTGCCACCACGCCCGGTTAATTTTTGTATTTTTAGTAGAGACGGGGTTTCACCATCCTGGCCAGCCTGGTCTCGAACTCCTAACTTCAAGTCATCTGCCTGCTTTGGCCTCCCAAAGTGCTGGGATTATAGGCATTTTAAGCCACTGCGCCCCGCCTACTCCTCCTATTTTCAATCTTGCCCACACTGGTTCGGAGGCAGCTGGTGCCTCTATTGCTGACACTCTCCAGGGTACTATGGCTCCGTTCAGGCTGATGTTTGGCTTTACTTCTCCTGTCTAGCAAGTCAGTTATTGCCCGTCCTGCTGCAAGTTAGCTTTTGAAATATTGGTATTTCCTCTTTTGTTCCTAGGGTCCCGGTTGAGTGTATTTTCACATTCTCATTATTGTGTTAGGCTGTTCTCTCATTGCTATAAAGACATACCTGAGACTAGTAATTTATAAAGAAAGGAGATTCGATTGGTTCACGGTTCTGCAGGTTTTACAGGAAGTATGGTGCTGTCATCTACTCAGCTTCTGGGAAGGCCTCAGGAAACTTACAATCACGATGGAAAGCAAAGGGGAGCTGTATATGGCACAGCAAGAGCAGGAGCAATAGAGAGAGTAGGGGGGAGGTGCCACATACTTATAAACCACCAGATCTCACAAGAACTCACTCAGTATTGTAAGGACTGCACCCAGCCATGAGGGATCCATCCCCATGACCCAAACACCAGGCCCCACCTTCAGAATTGGGGATTGCATTTTAACATGAGATTTGGGGGGACAAATATCCAAACTATACCACTGACTGTCATCTTAGGGGGACTTTGAGAGGGATTGGAAATATACATATAGATATAGATACAGATTTTTTTCCCCCCCAGACAGAGTCTCGCTCTGTAGCCCAGGCTGGAGTACAGTGGCGCAATCTCGGCTCACTGCAAGCTTGGCCTCCTGGGTTCATGCCACTCTCCTGCCTCAGCCTCCCGAGTAGCTGGGACTACAGGCACCCACCACCTCGCCCAGCTAATTTTTTTTTTTTTGTATTTTTAGGAGAGACGGGGTTTCACCATATTAGCCAGGATGGTCTCCATCTCCTGACCTCGTGATCTGCCCGCCTCGGCCTCCCAAAGTGCTGGGATTACAGGTGTGAGCCACCACGCCCGGCTGATACAGATATTTTTAATTTTCCATGTTTAGCTAGAAGTCCCTATGGTTTGTTTCTAAGGAGCACTATGTAACTGTGGAACCAATTAGATTCTTTGTTCTGCATGAAAATCAGTTTCTATTAGTTTTCATTAAACACTAGTGTACAAGAGTTCAGTTTTTTGTTTTTTTAATTTTCTATGAAGGAAGTAAAGGTGACAGTTACCAAGTGGCAATCTCAAAATAGTAATGTAAAAATAGCCTACTTTGCCTGGTTCTGAGTAGGTGCTCCCCAGGGCACTTTTATGAATTACATGATGCCTAAAATGTACTCCAAGAACCATGGAAGTCCAAGCTTTAATCCCAACATCTCTAAGCACAGAGTCATGCATACTGAGCTGGTGCTACATAAACACTTCTTGTAGTTTTCTGAATTGAAACTAGGAAAGCAAGCCCACTTCTCATTCTACATGTTCTAAAAGGACAGTAAAAGGTACTATATTCTAATCAGTTTCAACGAAGGTAAAACAGTGAATTCCCAGGAAAGCATCAAAAAAAGCTTTGATATTTTATATACTAGTTATGCTGTCAGTAGTAGGTCAGATAAATTATGCATAGAAGATGTGGATTTTATCACCTCCTCATTATATTAATAAGTGATTATCTTTCTCCCTCCCTACAAAGCATGCTATTTCATTAATTGTTTTACTTTTTCCTGATAACTCCATTCAAGGAATAAAAATTTGGCCAAATATTATTTTGAAAATACAGGTGGGACTGGGTGCAGTGGCTCACGCCTCTAATCCCAGCATTTTGAGAGGTCGAGGTGGGTGAATCAATCACCTGAGGTCAGGAATTTGAGACCAGCCTGACCAACATGGTGAAACCCCGTCTCTACTAAAAATACAAAATTAGCCAGGTGTGGTGATGCATGCCTGTAATCCCAGCTACTTGGGAGGCTGAGGCAGGAGAATCTCTTGAACCTGGAAAGCAAAGGTTGCCCTGAGCCGAGATCGCGCCATTGCACTCCAGCCTGGGCAACAAGAGTAATCTCCATCGCAAAAAAAAAAAAAAAAAAAAAAAAAAAAAAAAAAAAAAAAGCAGGGGCCAGACGTGGTGGCTCACGCCTGTAATCCCAGCACTTTGGGAGGTCGAGGCAGGCAGATCACGAGGTCAGGAGATCGAGACCACCCTGGCTAACACAGTGAAACCCTTTCTCTACTAACAATACAAAAAATTAGCCAGGCGTGGTGGCGGGTGCCTGTAGTCCCAGCTACTCAGGAAGCTGAGGCAGGAGAATGGTGTGAACCCCGGAGGCGGAGATTGCAGTGAGCCGAGATTGCTCCACTGCACTCCAGCCTGGGCGGCCAAGCGAGACTCCGTTTCAGGAAAAAAAAAAAAAAAAAAAAAAAAAAAAAAAAGAAAAGAAAAATAAAATGAAAATACAGGTGAATGGGGGGAATATTACCCAGTTAGAGGTAGCATGGTAGCTATAATTTCAGTCTCTTTTTCTTAGAACCATGGCTTTTTTTTTTTTGGTAAGTATTTGCTGCCCTTTTGGGGTTGTCCTGTGTGGTATCTGTAAGAGATGTTGGAACTAATACTGAGTTTATCAGGGGCCTGCAGGCATGCAGCAGTTTGCTCAGACCAACAGCCAGCACAGATACTCAGCAGACCTCAAATTAGGATGTTGGCTGGCTCCTCTCAGAAACCTTCTTCCAGCCTTAGACCAATGTCTCCAATTGCTTTGGGCTTCACTGACACCTGGGAACAGCAGCTGCATCCACCCCAGGGTGCACAGAAGCTTGGTTGTGTTAGCAAGGCCCGCTTCTACTCCCAAATGCTACCAATAAACTGTTAACGTGACATTTTCACATACACATCTCGGTGCAAAGAACAGCCAGTCAGCCCATGCATAAAAAGTGGACAACAAAACCGTTCAGAATGAATGTTTATGATACACTTTGTTCCTTCAGAGTGAAAAAAAGAAGTTCTTTGATACATTGTATATGGTACTACTTGATTGTACCGTATTTATCTCTCCAAGTTTGGGACCTCCTCTGGACTGCTTGGTGGGTGAGAAAACAGAGGGGAAGAAAAATCTTTTTGATCTGTTCTGCAAAGACATGAAGGGAACTGAAGAGATAACTAAGACATGAAGGGAAATGAAGAGATACTTATTAGCTTTGTGACCTTGGGCACAATCTTTCTTGGGACCTCATTTTTTCTCATTTGTAAATGAGGGGATTGGATTATTTATATATTGAAGTAAGAGGTTTCTTTCAATGTTAAAAAACTTGAGATTCCAAGATAGGTGATTTGCACAAAGCAGTGGGGGAAGACAGCCTGTGAAAAGGCACATCTCCCAATATGTAAGGATTTATCATTATCTCCAGCTTACATTGGGCACTTTTATACAAATATAGGTGTTAGAAATTTGTAATGAGTAAGCAATATACTGAAAGATTTAACAGAAAGAAATAACGTCTTGAGGGCTTTTTAAAAATAGCAATACTGGGCTGGGCGTGGTGGCTCACGCCTGTAATCCCAGCACTTTGGGAGGCTGAGGTGGGCGGATCACAAAGTCAGGAGTTTGAAACCAGCCTGGCCAATATGGTGAAACCCCCATCTCTACTAAAAATACAAAAATTTGCTGACTGTGGTGGTGGGTGCCTGTAGTCCCAGCTACTTGGGAGGCTGAGGCAGGAGAATCACCTGAACCCAGGAGGTAGAGGTGGCAGTGAGCCAAGATGGTGCCACTGCACTCCAGCATGGGTGACAGGGGGAGACTCTGTTTCAAAAAAAAAAAAAAAAAGCAATACTGTCCGGGCATGGTGGCTCACGCCTGTAATCCCAGCACTTTGGGAGGTTGAGGCAGGTGGATCACCTGAGGTCAGGAGTTTGAGACCAGTCTGGTCAACATGGTGAAACCCCGTCTCTACCAAACATACAAAAAATTAGCCAGGAGTGGTGGCATGCGCCTGTAATCCCAACTACTTCGGAGGCTGAGGCAGGAGAATCGCTTGAACCTGGGAGGTGGAAGGTGCAGTGAGTCGAGATCATGCCATTGCACTCCAGCCTGGCTGACAGGGTGAGAATAATCTCAAAAATAAATAAATAAATAATAAATAATAGCAATACTATTGTTGGCAGAGCTCTGTGCTTTGGGAAACTCATCTAGTACCAAAGAAAATGTTAATCAAACTTATTTTTTCATTTTATTATCCATTTTGTAACTGGCATTGTGACTGGCCCACCCATCGATTTCGAACCCCATGAAAAAGACACTAGAGTATTTTCTTGCGTGGGCACCGCACTTCTCTGCACACAAATGCTTTATCAAAAATTATCTCATGCAAAACCTTGTTTTTTACTGTCAGAAAGACACAACTTGAATTAATTGTTTTTGCAAACATCTTGAAAGCTAAATTTTTCTCTTGAGATGAAAGCTCTGAGTTTGATTACCCTTGAACTTATGGTACAGATGAATGTTTCATTTCAGTTCAGCCCAGTTTTCCAGAGCACAACCAATTTTCCTGATTGACAGTGGATTCTACGGGCAGATAAAAGGGGATTCTGGGGAAAGACAGGCTGGCCCAGGAGCCTCAAGAAACCAGAGTTCACACCCAGCTCTGATAGTAACTAACTAGCTGGGCGGTTTAGGCCAAATCACTTTCCTTTCTGGACCTTGGTTTCTCTACCTTTGTGTAATGCCCTTGTTGCTGCATTCCTGGCAAGAACTTCCTCGAGTAGTTTGCTTTGTGGAATGATGCCAGACTGGGAATAGCTTAAGTAAGAAGGGATGGAATTACTACCAAGTTATTTTAATATGCTTATTATCATAAATGAAAATTAATTCCATGGTTGAGAAATGAAGACACCATGCCACCACATCCCATGTCTCGCATGTTTTAAGCCCAGCTAGTGACAGCCTAAAATGCCAGCATTCATTACATTCCAGCCTCTTTATCACTTCGTGGCTTCCTTGCTCACGCTGTTGTCCTCTGGTACTTCCTGTCCATCCAGTGTCTTACGGACACTGGCCTGAGGGGCCCGTCAATGCTGACTGTGACGTTTCCAGAACATAAGGCATTGACATTCCTGCTCTCACCAAGGAGCAAGGAACATGCCTTGTAGCATACAGTTTTGATCTTCTTCCTCTCCTTTTTAAGGATTTTTAAAAATTCTAGACAAAGCATCATTTAGGGTCTCATTTGAGGGCTGTCTGCAGTTCTCCAAGCCCTGCCCTCTCTATAGCTATATTCAATTAGGATTTAGTTAAACTGTGAATAAAGAAACCATAAACAACAAAGGCCTAAATAAGATAGAAGTCTTATTTCTCTTTCCTGCAAAAGAAAACTGGAGGTAAGAAGTCTAGAAGGCATGTTCAGAAAGTCATCATCAACTCAGGCCCATTCTACCTTGCTGGTACTGCCATTTTGAGCACCACATTTCTACCTCATGGGCTAAGATTGCTGCTGGAGTTTCATCTGTTATGTCAGTATCCCTCTCAACAGGAAAGAGTCCAAAACACGGTGCCCTCTTGCTTTAAAGACGATTTCTAGAACTTATATGTGACACTTCTGTTTACATTTCGTTGACCAGAATTTGGTCACTGGACATTCCTAGCTGCAAGTGAAGCTTGAAAAATGTAACCTTCATTCCAGGTAGTCATGGGCAGAGCTAAATGAGAGTGTTGTGGGAGATCACTGGGATCTGTCCCAGATCAAATATCTGGGAGAATTCTTTCACTTTCAAATATTTATGAACAATTTTTATAGAAAAACTTCAACATTAAATTAGGAAGTACTATCCCAGGAGGGACAATCTGAACAGGAGACAAATCATATTGAACTACTTCATTCATGTCTTAACACATCTGTGCAGAGCTGTGTTAACCTATCAGGGTGATATAAAGTAGCTGAGGGTTATGGGTTAACTAAAAAAGTTTTCATGGATAAATTTTAACGAAAAGTAAACAGACAGAAAATATATAATTTGATAGAATAATGGGGTAGGCTATTTCAAGAATGAGCAGAATTAATCTTTGGTGAAACCATAAAGTAAAAACACTCCTTCAGTGCCTTTGTAGCTAACCGCTACACATTTTCCCTTTTTTTTTTTGACATTGTTCCCCTTCCACCAGAATGTGATGGTGCATGCACATTTGTTTACACACACACCCCTACGCAGTGGTGTACACTAACGTTTTCACACCTACACAGGAGTGCACACTCATGTAAGAAAAAAATGAATCACTCAACTAATTAACTCCTATCTGCTTAAGACTTAACTTGCTACTCATCCCAGGAGTACTGTGCAAATTAAATTAAAATTTAATTTCCCAGGAGTGAGTGTCACTTTCATTCTAGTCAATAAATGCCTCAGGGAGGATTTCTTGCAGAACCTTATAAAGATTACAAAGAATACATTTTTTCCCTCAAAGAAACTCTACTCTTGTAGATAGGGAGCCATGCATCTTCCAAGAAAAAATACACAATATGATCTCTTATTCAAACGATTAAGGGCCCTTGGAAAGCAGAGTCTTATCCCAGTTTGGGAGGAAGATGGGAGCAATGGACAATATTTTTCAGGTAGAATTGGGCCTGGTGATATAGTTTGGCTGTGCCCCCACCCAAATCTCATCTTGAATTGTAACTCCCACATTTCCCATGTGTTGTGGAAGGAGCCCCAGTGGGAGGTGATTGAATTATGGAAGCAGGTCTTTCCTGTGCTGTTCTCATGATAGAGAATAAGTTTAACAAGACCTGATGGTTATGTAAGGAGTTTTCCGGCACAAGCTCTCTCTTTGCCTGCCACCATCCATGTAAGATGTGACCTGCTCCTCCTTGCCTTCCGCCATGATTGTGAGGCCTCCCCAGCCATGTGGAACTGTAAGTCCATTAAACCTCTTTTTCTTCCCAGTCTCAGGTATGTCTTTATCAGCAATGTGAAAATGATCTAATACACCTGGATAGAAGATGGGCATGACAGAAGAACCAGCTGAGGATAGAGGTGGATGATGGTGAGTAGTCTGTGTGATGGGGCAGAGGCTATCCAGGAGAGTAATGGGACACTCCTTGAAGGTATAGTTTGAGACTTATTATGGATGGCACTAGCACTTTAGTAATAAAGGCAATAGGCAATACAAGAAACTGAGATGGGAAAAATATCTTGAGTGGGGCTAGTCTATAAGAAATGTCATCTGGGAGGTGAATATACAGGACCCAGGAAGACAAACTTGGAGTCTGGCCCAAATCCAGACAAGAGGCAGAGAAGACCTAAATAAAGGCAATGCGGGTCGAGAAGAGAGAATGCATCCCTAATAGTGACACGCCAAATGACAATGAGGTGGGGTACTCAGGGGAGAGAGCCCTTCCGGGCACTTCTCATGTAGCCACCACATAGTCCCCATGTGTAAGCGCCACCCCCATGCCCAAGCTCAGCAACAGAGGGAGGGGAAGGCAGAAAACCTGAGTAAACCAAACATAAGAATGGGAAGCAGCATCATAGATTTTCAGAGCTGAAGAGGGCTTTAGACACCAACTGTAACAAGTGTCACTTTTTCTTTTTTTATAGATGGAGAACCGTAATGGCTTTGGGGGCATAATGGCAGCAAAAGAGATGTGGGACCTGCCCCCTCTGATACTAGTGTCTTAGCAGGGAAAAAGATATGAAGTATCTAAGAACACCGTGTGGAAAGTCAGAAGACAAATAACAAATTTAGGGAAATACTTGCAACATATATCACAGATAAGTATGGCTAATCTCCCTAATAAAATGCACATAGATAACTGGAAGAAGATTAGGCATCCCATGGAAAATGGACAAGGAACATGAACAGACAGTTCATTTAGGAAAAAAAATGGTCCTTAAACACATGAAAAGATATCCAACCTTACTCAAAATCAGAAAGACGCACATTGAAACAACATTACCATCTCTTAACTCCCAACTAAAAGTGAGACATTACTGGTGAGGCTGTGGAGAAACAGACATTATTTCGTTGATGAAATGTAAAATGATATAGCCCACAGGACGGGTAATATGCAATGATGGCAGCAGCCGCTACCATCATGCCAGCTGCAGCAGAAAGGCACGGCTGGGGCTGCACACTCCGTGGAGCCGGTGGGAGCCCCACCTCTTCTGAGTTGGGGCAGGAATGCCCCGGGTGCCACTGCAGCCCACCCAACCCGGCTGCAGACCTGGGCCTCCTGCTCTAAGGCTGTGGATCTGAGCCTCCCCGTGTTCTTGGAGGGGGTCAGGGAGCAGGCAGGATCTGCCCTACTGGATGCAGCTGCAGTTGCCCGACCCATGGCTGCAGACCTGGGTCTCTTACTCCACGGAGCAGGCAGGAGCCGGGGACAAGAGGGAGTTTCGCCCCTTCCCAGTTAGGGCAGGAGCTCCTCCGGTGTAGCTGCTGCCGCTCTCCCAGGTACAGGACCAGGGTATCTCTGCAGCCTGCACACTCAGGGGCCCAGGAAGGGCCCCCCCCCCCCCACCCATTCCTTGCAGGCTTGTGGGTGTCCGCTCCGGCTACTTGGCTTCTCTCCCTTCCCAGCACCTGCTCCAATCTGGGAGGGGGTTGGGGCCAAGCTCCAGAACCATGAATGGCAGCGTGAGGCAGATTGATTCCTGGGCGGAAGGGAGCAGGTCCCTGATAAGGCTGGGGGCTGGGCTGCCAGTCCTGCCAAAAGAGTGGGGACTTTTGGTACCTCCTCCAGGCCCGCCCATGGACCAATCAGCACATACTTCCTCCCCTCTGAGGTCCATAAATGCTGCTGGGCTCAGCCGAAGCAGTGCCAGAGGGCTCCAGAGGCTAAAGATGTGAAAGGATGACAAGCTGCAGAGAGGAGCTACCATCTCTGCTGAGAGCTTCGGAGACCTGCCGAGATGCCTGAAAGACCTGCCTGTGGAGAGAAGCCACCCTCTCCAGGGCCTCCTCTCTGCTGAGAGCTGAACACTCCACAAGACGACCTTCCTACAGAGAGGAGCTGCCTGAGCTACCCACTGTGGGTCTCCTCTGAGCTGTTCAAACACTAAATAATGCTCTCTTCATTTTGTTCATCCTTCACTTGTCTGCATACCTCATTCTTCTTGGATGCAGGACAAGAACTCAGGCAAAGATACTACTGGCCACAGAGGTTTCTGGGAAGAAAATTGACATGTAACAGCAATACCTACCCAAATTACTGGTGTTTTTATCCTTTCACCCAGCAAACCAATCCTGCACATTATTTACTCTCTATATAATCTGCACTTGCATGAAATAATGCTCACATGAGGCCATTATCACAGCAGTATTTGTAATAGCCAAAGATTGAAAACACAGTCACTTTAAGGAATGGGTTCCATGGAATAGAACAGTTACACAGCAGAATACCATGCCACCGTAAAAAGGAAGGAAGAGGTTCTCTATGTCTTGACATAGAACAGACTCCAGAGTATATTGTAAAAGGAAAAAAGCCTGATATGGAATATGCATTATGTATGTTATCTTTTGTGTTAAAAAGAGGAAAACAAGAATATAAATATTTGCATTTGTCCTTGCAAAATAAGAAATAAAGGTCAATAAGAAACTAATAATGTTTACCTCCAAATGGAGAAGTAATGGAGTAAAAGAAAAGGAATCAGAGCTAGATGGCTTAGCATATCTTTCTATTTCATTTTGATTTTTTCACCTTGTGAACTGGTTAATAATTTTTAAAACAACCACACTAAAAATGTGCAATTGCAACTATATACAGGTATATAGATATAGATATCTTATCACAGCCAAGAAAGAAAGATTTGACTCAATCAAAGAGATCAGAGAAAGCTTCCTTAAGGAAGTGGCTCTTGAGCTGAGATCTGGAGAATAAATAGAAGCTAATGGGTTCAAAGTGCAGAGAAGAGCATTAGAATCTGAGAAGGAATGATAGACTGGATAAAGAAAATGTAGCACATATACACCATGGAATACTATGCAGCCATAAAAAAGAATGAGTTCATGTCCTTTGCAGGAATATGGATGAAGCTGGAAGCCCTCATTCTTAGCAAACTAACATAGGAACAGAAAACCAAACACCACATGTTCTCATTCATAAGTGGGAGTTGAACAATGAGAACACATGGACACAGGGAGAGGAACATCACGCACCGGGGCCTGTCGGTGGGTGAGGGGCTAGGGGAGGGATAGCAGTAGGAGAAATTCCTGATGTAGATGACAGGCTGATGTGTGCAGCAAACCACCATGGCACGTATATACCTACGTAACAAACCTGCACATTCTGCACCTGTAGCCCAGAACTTGAAGAATCCGAGAAGGAAGCCTGTGTGAAAGCCCTGTGATGGGAAGGAAACTGGCATTAACAAAGAACTGAAAGCAAGCAGCATAGTGAAGAAAGCTGTGAGATGAAGCTGGACCATGAAGGTCAGGCTAGACCATTGTGGGGGTTGGAAGCTGTGTTGAGAAATTTCGTTTTGTTTTGTTTTGAATTCTGAGAGCAATAAGAAGCTGTCAAAGGGTTGTAAACAGGCACACATGAGAGAGTCCAGGGTAGTTTGAACTTTATTCAGGGGACTCTTCGTAGTCACTAGAAAATGTCGAAGTTTGATTTGGTCACTACACTTGTTCCTAGAAAGAACCATCGGCTCCACCAGTCGCCCAAATTCACCTATAAAATCAAACACGATGCCTGCTAATGGCATTCTGCATACTTCAATTATGATTCATCATTTGCTATTTGCTAAAACATTACACAAATTGCACAAAGGATAAAGTTGTTATAGTCTAATTTACATTGGAACTTATCTTCGTTTCTAGGCAACATCATTGCACTGGATAATGATGGCTCCGACCTCCAGAATCTTTCACAATCTGGTAAGTGAAATGAACGAGGGAACCAATTTCTGTGTGTTCAGGCCAGTATCACAGCCTATTACATCTAGCCTGGGAATAAAACCCATTTTTAATGCACCATTTGATAAGAACACTTAACCTCAGTATGTGTTGTAATTAGAGAGATAATTAGAACTTCACCAGAACCTCTTAAGACTAGGAATACATTTGAAATTCACCTAGAATGAAAATTGCACTATCTAAAACAAATCTAAGGTATTCTTTCTTCCAACTTTACCTTCCCTGCTCTCCTCACCCTAAAGCTTTTGCAGCCTAAGAAATGTGAAAAGATAGGAATTTCATAGGTAGTACATATCACAGAAAGCTAATGAGTTCAATCAAAAATTGCATTACAGTTATTTGAAAGGGAAAAAAAAAAACCCTTAATTTTGAAAACTAGCTTCAGAGGCCAAGTGTGGAGAAGATGAAGTGAGTCATGTATGCAGAGAAAAAACTGCTCTTGCATGAATCCACTCATAAAATGTTAATATATGCATAAGAAAATTGTGTTCCTTAATCTCTGAAGAAACACTTATCACTAAGAACCCTTTAATTCTTTTCCTGTGCTTGATTTATCAGCTTATGAAATTATGTTAATAGTCTTCATGTTAATGGTTTGGGGGCTCAAATGACCTGATTTTAATAATGAAGTAATTTATGCAATAAATGCAATCAGCATCTATGAATCTCACTTAACAGAACATATTGGTGATTAGCCAATGCTAAAACAAGTGACTGTCAGCATGGGGCAATGCATGTGCTTCTGCAGTGAAAATAGATCTTATTGCTGGGCGGGGAGGTGGGGGCTACTCGAGACACGTGATCCAAGTTGCAGGTCTCGCTTTGCCAGAGAGGTTGAGACTGAATTTGAAATTAATTTAAAAACTGTTCAGTGAATCTGATGTTTCAGTAACTGTGGAGTAAATCTACATGTGAGGTGTGTGCATGGCAAGGAACATTTGTATCTTTGTTGGCGGGGGGTTAAATGGATTCCTAGAAAGAAATTAGGGAGTACAGAAAACACAGCATTTGAAAAATAAAACAGCCAATCTGCTTTCTGGGAAAGAACGGAGCACCAGTAAAGGAAGGTCTCAGAGGAGGTTGGGTGGACATTTAGGGGAAAACTGAAGATTTCCAATCCTGTAATTATAAAATCCATGTCACAGAACAACCTGGGTGCTAGTATTATTCAACCCTGCTTTGAATCATATTATGTTGAATTACTCTTTTGTGGGGGAAGAGAGGACATTTTACGTTTTTTCATTCCCTACAGATCTAAAGCTTAGAAACAGCCAATATACACCCACATATACCCATCTTAGTGCAAAGACACGTTTGAAACATGCTGGCTGGATTCGATATTACTCTTTCTTTCCTCAGCCATCTCCGGGAAATAAATTTCCATCTCTTTCTCTTATCTTGTTACTTAAGTATTCCTCCTGGGAATTCTGTCTCCCTTCCAACTAAAATGTAACCGTTCTCTGACTCTCTAGAACTAAAGAAAGGAGTGGTCATTGGCCCCTCCCATTAACTATGTAAAACCCCAACCAGGCTCGAGGAGAGCCGGATGCAGAGCATCCAACATATGTGCTTCCAACAGAGTCCAGAAGCCATAGGGCAAACATCCCAGCATCCCCGACCTTCACCCCCAACACTGGCATTCCACAAGATATGTTTTTGTTTGTTTGTTTTTTGTTTTTTGTTTTTTTGGAGATGAAGTCTCACTCTATCATCAGGCTGGAGTGCAATGATGCAATCTTGGCTCACTGCAACCTCCACCTTCCGGGTTCAAGCAGTTCTCCCACCTCAGCCTCCCGAATAGCTGGGATTACAGGCGCACACCACCATGCCCAGCTAATTCTTGTATTTTCAGTAGAAATGGGGTTTCACCATGGTGGCCAGGATGGCTTCGATCTCTTGACCTCATGATCCGCCCGCCTTGGCCTCCCAAAGTGCTGGAATTACTTTGGGAGGCATGAGCCACTGCGCCCGGCCAAGATATGTATTTTTTAATGTTTAAAAATACTGTTGGCTGGGGTATTTGATAAAACAGTATACTTCCCCTGAAGAAAGTTCAGCATTTAGTGTGCTTTGGGACAATATTAAGTAAAAAAGGCAAAACATTAAATTAGCTAACCTTTAAATTGTGATATTGTGCCAAGAGCAGTGGCTTTGAGATCAGAGTTCTTTGGGTCTGTAACTTGGCTTCCACCTCTCACTACCTGTGGAATTGGTCAAGGTACTTGGCTCTTTATGAGATATTTATAAAGATTTCTGTTCTAACTTTTAATGAAGGGGTGTTGTGATGGTTAATTTTATGTGTTGACTTGACCATAGAGTGCCCACATTAAACATTATTTCTGGGTGTCTCTGTGGGGATATTTACTGAGGAGGTCAGCATTTGAATCAGCGGACTCAGGAAAGTAGATGGCCCTCCCCAGTGTGGGTTGGCATCATCCAGCCCACTGAAGGCTTGAAGAGAACAGCAAGTGGAGGTTGGCTGGGTGTGGTGGCTCATGCTTGTAATCTTAGCACTTTGGGAGGCCAAGGTGGGCGGATCACTTGGGGTCAGGAGTTTGAGACCAGCCTGAACAACATGGTGAAACCCTTTCGATACTAAAAATACAAAAATTAGCCAGGTATGGTGGCACATGCCTGTAATCCCAGCCACTGGGGAGGCTGAGGCAGGAGAATTGTTTGAACTCAGAAGGCGGAAATTTTAGTGAGCCGAGATCTCGCCACTGTACTCCAGCCTGGGCAACACAGCAAGACTGTCTCAAAAAAAAAAAAAAAAAAAAGAAAAGAAAAGAAAAGAAAAGAACAACAAGTGGAGGAAGGTTATATTCATTCCCTTCTTACTTGCTGCCTGCCTGAGCTGGGAGATTGGCCTTCTCTTGCCCTTAGGGCTCACACATTAGGTTCTGCTGGTTCCCAGGTCTTCAGACTTGGACTAGAATTACACCACTGCTTCCCTTGGTCTCCAGTTTACAAACCGCAAGTCATGGGACTTTTTACCCTCCGTAATCATGTGAGCCAACTCATCATAATAAATTTTTCCTCTTCTTTCTCTCTCTCTCTGTGCGTACGTCCCATTGGTCTGTTTCTCTGATGATCCCTGATTAATTTCATGATAAAGTGATAAGGTGTGTGACTTTGGAAAATATAAACAGAATATACCTTACAAGGACATCAATCTTTAGTAGAATTTAAATTCTTCATCCCAGTTGTAAATTGGCATTTTATTGACCAAATTAGAAATGTGGATCATCCTGAAATCTCATGTCTCACATGAAACCTAACCAAACCTCCATCGTTCTTTGGATTTGCATAATGTTGATGGTCATTTTTGCCACACCATAAAGCATGAGGTAAAATGCCTCTAGGAAGCTTCACGTGCAGCCTGCAATAAAAACTGCTCAACATAAATCCATAATTTAAAAATCACAACTGAGAGTAATGCCTTGCACATGGCAGCACCTACGGGTCTGAAATGTCTACTCACAGGCTGTCAAGGCTGGCATTGTGTAGGTGCAGAATGAATGTTGAACGCCTCCATCTCATTAACCTCCACTATTGCAAATCCCTAAAAGTGTTGTCCGCATTTCACAGATAGAAATATCTGCCAGGAGATTTTTATACCTACGTTGCCTGTGTCTCCAAGCACAAAATCTGGATTCTTTATCCACTGGAATAATCACTGCTATGGCTGCATTTTCATCAAACGTGGTTTTAACTCATATTATAATAAATAATTAATAAAATTGCAAGGGCACTGTCTCCTTGCAAAAGAGATAACTTCTGAAGTTATTTTACCCACATCTTCTCATGCAAAATTTTGAGGAATTTTCTTTCACACAGCCAGAAAATTATTTAAAAACTATAAAAAATTACTTTTCCTTAGTATCAATGTGGAAGGTATAGGTCTAAACTGATGTCTTCTTTTGACTCTAAGCGATGATGTATGAGATATACAGCTATTGCTGCTGAGTTCTTATGGAATGCCATGGTTTTTAATTTTTATTTCTTCTGAATCCTTATGCCTATTACTTGAGGTGACTCTCCCCTCACCGACAGAGCTCTCAAATCACAAGGACTCTTTTTTCCATCTCTTTTTTTTTTTGGAGATGGAGTTTCACTCTTGTCGCCCAGGCAGGAGTGCAACTATGCAATCTCTGCTCACTGCAACCTCTGCCTCCCGGATTCAAGCGATTTTCCTGCCTTAGCCTCCCAAGTAGCTGGGATTACAGGTTCCTGCCACCACACCCAGCTAATTTTGTATTTTTAGTGGAGATGGGATTTTACCATGTTGGTCAGGCTGGTCTTGAACTCCTGACCTCAGGTGATCCACCCACCTCAGCCTCCTAAAGTGTTGGGATTACAGGTGTGAGTCACCATTTCTTCCACTTTTGTGGCCAACACTGTACCTTGAGAAGCAGGAAGAAAACAGCATTAGGTGTAAAAGTAGCTGGGACAGGAAGTGGCTGTCCTTTTGTCTCTTTTCTGAGTTCCTGATTCTGTACGATACTCTGCTATATTTTGTGGGCTAATCTTTTCTACTTTGACCTATTTTGCTGAACACTGAACCCACCACTCTTCAAGGAACATTAGCTGATTTATAGCCACTTTGACCATTTTGAGAGGCTGCTTAAATTATTCTTTGGGTGGCAGAGACACATTCTGTTTCTATCCCTGTGGTGCTGAGATGCCCATCATGTCAAGAGATACCACACGTCCAGTGGCTCTGATGGGTGGATTAGCCAGCCATTCTTCTCTTCTAAGAGTGTCTCTGTCCCTGGTAACTCAGGAGCTTCTCACACCTTCTGACTTACGTGGTTCAGAAGATATCCTTTCTTCCATACTCCTAGTTAAAACATTTGTTGCATTAATCACTATTGCTGAGTAATTTAAACCAGCCATTATGTCAAAGGAAATGCATTTACATTGATTTTTAAAGTCAGTTATTTTCATTTTGTGTGTATATATATATGTATATAATTTTTTTTTTTTTTTTTTTTTTGAGACGGAGTTTCACTCTTGTTGCCCAGGCTGGAGTGCAATGGTGCGATCTCAGCTCACTGCAACCTCCAAGCTCAAGCGATTCTCCTGCTTCAGCCTCCCAAGCAGCTGGGATTACAGGCATGTGCCACCACGCCCAGCTAATTTTGTATTTTTAATAGAGATGGGGTTTCTCCATGTTGGTCAGGCTGGTCTTGAACTCTTTATATTTTTTAAAAAGGAATATATCAGAGTCAGTCCTATTCAAGTCAGGGAGGTAGGACAAAGTCCTTCCTAAACATTGGCGTCTCCCTCTCTCTCCACACCTTATTGTACTGTTTTTTTTGGCAGTGCAAAGACTCTGGCCTGTTTTGTGTTTAAACTCATTTTATGAAATGAATGGGTAACAAAAAAGAGATTTCCTATTGCTAAAATAACTATTCTTGGGTTCAATAAATATATTTTTTCAAAAATGGCCAGAAATAGATTCTTTTTTAAATCTCAGTGTCTTTATATAACACAGAACCACAGTATTGTGGTTGAAAGTGTGGATTCTGGAGCCAGAATAGCTCGGATATGAATCCTGCCTCTCTTGTAATAGCTGTGTGACCTCAGGCAACGACTTATCCCTTCTGCAGCACGCCTTTCTCCTCTTTAAAATGGAGGCAATAATAATATCTACCTCCTTCAATTGTGTTGAAGACTAACTGAATTTATACTTAGAACAGTGTCTGGCATAGGGTAAATGCTCAATTGCTGTTATCTATTATTAGGGCAGACTACTGACTGTGACTACAGAACAGATCCTGGAAATTTCCAGGCAGGATCAGGAAGAAAAGAAAATGTTTTTTTAGTCTCACTTCCTTTCTCAAACACTTTCCTCTTTACTATTCAAAAATTACTTTGATTCAGCACAATCTGGAAAAGACTTATTAACAGTCCAAGGGACTTTATGTTTTAAATATGATAATTGCAGCCAACCAGATAAGTATTTGTCTCATAATCTTTAGACTATTTTTCTTTTCTTTCTTTTTTTTTTTTTTTTTTGAGATGAAGTCTCACTCTGTCGCTGAGGTTGGAGTGCAACGGTATGATCTTAGGTCACTGCAACTTCTGTCTCCCAGGTTCAGGCGATTCTCCTGCCTCAGCCTCCAAGTAGCTGGGATCACAGCTGTGTGCCACCACACCTGGCTAATTTTTGTATTTTTAGTAGAGACAGGGTTTCACCAGGACCTTACCTCAGGTGATCCACCCACCTTGGCCTCCCAGAGTGCTGGGATTACAGGCCTGAGCCACTGTGCCCGGCCAGTCTTTAGACTCTTAATAACTTTGTTTGAAACCCTACATTTTAGAAAACAATCAAAGTGGGCGGCTTGGTCAGCTTCTCCACAGAAGCAAAAAGCCATCAGAACTAGAGGAAATTAAGATATTATATTTGCCATTTCCCTCCAAGAATTTCTCATCCCACACACAAAATAAGAATTGCTGTTCCTGCCTCAAGTTGTGGGGAAATGAAGATATGGCTTGTGGAAGGGATTAAAAATTATTCATCCAAAGCAGTTTTGGCAACGTTGTATGTTGGGGGAAAAAGGAAGGTCACTGTTTCTCTTACTTCCACCCCATCAAGATTATCCTCCAACCTGATATTTCTTCATCTGAATTTATTTTCCAGGTCATTAGTTTGATTTCTCAATGTTTTGCAGCCTTTAAACATCTCAGTTACAACAGCATCATTAACATTAATCATTATTTTCACTTCTCCCTTATTTTTTTTCTCCTGGCATCTTGTTTTCTTTTTTTAATCCTTTATCCATCACTATTTTTGAATAGTATCTGACCTGTTTGCATCAACCCAAGCTAATCCAACTTCATAAATCAATTTTGTGTCTCCCAAGGGAGACAAATGGAAAAGCAGACAGGCCTCTTCCCTGGATTGTAAATGTGAAAAGAATAGCAACATTAAAGCATATTTTTATCTTTGCAGTGATTCTCCTGAAAAACAACAAACCAGGCTACCAATGAAACATATAACATTACAAATAAAAAGTAGAACATGTCCTAAGTGTATCACACTGCCAACACATAGCTGCCTATCACCCCAACCTCTCCTTTAGCTGTCTTGAGTGTTTTCGAACTGAACCATTAAACATGCTCTGCTCTTGTTATAAATGCAGAGGGTCTTTCTTTGCCTCCAGTTTAGGCAAATCAGATCTCCCAGAATACTGAAACTCCTAGGAAAACTAAGGATTTAAATTCAGAGGAAAGAGGAATGAGAAGAAAAGCTGAACTTTTCTGGGAACTTCGCTGACCCATTATCTGAAACATAAGTTCAATTAGTTCAAGTGAATGTGCTTCCTTCCTAACATTATACTTAGTAGTTGTATTGCTCAGAGCCTCAGGTTGAGGGGAAAATATGCGCATTTGTTGAATTACTATGTCTGGGTACCTATAAATCTTGGGCTACCTAGCCAGGAATAAGCTTCCTTGGATTTTCTTTAAGACACTTTCAACTCTGAAATTGTCTGGAACTCTCCATTATCCATATTGCCTAATATCCGAGCAGCCCTGAGTCTATCAACTGGGCTTTGGTGACTGTTCATCAAAGACCATTCTGAAGCATTTGCATGGCTTTCCGAAATGAGATAGCTGCTTTCCTCAGCTGTGTCTCCTGGGGCTTCATGACCATTCTTCAGCTCCCTTCCCACATAGAACCCTTAATAAGTATTACTGTCATAGGTCTAGGCATTTCAAGCCTTAGCTGGTGAGATGTATTTAAAGGATCTGGGTAGAAACAGAGTGGTGAGTTTTGTTACAAAATCTTTTGCAAATTTTTTCTAATCCAAAATGCATTCACTTCCAGGCCTGCCTGTGAAAATGTATGCAAGTTTGAAGGCAGTTGAATTGGAGTATTAATAAAATTTCCCATTGTTTCTTTAGGAAAAACCGTAAAATCTTCCTAGCAAGAGTACACCTAGCAAGGTATAAACTGCCTTTGCTGCAGTCCCTGTCTCTAGCTGTGACTTTCCTTTACATTTCTGTCCTCCTTTCCCACTCAGAAGCAGATAATTTTTTGCTTCCCTTTTCCTTTTTTTCCCTCTCTTCTTGGAAATGAGCGTGGATTACTTTTTTCCTTTCATGGCTCTCCAAACAAAAATCTGACCCTCAGGGATCGCTCCCCAGCAGCCAGGACAAGTGAACCCAGTAGTAGGAGTGACAACAAGAATCAAAGGAGAATCTTCCCACAGCCCATTTCTAAACAGGTAACATCCCATGTCAGCTGTGTAGTCCTTGGGGACCGCTTGTAATAAAGAATAGCCACTAACATTGGCCAGTAACCTACCATTTACAAAACACTCATCACCACATTTGATGCTCGCATTTACCTTGCAGATTATGGGTGATGTTCACGCCCATTTTACAGAGAGATGGTAACTGAACCTCAGAGAAGGTAAGTGACTTAAACAAGATCACTCATTCATAAGCGGCATAGCTAGGATTCCAAGTTCTTTTCACTCTTCACAGTATCAACTTAGTCTTTAACCTAGTGTTCCATTATTGGAAAGTAAGCTTGTGAGAGTTATTTCTATCCTGCTGCTCAAGGTCTGATTTTTCACAAAAAAAAATGTGCAACCTCTGGCATAAATGGGTTAATATTGCAATGGTCTCAGAGATACAAGTAGACAAAGGCAGAATTAACTTATTTTCACTATGATTAATCAACTTGTCTTTATAGGCTTAGTGCAAATATTTTTCCTTCTTTTCTTAAAAAAAGGCCCTTATAGTTTAAAGTTTATTATCATTCTGTTTTAGTAATTTAAATGTTAAGGACCTGAAAAATTTTAAAGCATACCTAATGGTGTATAAAATAAGGATTTATTATAGGAATTGAAGATTCACTGTTCATTAGGAAGTTTATCAACATAATCTATCCCATTAACAAATTAAGAAGAAAAATATAGGATTATACCAATATATGACAAAGGAGCAATTAATATAATTTGGTAAGTGTTTGTGGTAAAATCTCTAAGTAAAAGACTAGAAGGAAATTTCTAAACAAGATGAAGTATTCATCAGAAACCAACAAATAGTGAAATACGAAAGATATTCCTATTAAAATCAGAAACAAGATGGAGCTGCCCAATATTATCACCTATTACTGGAAAAGCATTTTGGAAGCAGCTAGAATTGGTGGAGGCATGGCACCAGAAAGGCGGGGAGCCTTGCAGAGCTGAGCCCCAAGAAATCTTCATGGAGACGGCCCTCAGATCCTGGGCCAAGAACTGGGAAGCACATGTACAGGGCCTGATTGTGTGAAGCCTGCTGCTGGGAGACTGAGAGCTGGACAGAGATATTAGAGATCATGCAGAGTTTGGAGACATTGGGATTATGGCCCATCCAGAGTGGAGAACCCTTGCTAAAAACATAAGATATTAGATTGAGACCCTGGAAAAGCCCTGCCTTATGAGTAAGCCCCATGTTCTAGAGTCAGGGCCAGACCCTAAGACTCTGTCACCCAGGCTGGAGTGCAGTGGCCCGACCTTAGCGCAGCTCACTGCAACCTCCGTCTCCTGGGTTCAGGTGATTCTCCCGCCTCAGCCTCCTGAATAGCTGGGATTACAAGTGCCCACCACCATGCCGGGTTAAGTTTTATACTTTCGGTAGAAACGGGTTTCGCCAAGTTGGTCAGGCTGATCTCGAACTCCTGACCTCAAGTGATCTGCCCACCTCAGCCTCCCAAAGTTCTGGGATTACAGGCATGAGCCACTGCACCCAGCCGAAAATGTAACTTTTGATTCGGGTATTGTTTATGCCTATCAAAAGTCATTGGATTTACACTTAATAGTTGTACTTTTTTTTTTTTCTGAGACAAGAGTTTCGCCTTGTCACCGTGGCTGGAGTGCAGTAGTGTGATCTCGGCTCACTGCAACCTCCACCTCCCAGGCTGAAGCGATTCTCTGGTCTCAGCCTCCCAAGTAGCTGGGATTACAGGCACACGGCACCACACCTGGCTAATTTTTTGTATTTTTAGTAGAGATGTTGTTTCACTGTGTTGCCCAGGCTTCTCTCAAACTTCTGAGCTCAGGCAATCCACCCGCCCCGGCCTCCCAAAGTGCTGGAATTACAGGCGTGAGTCACGGCACCCGGCCTGCACATTTTATTCTACATAAATTTTGCCTAAATTAAAAATAAAACATGAGAAAATCATAATGAACATAACCAAATCACAAAGTAGTGGATTTTGAGCTTGAATAAAAATGTGTTCTGAATATCACAGGAAGGGATAGAGAGACAAAATATGAAATAAATATTGGGATAAATAATGTATCCAGAAGTAACAAAATCCTTTTCATAGAATTTCTAAATTAACTGAATAAAAAAATTAAACGAGAGTCAATATTTCAGAAAATAATTGACATTTTTTTCTCAATTTTGAAGGAAAACATTAGTTCTCAGTCTGAAAGCGTGTATAGAATGATAAACAGAGAAATACCTTTTTTTTTTAGTACAACCTCTTACCAGATATGCTGTGGCAAAACTTCAAAGAAAATCCTGAAATCTTCAAGAAAGAAGCATATAAACCTACAAAAAACAGGAATCAGGTTCACTTTAAAGTCATGAAGGAAAATAACTTGGAGTGAAGAATTCTATACCCAGCTAAATTATTTTTCAAGTGTGTGGGTAAAAACAATAAAAACATGCACAAAGATAGCCATTGAAGGTTGTTTTTTTTTTTTTTCTTGCCTGATGAAAAATTTCTCGCTTTTTTTTTCTTTTTTTTCTGTAAGTTCTGGGATACATGTGCAGAACATGCAGTTTTGTTACATAGGTATACATGTACTGTGGTGGTTTGCTGCACCTATCAACCCGTCATCTAGGTTTTAAGCCCCACATGCATTTGGTATTTGTCCTAATGCTCACCTTCCCCTTGCCCCTCACTCCCCAATGGGCCCTGGTGTGTGATGTTTGCCTCCCTGTGTCCATGTGTTCCCATTGTTCAACTCCTACTTATGAGTGAGAACATGCAGTGTGTAGTTTTCTGTTCCTGTGTTGGTTTACTGAGGATGATGGTTTCCAGCTTCATTCATGTCCTTGCAAAGGATATGAACTCATTCTTTTTTATGGCTACATAGTATTCCATGGTATATATGTGCCACATTTTCTTTATCCAGTGTATCATTGATGGGCATTTGGGTTGGCTCCAAGTCTTTGCTATTGTAAATAGTGCTGCAATAAACATATGTGTGCATGTCTTTTTATTTTTTAATAGCTAAAATTCAGAAACAACATAGGGAATCAATAGCAGAATGGAGTGTATAAAGCCTGGCTTATTCAAATAATAGTGCACCGAGGATAATTAAATAAAAGAATTAGATCTACAGAAGCTCTTCTGATAAATCTCGTAAGAGCAACTTGTAAAAGAATATTATGCTATGATGACATCTGTGTAAATTGAAGTTATCATCATTATCGTCAACATCATCGTCAGAGCAAACACATAGTTCTTTCTATGTACCAGGCATGGTGTTAAGCAGCATCTCCATTTTATCTCATTTAATCATCACAAAAACTCTGTGAAGTAAAATATAATTATCAGCATTTTACAAACAAGAGCACTGAAGTGTGGAGAGGTTAGATAATTTGCCCCAGGTCATCTAATAAGTGACAGGCCTGGAATGGGAATCCAGGTAGACTAGTTCAGACTGTATGGTATGATGCCACTCAAAACAATGCTACGTGTTCTTGACGGATTCATCTTATGTAGCAAAAGTAGGGAAACGTGAACAGGAAATCTGTCAACTTCAGCATAGTGCTTGCTTCTGGGAGGGAAGAAAAGGGAGCTGGATGAGGGAGACGTACTGATTTTATCTGTAATGTTTTATCTTGTTAGAAAAATTGAACACAACTGTGGCAAAATATTATCATGTTGAATCAGGATTCTGGGTATATGGAGTATCCATAATATTATCCTCTGTGATTTTCTGCATGTGTAAAATCTTTTAAGTCAAGGCCGGGCGTGGTGGCTCACGCCTGTAATCTCAGCACTTTGGGAGGCCAAAGCAAGTGAATCACCTGAGGTCAGGAGCTCGAGGCCAGCCTGGGCAAAATGGTGAAGCCTCGTCTCTACTAAAAATACAAAAATTAGCTGGGTGTGGTAGCGCATGCCTGTAATCCCAGCTACTCGGGAGGCTGAGGCAGGAGAATCGCTTGAGCCCAGGAGGCAGAGGTTGCAGTGAGACGAGATTGCGCCACTGCACTCCAGCCTGGGTGACAGAGCGAGACTCAGTCTCAAACAAAAAAACAAAACAAAACAAAATAAACATCTTTTAAGTCAAAATAAAATGTGATGAAGTTAGTGTCTCTCCAACTTTGGCTGTATCCTTACAGTGAAACATCGGTGAGAGATTAGTGAATAAAGTCATTGTTTAAAAGACTCCATAAAAGAGAAATGCAAGTGTCATGACCTGTGATTTTGGAGAGTAAAGAGTCGTAATTCTAATGCCACTTCACAGTGTAAAATATAAACTTCATCTCATACCAAAATGGCAATTCCCGAATTCATTAGGTTTATCACAGTATTATAAATCCTATCAGTCAATATTTCATCAAATGAGTTGAGAGCATAATTTCTGCACTATCTTTTGTTCCCATTTTGCTGTGAATTTGTTTTTGAATTTGGGCATCTGACTGTTTTATTCCAGTGAATGCCACAGCCAGGATCTCTAAATTATTTGCTCTTATATTTTAAATGCAAAGAGTTTTACCAGGCAACCGATATTATTGTTTACAATGTAATTCAATCGTTATCATTACATTTTATTCAATCAAACCTACCAGAGGGACCATATTGTTAAAATTTCACTTTCGTACATTTCTCATGTGGAGGTGACATTTTAAGAATCAACTACATAATTAGTATTCTTACTTTCATGATTACACCAATGAGTTCTGGGTGAGTTCTCAGAGGCTGCGGGGGGTAAATCTGTCAGGTAATATCTGCTTTCCTTCAACAAATTTCTAGTGCTTTGCGTTAAACACAGGGCTCTCTTCTAAGAGGGAGTGACTACAAAGATATGTATGATATGACCCATGTTTTCCAGTTAGAAAAGAGAGATGGCATTCGCACAAATAACCGATGCAAACTAGAATATTTAAAATGCCTAAGAGATACACAAGTCAAGGGCTTGTGGAATTCAAAAATGGGAGAACTTTCTGGCAGCTGAATGCTGAGAGTAGGTTATCAGGAAAAAATTCTTAGTGGTTGTGTTAGGCCATTCTTGTGTTGCTATAAATAAATGCCTGAAGCTGGGTAATTTATGAAAAAAAGAGATCTAATTGGCTTATGGTTCTGCAGGCTGTACGGGAAGCATGGCGCCAGCATCCTCTCGGCTTCTGGGGAGGCCTGGGAAGTTTTGCTGATGGTGGAAGGTAAAGGGGGAGCAGGCACGTCGCAAGGCCAGAGCAGGAGCAAGAAGTGGGGAAGGGGCTGGGCACCGTGGCTCACGCCTGTAATCCTAGCACTTTGGGAGACCGAGGTGGGCGGATCACCTGAGATGGGGAGTTCGAGACCAGCCTGACCAACATGGTGAAACCCCATCTCTATTAAAAATACAAAATTAGCTGGGCGTGGTGGCACATGCTAATTTTGGTGGCGGGAGGCTGAGGCAGGAGAATCGCTTGAACCTGGGAGGTGGAGGTTGCAGTGAGCTGAGATCATGCCATTGCACTCCAGCCTGGATGACAAGAGCAAAACTCTGTCTCAAAAAAAAAAAAAAAAAAAAAAAAAAAAAAAAAAAAAAAGTGGGGAAGGCACCACACACTTTCAAACAACCAGATCATTCAAGAACTTACACACTATTGCAAGGACAGCACCAAGCCATGAGGGATCCACCCTCATGACGCAAGCACTTCCCACCAGGCCCCACCTCCAACATTGAGGATTACAATTCAACAGGAGATCCAGAGAGGACAACATCCAAACCATATCAGGGGTGGTGGTGTTTTAGTGAGGCTTTTTTTTTTTTTTTTTTTTTTTGAGACAGGGTCTCACTCTGTTGCCCAGGCTGAAGTGCAATGGCATGATTATGGCTCACTGCAGCCTTGACCTCCCAGGCTCTGGTGATCCTCCCACCTCAGCCTCCCTGGTAGCTAGGATCACAGGTGTGCACCACCACACCTGGCTAGTTTTTTTGTTTTGTAGGGACAGGGTTTCGCAATGTTGCTCAGTCTGGCCTCAAACTCCTGAACTCAAGCAATCCCCCTGCTTCAGCCTCCCAAAGTGCTGGGATTACATGCATGAGCCACCACGCCCAGCCCTAGTGAGGTTTTTAATAGTCACGGTTTTAATAGCCAGTCAGAGGGAGGGAGATATCAAGGCATTTATAGAGAAGCATAGGTGTGTTTGCTGGAGACCTGGAAATGTGAAGATCCAGGCTGGAAATAGGCTAAAACAGAAAGTAAGGGTGGCGTGGAATTGTGTGAAATGCTTTTGGCTGAAAGTTGTTGAAATGCTGACATAACTGTTTTAAAACAAGGAACTTGATGACATTCTCTAATAGGATCTACAGAGGTAGGCTGGGTTTGTGAGTTAGTTGCTTCGGCAGCTGGAAATGCCACGAAGGACACAAGCTTTTCCCATCTCTCTGCTCATCCATCCTTGGGGTTGGCTTACTTCCAGGATTCACAGCTGAACATGGAACATCCAATGACAGATTTGGCCTCTCCCTGTGACTTTCCAGAGCAAGGAAATTTTTGCAGAAGCACATCTCACGTTTCATCAGCCAGATCTGAATTGTAGGACTTGCCTGAACCAATCACTGATGAGTGGTTCTAGATTATTCTTACACTAATTGAGTCCTCCCTTCCCCAACAAGATGCATTTCTGCATGTAGGATAAGTGCATGTAGAACAATGAAAGGTTAAAGGAACAATTCCTTTGTTCAGCATGTAGTTGAACAAGCATTCTTATAGGTGAAAGGAACAAGTAAACTAGATGAGTGCTGGATAAGCAACCAGTAATATCCACTATGGAGGCCAACAGTCATCATGTGCCTTCTACACACAGGCAAAGGCTTGCTCTGTTTCTGAGTCTGTCTAACACATATGTGGATGTAGGTAAGTAGGAACCTTTGCAAGGGCCAGACTGAGATGTCTGCACTTTATTCCATAGACATGAAGAGAATACAGGATTTTGAGGAGTCTAATGACAGTAATCAGAGTATCTAGAGGCCTTGGAGAAAGAACTCATGGAAATGAAAAGATTGTACGTGTCCCTGAAAGTAGTATGACTTCTTGTCAAAAATAAGATGTCAAATTTTCACTAGCTTTCCCTTCTCTTTGTTTCTGGTAGCACTTCTTTTCTGCCATCCTTTTCCCTGCTTTTGGTCAATTTGACTAAGCTTGACAGCATGTGGAGCAAATCTGAGGTGTGACTGGATGGACTAGAGGTAAATAACCAATAGAGTCTCATGCTGCTCAGATTGGCACTGTGTAAAGGCAAGAGTCCCTTTGTGTGCCTCTGGCTTAGAACTGAGGTCTGGAATTGTGCTTTTATGGACTTCCTGGTATATTTAGTTCCCCCAGGGTAAGCTTCTATTTCTCTCTACACTCTCTGAGCCCAATTTCTGCAACTCTGGTCATCCCAGTTCATAACCAGCCACTTATTTTCTCTTGCTATTAAGACTTTCCCAGCCAGGCGCGGTGGCTCACGCCTGTAATCCCAGCACTCTGGGAGACCAAAGTGGGCAGATCATGAGGTCAGGAGATTGAGACCATCCTGGCTAACACGGTGAAACCCCATCTCTACTAAAAATACAAAAAATTAGCCAGGCGTGGTGGCACGTGCCTGTAGTCCCAGCTACTTGGGAGGCTGAGGCAGAAGAATCACTTGAACCTGGGAGGCGGAGGTTTCAGTGAGCCGAGATCCCTCCACAGCACTCCAGCCTGGGTGATAGAGCAAGATTCCGTCTCAAAAAAAAAAAAAGACTTTCCCAAGGATGTCCTGGGGCCCCTTCATGTAACTTACAGGGTCTCTCTCTTTTCTTTGGGCTTTTTCAGTATGCCGTGTCACTACTTCGTCCAGGCATACAATACCCTTACTCCTATACATCAGAGGAAGTAGGATTATCTAAATATATTTTATTTCTTAATCTAATCTCTCAACTTTGAGAGTCAATATTTTTCCTCATCTATGAGGTGAGAAGTAATTGTGTTAAAATATTATGAGTGCATTGATTACATCTCCCTTCCCTCCTAGGCAACCTGTGAGAGGTGCCTTCTGCCTCACTTCCTCTTTTCTCTAGTGGCTCCTGCCCTGGGCTGATCCCAAGTAGGAGTGCACCAGTGGTAGCCTCCTAAGAAAGAAAAAGAGGGCCAGGGGCAGTGGCTCACGCCTGTAATCCCAACACTTTGGGAGGCCAAGGTGGGCAGATCACTTGAGGTCAGGAGTTCGAGACCAGCCTGGCCAATATGGTGAAACCCCGCCTCTACTAAAAATACAAAAATTAGTCGGGCCTGGTGGTGGGCACCTGTAGTCCCAGCTACTCAGCAGGCTGAGGCAGGAGAATGGCGTGAACCCGGGAGGCGGAGCTTGCAGTGAGCCGAGATCGCGCCACTGCACTCCAGCCTGGGTGATAGAGCAAGACTCCATCTCAAAAAAAAAAAAAAAGAAAAAGGAAAAAGAGAAGGAAGTGGAGTTCCACCCCAGAGTCTAGAAGGAACACTCTTCACTCCTCTGCATTTCCCCTAAGCAATTGCACAAGTACTGTGTGCTTGGTCGCTCCAAGGGGACAAACTAGGGGAGTGGGGAACAAGAGAGAAACAGAACACTAAACCCCAAGCGGATGAAATAAAGCTTCTCTGGGAACTAGAAGCCTTGTCCTGGACAAGGTCTGCCTTCAGGATTCGCTCATGTAGGATGACCGCCAACACTGTCTCCTCTCAGACTCCTCATCAGTCTTTGCCCAGACCCCAGCAGCAGCTGGAACAGGTGGACTCCCTCTCGCTGAGCCCATTAGGTGGATCAGGTGGACTGGTAATGCCCCGTGGGCAATAGGTTCCTATCATCCCATATTGAAGTTTTGGAAGTATTTTCCCCCAAAGGAAGATGCTACATAGGAAAGGTAGGTTTGTTGTGTTTCTGACACTGGACTGTACTTAAAAGATACATAGAGTCTAGAAATGGAAACCCACAGAATCAAATCAGCTGTCCCCAACCACACAGCATGTTAGATGCAGATCTAGAACCAGAATCCAGTCTCTCAACTCCTAAATCCGTGCTCCTTTGTGATTACCCCATTATGAAAGAACTAGGTTTGTTCGTTTGTTTTCTGATGGAATCTGAGGCCCTAAACACCTCTGCTTACATAATTTTATTTTATTCTTTTTGAGACAGAGTCTCGCTCTGTTGCCCAGGCAGGAGTGCAGTGGCACGATCTCGGCTCACCACAACCTCTGCCTCCAGGGTTCATGCCATTCTCCTGCCTCAGCCTCCCGAGTAGCTGGGACTACAGTTGCCCACCACCATGCCTGGCTAATTTTTTTTTTTTTTTTCATATTCTTAGTAGAGACGAGGTTTCACCGTGTTAGCCAGGATGGTCTCGATCTCCTGACCTCGTGATCCGCCTGCCTTGGCCTCCCAAAGTGCTGGGATTAAAGGCGTGAGACACCGCACCTGGCCTTGCTTACGTAATTTAGAGCAGAGGAAACAACACATGGAATTTCAAATGAACAACTCTGCTAACATTGATATGGGACATCTCGTACTGAACTATAAGCTTCCTTTGTCCTCCTTTTCCCCTAAATGCCTCTAGCATGTCTTCTTCGTATTGAACAAACATCAGTTCTGCTGATGTCGTGGATTTTGTCAATATGAACTGAAAATGTGCTGGCTTTTTTATCATCACTAACAGCTTTCTTAATTAACCTACTGATAGAGTCAACAGCACAGTTCACTGTTCACTGTTTGCTCTCCAGCCACTGCAGAGTCAGGATGCTCTTTGAGAACACTTGCCCGAGGTTGTTTTGTTTTCCAGAAAGAAAGGAAAAAAACTCACCACCGCAGTGAATTTGACTTAATTGCTAAAATTTCCTTCTGATTGTTTTGCCCCAAGTAACAGCTCTTCCTTAACTAATAACTTTAATTATAGCAACCACTAGTTATAAAAGTGTACCTTTTCTCTTGGCTTGTTCTCTAATTACAAAACCAGGGATCAGCAAGTCACTTTCTTAGGTTTGCATCCGATGGGATGCAGGGTCCTGGAACTACCAGGTATATATTCTGTGCTCCTTAAACCAGTTTGTGTGGCTGAAGTCAGTAGGCTGGGTTCCGTCTCTGTGATTTGCTGGACATACAAGATGAACAAGAAGCAAAAACAGGATCCTGATCCTCAGAGAACTCATCTTTAGAGAAAAGTTAAAGATGCTGCGTTCCAGCTTTAAGATGAAATGTAGGTTCCCCAAAACAAGAAAACCCAATCCTTCATTTCAAAAGTTAAATGGGATAGTGCAGTTACTGTAAAAAAGAAAAGAAAAAAAGAAGAAAAAAAACCCCAGCTGTTTAAATTTAAGGCATCAAAAAACATTCAATTCAGGCCTATTCTCTGGCTCTGTACTCACAACATTTCATCTGATTAAGAAGAAAATAAAATTTTCCTGCACTTCAGGCTCCTATGTTATTTTATTTTTTTTTTATGGGGTAGACAACAGTTAAAGACCATGTTGGGCTCAGTAACAGTGAGAAACTCCTTAAATGACTGATTTCAGCTGCATTATTGCCAGGTGAACATGGTCTCGTGTTTGATGACACATATTCAGAGGACGATTGTGCAAGCCATGGACATGTTTTTCTGAGTTGTTTTGCAGCCTCATGCATCAGCCCAGTCTGCTCTCCCCACGCTGCCTTGCAAAGCTGCCCTTTCTCTTTTTTGAAAATCACTCAGCCTCCACCCACACTTTTGTGATGCCTCAGGATGGACACTCTCACCCCCAGGCCTCTGGGCAGCCCGTGGTTTGCCCTCACTTTTATATCCAAGAGGAGAGAAAGCAGGAAAGGCCTTCACAGCATGTGGCCACCATATGTGGCCAGGTGGTTGCTGGGTGGGTGGTGGTGACCAGCACCCATCCTTTCTGTCATGAAGATGGACTCCCCCTACCCACATACTGCACCAGTTTCCCACAGACTCAGCTGAAAACTTGGACTCTGGCAGATGATTTCCAACCAGTCACTCCCTCTGCTTAATGGGATGCTGACTGACACAAGTTTTGCTTCTCAGAGTGAGATTTCCTCATCCTTCCTTTTGTCTCCTCCTTTTGTTATAGGAAAGGAGTCTG